>NW_016107629.1:890836-909526 GCF_001604975.1 Cebus imitator
TGATAGTCTTCTCACATGCATGCACCAGTCAGTACTCTGCTCGGTGTGGAAGACCCTCCACACATCTCCAGAGCTTTCTCTCCATGCACCACTCTCTTCTCTGATACCCTGTTCTATGAACTCTAGATTAGCTCTATCCTTTAAACTCTGTGAGTCAGCCAGGTCATGTCTTCCTTCACCGTGGCTTGGAAATTCTGTTAAGACAGTAAGCTGGTATAGTAGAGGGATGCTAATATAGTTTAGATATTCGTCCCTGCCCAAATCTCATGTTGAAATGTCAATCCCAGTGTTTGAGTTGGGGCTGGTGGGAGGTGTTTGGATCATAGTGGTGGATCCCTTATGTATGGCTTGGGCCATCCCTTGGTAATAAGTGAGCCTTTGCTCTGAGTTCACAGGAGATCTGGTTGTTTAAAAGTGTGTAGCACTACCCCCACCACTCCTGTATTCGCCGTGTGGCATGCCTACCCCCACTTCCCCTTCTGCCATAAGTGTAAACTTCCTGAGGCCTCCACAAAATATGAGCAGATGCTGGCACCAGCTTCCTGTAAAGACTACAGAACTGTGAGGCAATTAAACCTCTTTTCTTTATAAGCTACCCAGTCTCAGGTATTTCTTCATAGCAATGCAGGAGCAGCCCAATACAGATGCCATAACACAGTTCCAAAGACTAGGTGGCTTAGGCAGCAGAAATGTGTTTCCTCACAATTCTGGAGGCTGAAAATCTAAGATCAAGGTGTCAGCAGGCTGCTTTCTTCTAAGGTCCCCCTCTTGGCTTGCAGATGCCCACCTTCCTGCTGTGTCCTCAGATGGTTTTTCCGTCTGGCTCACATTTCTGGTTTCCTCTCTGTGTCCATATTTCCTCTTCTTATAAGGACACCAGTCATATTAGATTAGGGCTCACCCATATGATCTTATTTTACCTTAATTACCTCTTTAACGGGCTTGTCTCCAAATACAGTCACTTTCTGAGGTATTAGAATTAGGGCTTCAGTTCATAACACTGGGGAAATCATGGAGCTTATTCTGATTTTTTTTCCCAGGGACCACTGTCGTTTGTTGCCTGATTCCAGGATGTTGAAAACCACTGCTTTATACGTTTAGTGTCTACCTGATTGATTGATTGACTTAGGCAAAAGAGCCTTTCCAGTCCGTTATACCCTCGGGGTCAGCAGCAGAAGTCCTGAGCCTGAGTTCCTGATCACTTCACTATACTTTTTCACATTTACTTTTCACAAACATGAAGAGATTTAGGGGTCTGCCTTCTGCTTGTCTTTTAGTCTGAATTCAGTGATCACTTCCACTAGGAAACGTTAGGACACTCTGACTTAGATCCTATTACTGTTGCTTCCATCGTGTCCTGTAACATCACAGACCCTATAGTTGATTATATTTGCTTACTTGGGTTTCATGCGAAATCATAATTTCTGTTAGTGCTAGGGCACAGCCCAGAAACTGTCACAGTGCCTGACATGTAGTAAGTACCCAAAATTTGTTAAGTGAAGAGATGTTGTATGTCTACCTTCCATGCCCCCAAATCATGTATAGTTTAGACAATTACAAATTACTTAGGGTCCAAAATTTGAAAAATAGCTAAATGTGAAGTATGGATCTTTTATGCCTTTTCATGAGTATAGACATTTAGATATACTTAAAGATACCTAAATTCTTCTCCTGTACTAAGTCAAGGCCACTCTTATTTGATGGTTCTGGTAGCAGCTACCCGACCCTGACTCCTTTCCTCTCTCCCATCTCCCCTTCCTCTCCTATTTTATTTTGTTATTATTATTATACATCTGAGGAACTAGAGAGGTTATTATTATATATCTGAGGAACTAGAACATCATAAAATTAGTAACTTACTGGAGGATAAAAGCAAACTCAAGAATCGATTCATTACAGTGACTATGCTTCTTAGATTGTACTTGGCTTTCAGTATCTTCTAAAGCCTTTTAAAATTAAAAATATCCCTTAAAGTCTTGATAAACTTGATTATTCTAATGAGACCTACATTACTCCAAGCCTGGCCTTCAAAATATACTACAAAATAAATATCCACTATTTCCCAGTAATTTATTGGGTAAATTTTACCAAGTATCTTTTTTATTTGACAATTAGGTCTTTCAGTGTTTTACTGTTCTTATGTGATTATACATCATTTAGCTTTATTATTAGCTTCCTAGGTTCTTGGAGCCATTCTCAGAATTAAATCACAGTATGTAATCTTTATGAAAATCTGGTTTGACATTATACTTCCCATATTCTAAATCTTCAGTTTGAAAAAATTGTGTGTGTATACACACACACACACACACACACTCACTTTTTGGAATGCAGCACACTTACAATTTTAGAGCTTTAAACATTTGAGTTTTTATAGTGTTTGAGAACTCTCTAGTCTGTTATTAGCATTGGTTGTCAGATATGGACACATTAAAGCTGTGAAAGGATTAGAAGCAAAAGCAATGACCTGGAAGTAGTTTAGCCAGGTAGACCAGCATTAATCAGCCAGGTTTGGAGTGTGTTATATAGAAACATACATGTCTATGGCAATCTGTCCATATGTAATTTGTATTACATATGGATACAAAAAAATATGTAATTTATTTCCTAATTCATTATAGCTCAGGCTGAATATACATTAGAGTAGGTATGTTTTAGAAAAATCCTAAATGTGTGCAGACTATTATCTTATCTGTAGATAAACTTCATACAGATACTTGAGGATCATCCCCTGGCAAAACCAAATGGGCCACATTTATGTTTGTGTGTTCTCACTGCCTTCACACCCTTAACAATCCTGTTTCATTTCCTGTGGCACATTAATAACGAGGCCTCTCCACCCCATCCCAACAGACAGTCATAACCGTTTCTAACTTTCTGAGCATTCACTTTATGCTAGGTATTCTGCTTAGAGATTTATACAGATTACATAAATTTAATGCTCACAGTTGTGGTAATGGTAAGTACTATCATGAACCTAATTTATAGCTGCAGAAACTATAATAAAAGTTAATCAACTTTCTCAAACCCACATTTGATGTAATGGGATTCAAATCTGACTGATGTTTGTATCATCCCTCCTCTGACTAGGTGCCTAATGCCTGCTCCTCAGCTCCAGCAGGGTCCGTCTTTTTCTCTAGAACTTGGAGCTTTTATTTTTCTCTTGATATGGGATAATAGATTATTTCAGCAAACTAATTCTTGCTAATCTTTTTAACCTTTAATATGTTTTCCCCTTAGTTAGCAATAGCATCCCTCATAAAGAATTAAAATATATCGAAAATGACAAGGATTCTGACAAGCTGATGGGAGAGAAGAATAGGGAAGATTGCAATAGGAACAGATGTGTTCGAATTTATTAATCCTTTAACACTGAAGGTGAACTATTGCTGATTGCCTCATCCTGTGTTTCCATCACTCAGTGCCTTGCTACGTGGGAATCATTTCTTACATCACAGACCAACCTCCACTTGGAAGAAGCCTCTGAAGATAAACCTTAATCCCATTCAGGACTTCTGTTTGATCTTTGGGAGACAGCATTTATTAACCAAAGTTACTCTTTCTGGATCTGCCGTGTTCCTTATAAAGTGGATGCAAAATGTTTTGTACTATCTGGAAAACCAACAACTTGAAACCTCAGATATTCCAGGTCACTGAAATGAATTTGAAGACATATCTATCTGCATGGGTATATATCTATATGTATATAGATATATAAATACAGAGAGAGAGAGATTTTGCTTGGTTTTAATTATGTTCTTAAATTTGTATGCCAATAATTGCATATAGATTTTTTTCTTAGATATTTGACTGTGGAACACGACATTTTAAGTATGTTGTAAGGACTGTTTTAATAAAAAGTTTAATATGAAGTCGCTGGCTGCAGTGTGTTCTTTTCCTCCCCTAGTAGCTCAAGCCTCTCCAACGTATTCCAAAATGAGTTCAGCATGTGTTAACAAGTATACTGTGCATTTATTTTTATTTCGTCATTGTTTCCTCTGAACTGCTCAGTTTAATATTAGGAATTCGAAGTAATATCCAAAAATTATTTGACATTATTAAAATTGATAACTGTTCAAAAATTGATTTGTTAAAAGTTATTTCCACAGTTAAAAAGTTTCCAAGATTTAAATTATAATTTGAGTTTTTAGAAATCCTTCTATGATTATATTCCCACTAGTAGATATATTTAGGCTTTTTAAAATTTTTGCGTATTCTTAACACATATCTAGCTTTTATTTTTTAAGATATAGTGTTTATCAAGTTTATTTTCCCAGTCATTTATTGTCTGCCTCATGCAAGGCACAGTTGTAGGTGCTTATGTTCTGTGGTGATGAAAAATATAATTTCAGAGCTTATGTTCTAGTAATATTGATCATACAGATTTTTTCTATTAATTTTATAGCTATAAAAACGCTAAATGTGTTGATTATTTAATTTTTGCTGATTTTTTGGAAATAGATACTTCTCAGAACTATGTAAAATTTGAGGTAATTGGTCATGCATGCTGTCTTACACATATGACTATATTTTGGGTATTAAGTGTCACAAAACTAGACATTTAAATTGTTTTAACTAAAACAAGGGATTCATTTAATATACACACAGCTGTAAATATAAAGCTAAACATTTTTCTTAAATATTGGTAAATACAGTTTTTAAACCATTTGTAATAAAAAGCTGGCTCCATTTTTTTACTTTTGGCTGCTAACAGCTTATAAGTCTCACTCCTCTCTCTTCCTCTTCTGCCCACATCTTATGGGCAAGCTGCTTTGAAAGCCCAAGTGCTCCCTCCTTTGGCACTGACGGGAACAAAGTTCTAACCATGCAAGCCCCTCCCTACATATGGAATCTACCCCCTAACCATCATAAAATCCTTAAGCTGGTCTCGTTTTCCAAATGTCTCAAACCATTTTTGAATCAGTCTGAGAGGCCAGCCTGGCTCTCCTCCGAAAGCCTCCTGGTGTAAGTGATAACCCTTTTCATAGCCTCTTGGTGAGTTTGTGTCATCATGAGTCTTGACATCCCAAACAAATTTTAGGTGGGAGTCCTTCCTGTTTATCAAAATTGCCCTAACAGTATTGTTTCGCAAGCTCTTTAAGCTTGTGAACTTCAGCTTCCCCATAGGGAGGTAATGGAGATAATAATCTTTAACTCACAGATTGTTAGATGATACAGTAAACTTAGAAACCCTGGCAGAGAAATGATAATCAGATCATTAAATGATTCAGTGGGATAATGTGAAATGTGCTTTGTTTTTAAGTGTAATGCCTTTTTCCCCTCTTTAATGCACTGTATGCCTTTCCTCATTCCTCTCCTCCTTTTCCATCCACATGACTACTATCCCAAATACGTACCATGCATAGCCACACAGGTAACCCATGTTAACAAGCATGTACCCTTCCTTACACTTTTCCGTGCTCATAATATACTGTGCATATTTACACACAAGTGGTTATTCTCATTAATCTAAAAATGCCATCATACTATACATGCTGTTTTGCCTCTTATTTCTTCACTTAATATAATCTGGAAAGCCTTTAAAGTCAAAAATAGCTCTGCTTTTTAAATGACTGCACGATATATCATGAAATAAATCTACAGTAATTTATGCAGCCATGTTCTTTTTATTTATTTACTTTGCTTTCACTTTTTCATCTCTTCAAAAAGAATCTCCATCCCTTTTAACTGTCACTCCCTTAGCCCTCAACCCCTATCTCTCAAGGCCTAAGGAATCTTCTTTCTGTCTCTATATATTTGCCTATTCTGGATATTTCATATTAATAGAATCATATGTGATCTTTTGTGACTGGTTTCCTATACTTAGGTTCATCAGTGTTGTAGTGTCAATACTGCATTATTTTTATGGCTAAAAATACTCCATTGTGTGGTTAGACCACATTTTGTTCATCTATTACATTTGTTTATCCTGTCACTGATGGGCATTTAGGTTGCTTCCAACTTTGGCTATTATGAATAATGCTGCTATGAAAATTGATATACAGGAGTTTGGGTGGACGTATGTTTTCATTTCTCTTTGCCCTGAAAGTGGCATTGCTGGATTATATTATAACTCTGTTTAGCCATTTGAGGAGCTGCTGGATTGTTTTCCAAAGTGGCTGCACCATTTTACATTCCCTCCAGCAGTTGGATAAGGGTCCTAATTTCTCCACATCCTCACCAATATTTGTTACTGTTTGATTTTTTATTATAACTGCCCTAGTGGGTATGAAGTGGCATCTCATTGTTTTTGAGTTGTATTTCCCTGATGCATCTTTTCATTTGCTTATTGGCCATTTATATACAAATGTCTATTTACACATTTTCCCCACTTTTAAAATTGGGTTGTGTGTTTTTATTATTGAGTTGTAACAGTTCTTTATATATTTAATATACAAATCTCTTATGAAATTATGATTTTTCACTTTCTTGATTATGTCATTTAAAGCACAGAAGTTTTTCATTTTGATGAAGTCCAGAGTATCTATTTTTTCTTTTGTTACTCATGCTTTTGGTATCATATCTGAGAATTCATTGCCAAGTATGAAGTTATGAAGACTTATTCCTATATTTTCTTCTAAGAGTTTTAGGGCTTTAGTCAATTTTGATTTAAAGTTTGTATGTGGTGCGAGGAAAAGGCCCAATTTTATTCTTTTGCATGTAGGTATCCAGTTGTTCCAGCATTCTTTGTTGAGAGACTATGCTTTGCTTCAGGATTCTTATTATTGAACTTGGCAAAAGAACAAACACTTTAAAAAAAATAGAAGGAATTGACCGATTTATATAGTCAAAAAGAAAAGGATATATTTGGGCATAACTGGTCCTGAACAGGTATCTTTTTCTTTCTGTCTTTAATCCGTACTTCTCTTGAACGGTTGGCTTCACTTTCTCCTATTGCTGCCTTTACATGAAGCTAATTCTGTGGTTCTCAGCTGGGGCAATGTGATCCCCAGGTGACAATTAGCAGAGCCTAAAGATACTGGTTGTCACACTTGTGGAGGAGGGTGCTACTGGTATCTATTGGGTAGAGGTAAGAGATGTTGCTAAATATGATGCACAGTAGAGCTTCCAACTACAAACAATTTTCTAACCCCAAATGTCAGTACTGCTGAGGTTGAGAAGTCCTGGACTACCTTAATGTTTATTAGTAGCTCCTGGCTCACAAGTGCCCAGCTTTGCTATTAGGAAGGAGAGAGCTTTTCCCTTACACCTTCAATTCAGTTAAAACTCTTGAGGGAAGAACTAACTGGCTTGGGATATAGCCAAACTCTCTCTTTTCCCCACCCCCAATCCCTGTCTTAGGTCAGTCTTTGTGGCTAGGAGCCAATGTGCTATTATTAATACAGCCAAGGTCATTTCCTACCTTTACACGTATTACGGTAGGCAGAGAAGTTATGACCAAGAGGAGATGGCAATTTTCATTTAACCATGTTGTATGTTTCACTCAACCACTATCTAAAAGAAGGGGCTGCTTTATCCAGAAGAAAGAAGAGTACTGGGGAAGATAGAGTAGTACGTGTCCACACTATAATTTTGAATGAACATACATTTTTATCTAGAATTTTATTAGTTCTATATATTTATATAATTAACACTGTTATGCCTAAAATTCTTCAACAAGAAAGGACTCATGTAAAAATGGCTCTTCAAAGAATATTAGCGATTACAAGTGTGAATAAACCATTAGTCCAGCACATATAATTACACAGGAAGTCAATCATCATTGTATTAGCTAAAAAATAGCACAAGACTGTGAAATTAGAGTTGTTATTTTTTTTTAACTCATCTGTTTAAAAAAAACAATGTTTACATTAGAATTGATTGAATAAGGAGTTCAATGTGTAAGAAATATTCTTACGCAGAAATACTGAAGATTCCATTGAAACACATGAGTTATTAGAACTAGAATTAAATTCTGAACATACTGTAAAAAAAAAAAAAATGTCATTTTAGCATTTAAAATTCTGAGCTTGTGAGTTAACTATTCTAGGCCCCAATTTCCCATCTGTGGAAACAGGGAATTAATCTGCCAGATCTACATTGCTGGGAAGTATAAGAATAAATTACAAACAGCTGACTTTGACTACTTACTTGGAATAAAAACGTTAAGTTCTGCCTCAGCTTCCCCTTGTTATCTACTAAATCTTTGAAGCTCTGAATCCCTTTATAGGTGAATCATGAGATAAAACAAACAATAGTAACATTTACCAAGGCATGTCATAGTAGGATATGTTCAGAATGTCATGCATATGTGAATAGAAATAAATATAGATACATATTTAAGCTCATATTTATATAGATGGTATAGATGTGTAATGTGGTGTGTTTGTATGCATGTGTGGTGTGTGAATGCGTATAGTGATCAGTGGAAAGATGGGAATAAAAATGGAGCAGGAAGCCAACTGCAGGCATGCTGTTACTTATCTCCCTGTCTTCATGTATTACAGTTTGCCCAGGTTTGAAATGTATTTATGTGCCTGTTCATAAGGTTATTGTGCAGTGAGATCCCTTAAAATGGGACAGCTAGTCAAATCTGTTTGCCATCACTTTTGCTTGTGTAATTCTTTAAGGCTATAATTACATACGTTCAAAAGGGAAAATTTGTACTTCCACGATTCCTGTTTATATTTTTCTTAATGTAAATCATGATGACTGAAGAGACTGTTTGTGCTTTTTATCTTAAAACACGACAGGGTAATCTTTTGGTAAGACCAGAAGAACAATGTTTTCTCATTTTAAGGGGAATCATCCCACAACATGCAATTTAATAACTAATTGGAGCTGGTTAAATGAAGTGTTTGATAATTATGCATCAGAAATTTTCTTTTCCTACTTGAAGCATTATGATTACCGATTTTAAGATTAAATTATTGTTGCTTTTAGGTGGTTTATTTGAATAATCTGAGATTCTAAATTGTTTTGAAGGACTTTGCATAAAAATATCATCCATACATCCTCTTATTCAGTAATTCACTAATTTCACAAATATTCCACTACTAATAGGTGCCAGACAGCATCCTCTGTGTTGCTGTAAACAATTATGGTAGGTAAACATACCGTTCTCTCATAAAGTTAAAAGTCTAATGAAACAGACATCATACAATAAATGATAAATCTCAATTAATGCATGTATTATTTCCTAGGGATGCCTTATAAAAGTACCAAGAACCGTGTGGCTTCAAACAATAGACACTTGTCTCACAGTTCTCGACGCTAGAAATGGGAAATCAAGGCATCTGCAGGACTGTGCTCTCCCTGATGATTCTAGGGGTGAATCTTTCTTTGCCTCTTCCAGCTTCTGGTGTTTGCCAGCAATCCTTGGCATTCCTTGGCTTGTAGGTGCATTACTTCAATCGCGTGGACATCTCCCTGTGTGTCCTCACATTGTCCTGTCTCTGTGTCCAAATTTCCTTTTTTTACAAGGACACATATCTTATTGTTAGGGCCCACCTTAATAACATCATTTTAATTTGATTGCCTCTATAGGGACCCCCTAGTGAAATAAGATCACATTCTGAGGTATTGAGGGTTAGGTCTTCAACATGTTTTTTTTGGGGGGGCGGGGGGAAGAGACACAATTCAACCCATAACAATGCATAATTCCAAATTGTGAAAAGTGCTGTGATGTAGTCAGACCACTAAGACAGGGAATAATATGGAGCATCTATTTTAAATTGAGTAGACAGGAAAGCACAACTTAAGACACAGAAAATAAGAACAAACTAGGCAAAGGGGAGTAGGTTGTGGCTGAGTGAAACAACACGGGCAAGGGCCCCAAGATGGGAAAAGCTTAATGCATTGAGGAAAGTGAAAGAAAACCAGGGTGTCTGGACTGTAGTGAGTGAGAAGAGGCTCCAAGATGAGTTGTTTAAACATACTGATTTTTTTTTTAATTGTAAGCAATTACCAGAACTTGGTTGGGGGTAGTGTGAACTTCTAAGGGACCAAATCAATATGGTTTTTATGACCTCCTTTGTAAGGACCAAGATGGGGATATCGGAGCACATATGAAGCTAGGAACAGTGGAAACATTAGAAACCTACAGCATAAATAAAAACAGTAGAACTAATAGATACCAGGCTTCAAGTTGTCATAAGCAGTGTTGATATTCAGGGTGGTTTGCACTAGTACAGCCATACTTGTTAAATTATTTAATACTATCTAGAGACATATGCCAGAAGGAAAAACAAATCATTTAAATACTTTGATAATAATTGCTAAATAGCTGCTGCCGTAGGCCTCGAATCACCCCACTGACTCATATTCTAGAACTGTCCCCAGATGGTCCCCAAGTTTCAGAAATGAAAACCTCTCGGAGACCCCTGCATCAGCTCTACTACTTGCTGTTCTTTATTCAGATTAGTTCACCCGTGATACACTGCATATGTCATAGTAAGAACTTTCAAATGTGATATTCAGGCATAAATTTTGTCTCTTTATATAGATAGATCTCTATGTCTATATACATATACATGTGTGCAAAAATATATGCAAATATATTTGTACACTTGCATATATTAGTGAAAATTAGCAAAATAAACTTAAAAGTTAATTATTTTATATGCCTATCTTTATATGCCCATAGTCTCTGAAATCTTAACCGTCCATGGAGATGCAAAAGCGTTAACTGACAGGGTAGTTCTAGGGGCTAGAGATGGAGAATACAGCTGGATAAACAAAGAAGCAGAAAATCCAATAAATGATCAGGTAGATTTTGATGCAGGCTGGTATTCACATCCAAATTGGTCCCATTCCGCAGAGAAAGAATACGAAGTGGAAGGCTGAGGCAGAGGCCAAGCCCAAAGTCCAGATAAACAACTGCGTGCCCATTCCAGGAAAGCAGCTGAGACATAAAGGACAGAATCCACTCCACATGGGAGGGAGCTGGGGCAAGGTGAATTCCAGGCAGGTTCCAAGCTAAGTGGAGGCACAAAGGCTAACCCTCTCAAAGTAAGTGGGATGCATTTGGCCATGATAGGGAACTGACTCTAGCAGGTTTAAATGGAGAGAAAAATGTATCCTCATTTAACAAGGAAGTCACTGAGTGGCTTAGGATCAGCTTCATCTGATTGCTCCACCCCGGTTTCTCTGCGGTGCCCTGATCTGTGAGCATTTTGCTTATAGGCTTCCTTTCCTTACAATATGAAAATGACTTAGTGGCTTTTAATTTTTTATCCACATGCACAGTATAGAGAGGAAGCAGGAAGTTATCTTTTCCAATGGTTATTTTTTTAAGAATAGGAAAACTCTTTTCCAGAATACCCAACATCCTCCTTGGGTCTCATTTCTCCAAATTGAAATTTATGCCTATCCTGAACCAATCTCTGTGACTATTTTGTCACACAACAGTTGACCTAGGCCTGAGTTTCTAAGCTAATCCCAAATTAGGGCAATGAGATAACTTTATTTAACCTACTCCTGGATGTATTACCAGTTTTTAAAATTATTATTTAGAACAGGATCTTTTGCTTAGATTATCTCAATTTTGTTGAAAGTAAAGAATCAGAAAAAGATTTGATGCCCTGGTATTAGAGTGTCTCAGTTTGGGAGGCAGCCTCCAAGACAAAATTAGCAATGTCAAAGATTGATAGAAACTCTACATAGAAGAGATAAAGAAGAGAGGGCCAAAGAAAGGCTTCAGACTGTCATGCAGACTGGATCCACAAGGGGAGAGGTGGAAGAAGAAAGTGGGTTTGAAGGGCCTTAGAATACAGCACAATTCTCAAAAAGTCTTAGGCCACAAGCAATTCTCAGAACAAAACTTTTCTGTTATGAGTCCTGGCTTGGTAGAAGTGCCCCCCAGCTCTGTTAGCTCTGCCAGGCTGTCACTGGCTGAGAGGAGTCTGAGGGAAAGTAGGATGTTTGTGTGGAAATCGCAGTGGATCTGAAGATGTAGCAGTGAGGGGCTGCCTGCTAACTACACTTCTCACAGCAGGGTTTCTCTTGGAAGAAGAGCTAAGCTACAGACTTAGTGACTAAGTAACTGTCACATAGAATCTTCCTTCCCTTTTTCGTTTCTGGAAAATAGAGAGCATAGATTTTACCAAAACTTATTCAATGACAATGACTAATCTTTTACTCTTTCAAGAAAATACTGAAAGAATACCTATATAATTATTTTGTATTTTAAAATTAATAGATGCTTTACATTTCATCTTAAACAGAAAAGGTTAGGGAAATTTAAATATTGCTAATTGTAATAAACCTTTGCTATGACAATTTTTGATAAAGTGCTTTATTCTTATGTATTGTAAATTTTTTTGTGAAAACTTTGGAGTTACAGACTTAACCCATTAAATTTATAGAAAATGTCAGCCATGTAACCTAATCGATCAAGCCAGCCCTCATTGTGAAATCAATCATTATATTTCAATTTAAATAAACATACAAATTCATATTTTCATGAGAACCATCTCCCTTCTGAACTTTAAGATTGTTACATGGACAGATGGGTGATAGATAGAAGGATGGGTGCACAGATAGGTGAATAGATAGATCAGCCTTGCTACTAGCTTGTCATTTGCATAAAATGAAGCATCACAACTTTCAGCATTTCTTAATAGACTCATTGCTTTGTTCTCATGAGACACAGTCACTGGAGCAAAGCATTCTTTGATGGTACTCCAGAGGCAGATGAGAGTGAGGTCACTAAATGAAAATTAAATAAACCCTGCCTCACCCAAAATTAATCTGAACATTGCAACATTGACAAGAATACAGCATTTTTTATTACACAGCATGCGCGCGCACGCACACACACACACACACACCATATATATGAGAAATATTTTAATTTTCTCTTTGTTTAGTGACTAGTGAATTTGTACCCTAAGGCAATTAGCCATTGTAAAATTCCAGATGTGTAAGAGCTATGCCTCCCTTTTTTAAAGTGAGAGAACATCTACTGTAAAATGGAAAGAAAGAAAATTAGGTATGAAGCAAAAATATTCTCAAGCAGACAGCTTTAGAAAAGAATATATTTAGGAACTTAGTATCTAGAAACTGACAACCAAAAACACTGCCCATACCAGAGTACTTTCTGGAAATTTTATTCTGTAGTCCCAGGCTAGTTTGAAGACTACTGGTCTGAATGACCTTCCATACTTTTCATCTTCTCTAAAGTCCAAACATAGACTGACTTAGCATTCTCCAAACACTGTTGAACTTTCATTCTTCTATAATTTTGCTCATATTTTCCCTTCTATTGATGAGTCCTTCCTTCCTGCCTTTCAAACTCCTACTCATTTCAGACTCGCCTTAATGTCATCCAGTCTTTGATGCATTTTCCTATTATCTCCAAGAATTACTCTTCCCTCTATCCTCCTGCGGCACTTT
Source organism: Cebus imitator (assembly GCF_001604975.1). Taxonomy (NCBI): domain Eukaryota; kingdom Metazoa; phylum Chordata; class Mammalia; order Primates; family Cebidae; genus Cebus; species Cebus imitator. Next base: position 904,172 of record NW_016107629.1, read on the forward strand.
ATAGCTATGTTTATTTATTGAAACATGTACCACCATTACTGAAGTCTACTTGCTTAGATCATTCTGGGAATAATATAGTCACAGGAATAATAATTATTCTCTAATTCTGTGTCATATTCTCAGCCTCACACTGTGCTGGTTCTATGCCATTAGAGAAAAATATGAAAATGTTCAGTGCATAACAAACCGAAGAGCTACATTTCAACCAAAGGCTGAGATAGTTATTAGGAATTTATTGCTCTAGTCCACATTACGGATTACTGAGATCTTAATTAAAGTTGTGGTAGTAGATATTTGAAAAGAGTGGCTAAAATGTTAGAGGAAAAAATCATAAGTTTATTTTGAAAGTGAAAGAAGGACAGAGTTTTAGGATACATAAAAAAGTAAAGTGAATTGCTTCAAAGAGAACTTACAGGAAATGGACCTACTGAACTAAGCAATTAGGAAATCCATGCTAACTATAATGAATAGTTTTGTTTATAATTCAGTGGCCAGATTTCGCCACAAACTCAATGGCCGGTCACATAGCACACCTACATTTAAAGGATGCTGGAGAATTTAATATTTATTTTTACATGCAGCTTCCACGGAATAAAATTAGAGCTCTACTACTAGGGTAAAATGGAAGTCTAGATATAAGGTGGATAACTAGCAGTGTCTGTATTACATCACAAACTGTAGTGGACAGTACAGAAATTCCATTTCTCACAGCTGTCAGTCTGCTGCAGTGAATTGCAGACCTGAAGACTGAGTCTTAGGAGATGTCTTCCAGCCTGATCCAAGACATCACGACTGCCCAGAGCTCCTCTTGAAGGTCTTATAGATAGATTGTTTCGCCACTGTTTATTTCTTTTGAATCATCATTGCAGTCATATAATTTTACTTTTGAATATTCTTTAATATAAAATATAAATCTTTCTTAGAATAGCATCACAATAACTTACCTTTTCCCCTTCCTTTCTTCATTCCTCCTTCCCCTTTATTTCCTTCTTTCCTTATAATCATTCTCTCTCTTGGTATTTCATTCTCCTGTATATTTCTGTCATAATATAACACATCCCCTTTAAAGAAACAAACTCAGGTTCTAATATTTCAAGAGAGGGACAATTGTGCTAAAATCAATACTTTTCTGAAGAGAAAACCTCTTAATTTAATTATGATACTACAAAAACATAAAAAACTCAAAATGGCTCAATGGCATAATTTGTATCCTTTAATGAAGGCTTAAATACAACCAAAGAAATATAATGTCTGCTTTTAAACTTTAAATTTTAAGATTCAAAATACATAATAGCTGCATTTTTTTTCTTCTAGAAGAACTTATGCAAATACTTTCTAACAGGCAAGATTACTTTGTGTTTCTTTAGAAATATGTGATATAAATCATCAAAAATTTCATTTATGGTGTTATTATATTTTTCCCTTAAGGCAAGGATGATACAAATACTGGAAGATATTTTGGTGACTAAATCACTTTTAGAGAAAAACATCATCAAATTCTGCTGTAACAAGTGAATGTCATAATCTTTTCCATATAAGAAATCATCATGATGTGAAATTCTAAATTCTGGATGGGACCATGGAAACTCAACTTAGCAAATCAGTTCCTGAATTTACAAATGAATTGTGAACCCAGGTCTTTGGACACAGTATGTGACCTGTGTCGTTATGTAGGTTCCTAGGCTTACCAGGGCCCGACACTTGGTTTAATGCTCTGCTGTCACCATCTTGAAAGTCTCAGTAATTTTTTGAACAAAAGGCCTAATGTTTTCATCTTGCACAGTGCCCCACCCCTCACATTACAGGGTGAGCCTTGGTCGCAGATGTTTGAAAATAGAGTAGAATTAGAGCTGTTTATCCCTTCTCTTCATACTCTCACTTCCTTAGGCAAATATGGCTTCAAGTGAATCTCCTTACTCCTTCTAATAACTTCCCTCCTAATATGCAGCGTCTGGCTGCCTTTACTCCAGATAGTGTACAAGCATCTAATGCCATCTTTCTTAATTACATCAAGTAAATGGCAAAGAGGTGGAAAGGGAGAGGCTTTCTTTATCATTTTTGCTCTATATAGGAGGCATTCTGTGGAGGCCCCTTTGGTTGTTGTTCATCATCATCACAAGTTCAGTGCAAAGTGCATATGGAAAAAAAGCTTTTAAAATTAAGGATCAGGTTGGGCATGGTGGCTCACACCTGTTATCCCAGTGCTTTGTGAAGCCGAGGTGAGAGGATCATTTGAGACCAGTTGAAGATCAGTCTGAACCACATAACAAGACCCTGTCTGTACAAAAACATACAAAAATTAGCTGGGTGTGGTGGTATGCAACAGTAGTCCCAGCTACTCAGGTGGCTAAGGCAGGAGAATTGCTTGAGCTTAGGAGGTCAAGGCTGCAGTAAGTTATGATTGTGCCACTGTACTCCAGCCTGGGTGACAGAGTGAAACTGTCTCTTAAAAAAAAAATAAGTATTGCTAGTCTGATAGTAAATACAAAATTTTAGTTTTTTAAAAAATAAAAGTTAATATTTTTTATATTTTTAAAGCAATTTTGACTTACTACATTGCTCTACATTTACAAGATGGGAAGGAAACAGTCAATAATACCTGAAAGATATTCAATATCTGGGAGGGACATATATGTGTATATATAGTATATTTATAGCTTTATGTATTATACATTGTAAATATATGTTATGTAATTGTTTAGGGAGGGATAATACATAATTACTTTTTCAGATATAAATTATCCCTCCTTCCCACTTCGTATCTATTGTTTTTTACATTTTACATTCTGAATGAAGATGCTTCTCTTCTTCTTTAGCAGCTCTCTGTCCATTTTGAGTAAATTACAGCTGCAACTATTACTAAACTGAAGAGTTTTCCAAGGAAACATTTGCTAAATCTTCTAAAAAGGACTCTTTTCTCAGAGGGAACGAATGTATGAAGCTGCCCTGACCTCAGATAAGAATCTGAGCACCTTACTCCTGAAATGGTTCAGAAGCACCTAGAGATTTTGCGTTTGCTTTTTGCACTCTTGACTGGTGGAAACATCTCAGCTTCAGCACATCGGCCAGCTTGGGCTGCTAAGTCATTGCAAGTTTTCTAAATTTTCTTCATAAAGTAAAAATGTTCTCAAAAATGTTCTTTAAATTTTATGTCACTCAAAAAATGAATGCCCCATATTCTCTTCCTGTTTACACTTAGAACAAGTATTTCTCTTTATGGCTTCATGCCTCCTAGACATTAATTTGCTTGACAATCCTTGAATAGATGGGTGAACAAATTTATCACCAGTTATTAATTGTTGGCCACCTAATGTGCTGAGCATGATCAAAACCACAAAAATACTTGACATTAACTGTTATGCAGATAAGGCAACCAGGTGCTCTCTTAACTAATGGTCAAGAATGAGGGCCCTGAAGTTAAGATCCAGATTTGAATTAATCATTTATTATCTGTGTTACTCTGGGCAACTTTATCAATTTTTTTTTTAGTCTCAGCGTTTTTATCTGTCATCTGTCTGTCTGTTTGTCCATCTGTCTATCAAAATGTGCATTAGTTTTCTGGGGCTGCTGTAACAACAGACCATAATTCTGGAGGCTAGAAGTCCAAGATCAAGATGTCAGCAGATTTGGTTTCTTCTGAGGCCCCTCTCCCTGTTTTTGTTTTTAAGGATTGCCACTTTTTCACTGTGTCCACACGTGGTCCACTGTTCCCCACCATCCTGCAGCAGCTGGCTTGATAGAATAGTGGAATGGCCTTTTGAAAACTCAGTTACAGCAACATCTGAGGGGTGATACCCTGCAGGGCTGGGTCAATATTCTGCAAGAGGCTGTACATACTCTGAATTAGTGTGCAGTATATCATGCTGTTTCTTCCATAGCAAACACTCAAATATCCAGGAATCAAGGCGTAGAAGTGAGAGTCGCACCATTTGTAACCAACTAGCAAGATATTTGCTTTCTGTTCCTGTGACCTTATGCTCTGCTTGCCTGGAGGTCTTAGTTCCAAATGGGGGAATTCTTCCACCAGGACAGATAACAATGATCCCATTGAACCATGAGCTAAGACTGCCACCCGACCACTTTAGGCAACTTATGCCTCTGAATCAATAGGCAAATATAGGAGTTACTGTGTTAGCTGGGGTGATTGATCCTAACTATTATACCAAGGAGAAATTGGACTGCTACTAAGGAAGAGTTTGTCTAATACAAGAGATACATTAGGGTTTCTCGTAGTATTGCCATACCCTGTGACTAAGATTGCTGGAAAAATAAAACAACCCAATCCAGATAGAACTGCTAATGGCCCAGACCCTTCAGGAATGGTTTCGGTCACCTCACCAGGGAAGGAACTATGACCAGCTGAGGTGCTTGCCGAAGGCAAAGAGAATGCAGAATGGGCGGTGAAAGAAGCTAATTATAGATGCCAGCTATGGCCACGTGACCAGTTACAGAAATACGTACTTTAATTGTCATGAGTATTTCTTTCTTATTTTGTTATCAGTATGTTTGTGTGTATATATGTACATACATATGTATGTACGCATTAATGTACATAATATATAGTATCTTTGTTTTCTTCCCTTTCTTTCCCCCTTATTATGTGATACAAGATGTATTGACTTCATGTCATAGTATTAAGTATTATTGACTTCATATCATAATATTTAAATTACAAGATCTCAAGAGTAAACATCATGTAAAGACTACATATCCTCTTCTGGAAAAAGAGTGAGTGCATTTTCAGTTGTACACTGGATAATTGTGTCATGCTAGGTGGAAGTATGACCTTGCTATTGTTTTTATTGGAGATTGAAGTACAGTAGCCGCCTTATCTCTGGCAGACATGTTCCAGCACCCCCAGTGAATGCCTGAAACCAAGGATAATCCAAAACCTATAAATAGTATGCCTGAATTTCTTTTTACTGCTTCACAATTTCACAGATAGAACATTCATTTTCACTGTAGATCTTAACAACCTCAGCATATGCTTTTTTTCCTTCCGAAGTCGAGAACTTTTCACTTAAAGGAAGAACTTTATAACATCTCTTTAGCATACCCAAATTTCCAGTATCACTATTCTTGCACTTTGGGACCATTATTAAGTAAAATAAGGGCTGCTTGAACACAGGCACCGTAAACCATGACAGTCAATTTGATAACCAAGTTAGCTACTAAGTAACTAATAGGCAGAGAGAATAGACAGTGGATATGCTGAACAAAGGGAGGTTTATGTCTCAGGAGACAGAGTAGAATGGTGTGAGATTTCAGCACACTACTCAGAACAGTATACAATGTAAAACTTATGTATTGATTATTTCTGGATTTTTTTTTATTTTTTTTATTTTTTTTTTTTTT
>NW_016107629.1:909656-944345 GCF_001604975.1 Cebus imitator
TAGAGACGGGGTTTCACCATGTTGACCAGGATGGTCTTGATCTCTTGACCTCGTGATCCACCCGCCTCGGCCTCCCAAAGTGCTGGGATTACAGGCTTGAGCCACCGCGCCCGGCCGGATTTTTTATTTAATATTTTTGGACCATGATTGACTTCAAGTAGCTGAAACCAGAGAAATCAAAACAATGGGTCTGAGGGGTATTAATGTATGGTTAAAGATGTGTGTGGGCACCAAGTTCACATGGAATAGGCTTGTGATGATCCATTTTATATGTCTACTTGCCTGAGCTATGGTGCCCAGATAGTTGGTCAAATGTTATTCAGGATGTTTCTTTCAAGATGTTTTTGGATGGCATTTACATTTAAATCCATGAACTTTGAATAAAACATATTGTTCTTGGTAATACAGGCCTGGATAAAACAAAAGACTGACTTGCTCTGAGTAAGAGGAAATTCTGCCAGCAGACTACTTTGGACCTTCATCTGCCACATTGCCTCTTCCCTAGGTCTCCAGCCTCCTGGCCTACCATGAAGGTGTTTTTGGCAGCTTTCATAATCTTGAGAGCCTTAAAATAAATCTCCTTGACTTACAATGGGGTTATATCTTGATAAGGCCATCATACATTGCAAAATATCCTATGTCAAAACGTATTTAGTATACCTAACCTACTGAACAGGATATCTTAGTCTAGCCTACCTTAAATGTGCTGAAAACATTTACCTTAGGCCACAGTTAGGCAAAATCATCTAACACAAAGCCTATTACATAATATTAAATAGCTCATATAAATTATTGAATGAGCTTTTTTAAAAATTATGTACTGAAAATGAAAAACAGAATAGCGCATGGCTACTCGAAGTATGGTTTCTAATGAATACCTATTGCTTTTAACACCATCATAAATTTGAAAAACCCTGAATCAAATCATTGTAAGTCAGGCACCATCTGTGTATATAAATCCTATTGGTTCTGTTTCTCTGGAGAACTCTAACGACTACAATGCCAGATAGTCTGTGTGTTGTCTGAGTCCCCATCTCATCTTCTTCTAAGCATGTTGGTCATATTGGATTAGAGATTACCTAGATGAGTTCATTTTACCTAACTTATTTCTTTAAACACCTATCTCCAAATACAGTCATATTCTGAGATACTGGAGTTGGGACTTCAACATATGAATTTTGAAGGGGACATAATTCAGCCTGTAACAAATAGTGTGGTAATAGTGCCTCAGAGAGTTTTGAAGTGAGGATTAAATACGTTAACACATGTCAAGTACTAAATACAATGCCTGGCACATAGCAACAGAAACATAATCACTGAAATTTTTTTCCCTAATAACATTTTTAGTTCACTAAAAGTTTTATGAAAAACTTAATTTGCATGGCTGATGAGTGTTGGAACTGTAGGGCTCTGTGTATCTCAACATGTCCTGGATTGTGTTAACATAGAAAATTGAGACATCCTTTTTCTCCTTAGGTAACTCCATAGCAGTAATGAATACTGGTGATTATTTTTGCAAAAAATTCTCAAAATATGTCTCAAGAAAGTCAAATTATATCTTTTTTTTTGAGTTTGTTTCTAAACTATGATGAACTAAGAAAGTCCAAACAAATTTATTCATGACATATATATAATATATTTTTAAGTAAACAAGAGTAACCAATTGAAGCATTTATTTAAGAAATACTTATCTACCTATTTAGTGCTACTATGTGCCAGGCACTATTATACACAGGGAAGATCCAGTGGTGAAGAAAATGACAAAGTCTGCTCTCTTGGAGCTTATATTGTAGTGGAGAGGGATCTAGAGTAAACAAATGGACAAATATCTAATATGATGGCAACAAGTACAGTGAAGAAAACTATATCAAAGCAAGGGGTTAGAGGGTGGGGCACCTATTTGACACAGCTTAGTCAGTGACTGCCTCTTTGAGAAGATAAAGATGCAGATGAAGTAGAGATCTGATGTAGTGATGACACCAGTCTTTTTCGGGTACAGAGGAAGGAGTATCTATACTGGAGAGGGATGTTGAGATTCACTTGGGGTGGTTGGCAAAATATTGCAGAAAATATTAAAGATATCTTAGGTAAAGTTATAGACTAGTCTCAAGCCTTTTGGGGGGCCAAAAGGTTTTATTGGGGCAGGCCAAAGGCTGCCAGCCAGTCCATTAAGTTAGGGAAAGGTAGAGATAATCAAAGGCCTTACCCCACACCCGCTTGTCTCCACTCTATTTACTCATGTAGATTTTGTACTGCGTGGTCTCTCCAGGGAAGATCAAAGGGGAATTACCTGTTAATAGCATTTACTCTGGACCCCTGAACCTAATGCTTTATTAGTCTTAAAACCATTTTGTTAACCATGTTAATCATACACAAGTGTATTAACTTAGAACCTCTGTTATAAGTAAAAGTATGGACAAACAGAGGGTCTGGGTCAATTGGTTGCATTTCACCCTCTAAAAGCAGCCTATGGCCAGCCGTAGCCCACTTGAAACACTGTAATGGTATAAGAGTGCATTCATTCATCCATCGTTGAGTCAGGGTCTGAAGGTCAGACTTCCGCAGCGGCAGGACCTACGTCTCAGGTGGTGACCCCGAAGTGATTAAGATCAAGGGCAAAGAGGGAACCTTAAATACAAATACTCTAAGCCAACATTAAACTTGGTGTCTTCGAGAAAAATTGAGAAGGCAGGATGATTGGAACAATGTGAATGAGGGAGGGGAAGAGTGCTGGGGATTATATCAGAGTGGTCACAGGTGACAGATTGTGTGATACATCCTCTGTCTTTCTGCACAAATTATGTTAAATCATTTTTAAATTGAAAATTTGAAAGTAAGAGATGTTTTGAAAATTTGCTTTTCTTCAAAATGATCATGCTAACATTATCCTGTGTTTATGACTTTGAAAAGATACACTATACATGAATCAGCCTACCTGTTGAGACTATGGCAAACATTGTAGCTATTATTTTTATTTAAAATATATTTAATCTCCATATTTCACAGTTTATGATTCATGTACTATTTGACTCAATAATAAACAAGTATGTTTTGAGTATGTGTGCCAGTCAGTCACTCTCATTGGTGATTGAGTTAATATTAAAAAAGATGAACATCTCTGCTCAGAAGCAGTCACCAGCAAATACTTTTTCTACCAAGTGTGGGCACAGGGATGTTAACACTGTGAGAGCACTTAGAGGAAAACCTAGGTGTCAGATTATTAAAATCTGACAAGTTTACATACAATGGTTATCTTTGATTTTGCATTCCTGGCTTGTATTCTCATTATACTTGGAAAGATGTATTCTAATAGTTATTTTACACCTGGCCATTAGATACTATTATGATATTTAGGCTAGAAATATGGATATATAGCTCCAAGAATCAAATGCATTTTATATAACTTTCAGTGCCCTTCTTTTAGGATAATGTAAATAGTCTTGTCCTTGATGGGGATTACTGTACAATTGTGGAAATATATTAACCATCAGATAGAGAGAGCAACTTTATTACAGATTTGGCACAGTTAATTTATTCCTTTTATCAGAAATCCTTCGTAAAAGTAGATAACAAAGAGGCTAAGTTATAATCTTGTTGTGAGTGGGTTATGCATTGAGATATCTGACACCCAGTTGTTAGATGATCAGAAAAATGCAAAACCCAACTGAAAGACTAATTGTGTTTTCTTGTCACATGTGGCACAGAAGAAAAAAGGAGACACACAGAGCAGGGAACCCTCTGTCTGAAGGCTGAGAGCCATTCACTTTGCACCACGTCCAAGCAAATCTTATGGAGAAGAATAAATTTGTTTCTATCATCTTCCTTCATTCAAAAATGTATTATTCATTCACCCAAAGATCTTTAAATATAAATAAGGGGAACATAATTTATATAAATGATTACTATTCCACATACATTGACTCTAGTTCTAGTACAGGAAGCCAAGAGACACTTGACTGAATTAATTCAGTGATTCTCAAACTTTTCTCCTTCACCATTTCATTCTCTCCTGTTACACTGCTTACACTGCGTTTTCAGGAGCTGTTATCAACCAGCCACATGGCTCCCAGTCCTTCTTTGAATCCAGCTTGTTTTGAGGAAAAAGAGGATGTAAAGAGGGTTGTAGGAGATTGGTCAGAGTGGTGGGAGAAACTAAAGAAAGGCGCAGGCCTGACAGGTCAGAAGGTGCCTGCAAAGCCTCAGAGGAGAATAGCTGAAGGCAACTGTTCGCTAACGCTGAGGCAGAGGGCAAGAAGTAGGTAGAAGGGAGTGTAGGGGAATTTATCTTAAACAGGCTTGTTTACTTATGTGGACCAGGAACTGACCTTTGATCAGCGTGCCTGACTGTCCCCTGAAAGGGGAACAATAAGTGTTAATTACCTACAGTTGTGTTTGCTACAGGCTTTCTGCATTATGCCTGCACTGAATAAAAGCAAGCAGATCCAGCTTCTCAAGGCTGCTGCACTTTGGCCGCTACAGCCAGGCAGTCCCCTAGCTGCTCTTACACTGCGTACCTGTTTCTGAGTACTCATTTCATCCGTCGGTTGGCCATGGTCTGCGGGACAGACCTGGCAGAGGGTAAAAAAGTGGAGAAAGACATTTTACCAAATTCCAGATTCTTTTTTTTTTTTTTTTGAGATGGAGTTTTGCTCTTGTAGCCCAGGCTGGAGTGCACTGGCCTGATCGTGGCTCACTGCAACCTCCGCCTCCTGGGTTCAAGTGATTCCTCTGCCTCAGCCTCCCAAGTAGCTGGGATTATAGGTGTGAGCCACCACGCCTGGCTGATTTTTGTATTTTTAGTATATATGGGATTTCACCATGTTGGCCAGGCTGGTCTTGAACTCCTGACCTCAGGTGATCCACCCCCCCACCCCGCCAGCCTCCCAAAGTGCTGGGATTACAGGTAGGAGACACCATGCCTGGCCCCAGTTCCAGATTCTTATGGGTCATTGCCATCGCCACTGCACTGGTACTGAAGCTCCATTGATACTCTATTTCCAAGCCCATGGTCCTTTGAGAAACCTGTGACCCCAGATAAATCTGAAAGAAGTTTATAATAACATGGTATTGATTCTATCATGATATGTTTACAGGACTTAACACTTGATGCATGACAGTTTTTTCCATGGCTGCCTCAATAAATTGGTAATCTATAAAAACATCATTTTCCCTCATTGTGAATCTAGAGTAAAATAAGGGTCTACCAGACAACAGTGCTCTTCCAGGAAAGGAAACACAGGAGACGGGCAATCCTATTTTATTGTGTCAATGGATAATATTTTTTGACAGATACTGGGTTGTGCACTTTACATGTGATTATTCCTTATTTAGTATTATGAAACTGGAATAATTATTATGTTTATTCATATAAGGAAATCAAGCCTTGGAGAAGTGAAATAGCTCATACAATTTCACACAACAATCAGTGTGATTCACATCTAAGTCAGTGCTCTTAATCATGCTCCTAAGTTCCCTTCCCCAGTCTAAGAAATAAAGAAGTTCTTTTGGAAGCAACAGTCACTTTGTGCTTCTCTGAAACATTAGGTCTACAGTGGTGGGAAGCAGGGGAGCTTTCCCAGCAAAGTCTCTTGGAAGAGAGAAAGAGTGCCAGCCACTCTCTGTAGAGGCGGAAAGAAGCACTGCTTGCTGCCAGCCACAGCCCATCTCCCTCACCTTTAGAAACACCGTTGAGCCTCAGGGAGGAGGATCTATCAGTGTCCGCAAATCTGATGATCTACCTGGTAAGTCTTTGAGAACTACTAGCAATAGATCTGCTTGGGTGGACTTTTATCCTGTCTTCGTGTGAAGTCACCTCACTTCCTAGAATATCTGTAAAATTAGAGAATGTATGAGCTGTCTGCTGAAGTATTTTCTAATTTTCAAATTATTTGGATCTATGAGATATCACATTTGGACAGTCATTTACCCTCACCTTTACCTCAGCCCTCATTTTATATCATGATATTTATTTTCTCAGGCTCAGTCTGGCCTGCTTTCTTCTTTCTTAGCAAAACCATTCAGAGTTAGGAAAGAAACTAAACCAGTGAATGTGCAACTGTCAACTCAGCTTTAATCTGCAAGATTTCGAAGAAACTATACTATTCTTCCCAGTTGAGCTTTGCCTAAGTATTTTAATCCCCCAAATAGCATCCTAAGCAGAAACCTCCATTTTTACTATGAGTAAGAAGTTTTAAGCCCGTCTATTGGTACTGTAATGCTTACTGACTTTTCAGTGACAAAACGTGCTGAGGTATATTTTGTAAATCTAGCATGGATATATTAATCTATTTATTGAATGCCATTTGAAGTCTCTATTTAAGCTCTTCAGTGGTCCATAAGTAAAGATTGGGCCAGTTTCTTGCTGGTGTGTGTTTAATTCAGTTGTAACAGTTGTTCTATTTATTGTGTAAATGGGATAATTCTAAGTTCTAGCTGGGATTTTCTCTCATTTACTATTATGTGTATAATGCATGCCATGGACAATTTGCAAATAGCCAGTGTCATTCCTCTAATTACATAGACACCTTAGATTTAAGAAGATTAATACCATGGTAGCTTTAAAGTCTTTTGATGAAAAACAGCATAGTTATAGAATAAAAAAGATTCAAAAATGTTTTCTTAGTTCTTTCTAGTACCTTTAGCACCCAACATGAGACTACTATTCCCTGATTCATGTTATAGCTCCATGTACAGTCAATTCAACCATTTTTGATTAAACAATCTGCCAGTTTCATACTAAGTAATGATCCAACCTATTAAACTGAATTTTCAGGAATTTTGAAACAACTGAGCAGTCAATTCAGGCCAAGTAGCTCATTTTACCTGCAGATATAGTCTAAGCAATTGATCTGAAGTTTTTAAGTTAGTGTGTTTTCTCCACTCAAAAATTATGTGTTATTATAAAATATTGCCATTGCTTTATTGTGCTTTAAAAATATTCAAATATTTTTCTAAAATTAAGTTTACAGAAAAGGATCCTAAATTTTAAAAAAGAATAAAATGTAAAACCAATAGTTTCTGAATTTAATCTCTATAGTCTATTGAGAAGAACTTTTAGTTGGCAATGAAAAATGAAAGTTAACATCTTGTGCTTTAATAAATACAGCTACTCAAGAATAGTATTACAACATATTTTAAAAAGCAATTTTTAAAAAGACAAAGAAATATTTACTCAAAGCAATCCTCCTTAAACAACAATAAAAAACCAATTCTGGTTGCAGCCATCCGTTTTTTTTTTTTTGTTTTGATTTGTTTTTGTTTTTAGGTTTTTTTATTTGAAATATCTTACAAAGGAATATATGGGTCTCCATGATTGGTTAGACATAATAGTTGCTGTGGGAATATTTTATTCATTATTTAGAATTCTGAGGCTTACAGAGTTATCATTTAGAAGCAAAATGAATACACTTAGGAACATCCACTTCCAACTATGAGGGAGTGACAGAGAACAGAATTATCACACAACCTGAAAAATAAACAAATTGACAAAACATGTGAAATAAAAGTTATCAAAACACAAGCATCAAGCAATGTAGAACAATGATCCCTGAGAGACAGGGGGAAATGATGTGAGCCCTGTTATTTCCCTATTTTATTGCCTTCAAGAGCATTTCCAGGACATAGTATATGGAGGCAGAGCCAGGTCAGTTCTCTGAGTTGAAGCGACAGAGCTGAGAGTATGTAGGACAGTGTGCTGGAAAAGAGAGAGCCTCACAGAGAGAGAAGTCTGGAGATCAACAGCAAACCCCTACATGTCTTTAGCAGAGTGCTGCTGAGTGCCTGTGTGTGAGGAAACCACCCAACGATGAAGGAAAGAAGTACCTAAACAGACTAAAGGTGACAGCGCCTAGAAGTGACACAAGGCGGGACATAGCACCCATTCCCACCAGCCAAACTGGAAAAATTTCATGTTTCATGGAACACTGGGTAAAGCACATTGATGTATCTTCAGTAGTAGGAAATAATTAGTCTGAAACACCTTTCTAGTCATGCCTAACAAACCTTAAGAGCAAGCTCCAACAGCATCCAAATACATTACTCTTGTATCGAGAACAAAGCTCAAGAATACTTATAGGAATCCAAAAACATTTAGCACCCAACAAAGTAAAGTTTGCAATGTCAGGAATTCAATAAAGTATTACAAAACTGGCAAGATAGTATCAAAATATGATTTATAATGAAATGGAAAATCAACTAAAGCCAGAACTGACACAGATATTACAATTAGCAAATAAAGACATAAAAACAGCTATATAACTATTATATATGTTCAAATATTAAGCATAGAAGTGGAATTTATAAGAAAGACAAAAATTGAATTTCTAGAAATGAAAATTAAAATGTGTGAGGGAACAATATATTGGATGGGATTAATGACATTAATGCAACGTTGCAGATGTAAACATTGGTAACGATGATGACATAAAAATGGAAACTATCAAAACACAAAAATAAAGGATAATTTTTTTTAAAAAAAATGAATGAACTATCAGATATGAGACAATTTCAAGTGGTCTAATATGCTTGTAAGTGAAGTGGTCAAAGCAGGGAGAGACAGACAGAAAAAAACTGAAGAAAGTAAGTTTGAAATTTTCCAGATTTGATAGAAACAATAAACTCATGGATCCAAGAAGCACAATGAACCCCAAATACAAGAAACATTAAGACAATTCCAACATAGTTCATCATAATCCAGTGAATTGGGTTTTTAAATTTTAATTAATTAATATGTTTATTTAAAGCCAGAATCTTGCTGTGTCACCCAGGCGAAAGTTCAGTGGTACAATCATAGCTCATTGCTGCCTCAAACTCCTGGGCTCAAACAATCCTTCCAATTAAGCCTACTAAGTAGCTAGGACTACAGACATATGCTACCACTCCTGCCTAATTTAAATTTTTTTTATTTTGTATAAACCCAGTGTGACTATGTTTTCTAGGCTGATCTTGTACTCCTGGCCTCAGGTGATCCTACCTTCTCAGCTTCCCAAAGCACTGGGATTATAGGTGTGAACCACCAAACCTAGCCTATAATCCAATTGTAAAAATGAATGATAAAAAGAAAAATATATATATATTTTTAATTTATATCCTCCACAAACTCAATAAAAGAAAATCAATTTGTTTATTAAATGTGGTCAAAACAGAATCTCTGGAACACAGCTAAAGCAGTGTTAAGAGGGAAATTTATAGCACTAAATGCCCACATCAGAAAGTTTGAAATATCTCAAATTGACACCCTAACATCACAATTAGCTAGAGAGGCAAGAACAAACTAATCTAAAAGCTAGCAGAGAACAAGAAACAACTACGATCAGAGAAGAATTGAAGGAGTTGGAGACATGAAAAATCCTTTAAAAAAATCAATGAATCTGGAGCTGTTTTTTTGGAAAAAACACCAAAATAAACCACTAGCTAGACGAATAAGAAGAGAGAGAAGAATAAAATAAACACAATAAAAAAATGATGAAGGAGATATGACCACTGACCCCACAGAAATACAAACTACCATCAGAGAATACTATAGACACCTCTATGCAAATAAACTAGAAAATCTAGAAGATACATACACCATCCCAAAACTAAACCAGCGTGGACACATACACCCTCCCAAAACTAAACCAGGAAGAAGTTGAATCTCTGAGAAGACAAATAACAAGTTCTGAAATTGAGGCAGTAGTAACTTACCAACCAAAAAACCCCAGGACCAGACAGATTCACAGTTGAATTCTACTAGAAATATAAGAAGAGCTGGTATCATTCCTTCTTCAACTATTCCAAACAATTGAAAAGGAGGGACTCCTCCCTAACTCATTTTATGAGAGCAGCATCATCCTGATACCAAAACCAGAAAGAGATACAACTAAAAAAGAAAACTTCAAACCAATATCCCTGATGAACATCAATGCAAAAATCAATAAAATACTGGCAAACTGTATCCAGCAGAACTTCCAAAAACTTATCCACCACCACCAAGTTGGCTTCATCCTTGGTATGTAAGCCTGGTTCAACATATGCAAATCAATAAATGTAATCCGTCACACAAACAGAACCAAAGACAAAAGCCACACGATTATCTCAATAGATGCAGAAAAGGCCTTTGATAAAATTCAACATCCTTTCATGTTAAAAACTCTCAATAAACTAGGTACTGATGGAACATATCTCAAAATAGTAAGAGCAGTACAGTATATGACAAACCCACAGCCAATATCATACTGAATGGGCAAAAGCTGGAAGCATTGCCTTTGAAAACTGGTACAAGACAAGGATGCCCTTTCTCACCACTCATATTCAACATAATATTGGAAGTTATGGCCAGGGCTGTCAGGCAAAAGAAAGAAAGAAACGTATTCAAGTAGGAAGAGAGGAAGTCAAATCATCTCTGTTTGCAGACGACATGATTGTATATTTAGAAAATGCCATCTTCTCAGCCCCCAAATTCCTTAAACTGATAAGCAACTTTAGGAAAGTCTCAGAATACAAAATCAATATGCAAAAATCACAAGCATTCCTTTATGCCAACAATAGGCAGGCAGAGAGCCAAATCATGAATAAACTGCCATTCACAATCACTACAAAAAGAATAAAATACCTAGGAATACAGTTAGCTAGAGATGTGAAGGACCTCTTCAAGGAGAACTACAAACTACTGCTAAAGGAAATAAGAGAGGACACAAGCAAATAGAAAAATATTTCATTCTCATGGATAGGGAGAATCAATATCATAAAAATGGCCATACTGCCCAAAGTAATTTACAGATTAAATGTTATTCCCATTAACCTGCCATTGACTTTCTTCACAGAACTAGAAAAAACTACATTAAATTTCATACAGAATCAAAGAAGATCCCATATAGCCACAACAATCCTAAGCAAAAAGAGAAAGGTGGAGGCATCACACTACCTGACTTCAAACTATACTATAAGTATAAGCATACTATAAGCATAAGAACCAAAACGGCATAATAATGGTACCAAGCAGACATATAGACCAAGGGAACAGAACAGAGACCTCAGAAATAATACCACACATCTACTACCATCTGATCCTGGGCAAACCTGACAAAAACAAGCAATGGGGAAAGGATCTCCTATTTAGTAAATGGTGCTGGGAAAACTGGCTAGCCATATGCAGAAAACTGAAACTAGACCCCCTTTTATACCTTATACAAAAATTAACCCTTAAATGTAAAACCCAAAATTATAAAAAACCCTAGAAGAAAATCTAGGCAATAAAACTGAAGCCGGACCCCCTTTTATACTTCATACAAAAATTAACTCAAGATGAATTAAAGACTTAAATATAAAACCCAAAATTATTAAAACCCTAGAAGAAAATCTAGGCAATACCATTCAGGACATAGGCATGAACAAAGACTTCATGATCTAATTAAACTAAAGAGCTTTGGTACAGCAAAAGAAAATATCATCGGAGTGAACAGGCAACCTACAAAACGGAAGAAAATTTTTGCAATCCACCCATCTGACAAAGGTCAAATACCCAGAATTTACAAGGAACTTAAACAAATTTACAAGAAAAAAACAACCCCATGAAAAAGTGGGAAAAGGATATAAACAGATAGTTCTCAAAATAAGACATTTACGTGGCCAACAAACATGAAAAAAATCTCAACATCACTGATTACTAGAGAAATGCAAATCAAAATCACGAGGTACAATCTCATGTCAGTCAGAATGGTGATTATTAAAAAGTCAAGAAACACTAGATGCTGGTAAGGTTGTGGAGAAATAGGAATGCTTTTACACTGTTGGTGAGAGTGTAAATTATTTTAACTACTGTGGAAAATGGTATGGACATTCCTCAAGGATTTAGAACCAAAAATATAATTTGACCCAGCAATCTCATTACTGGGTATATACTCAAAGGAATATAAATCATTCTACTATGAAGACACAAGAGCATGTATGTTTATTGAAGCACTATTTACAATAGCAAAGACATAGAACCAACCCAAATGCTCATCAATGATAGCCTGGATAAAGAAAATGTGGTATATATATACTATGGAATACTGTGAAGCCACAAAAATGAATGAGATCATATCCTTTGCAGGGACATGGAACAGAAAACCAAATATCACATGTCTCACTCACAAGTGGGAGTTGAACAATGAGAACACATTGACACAGGGAGGGGAACATCACACAGCAGGGCCTGTTGGTGGGTTGGGGGCAAGGGGAGAGAACTTAGAGGTTGGGTCAGTGGGTGCAGCAAACCACCATGGCACATGTATATCTATGTAACAAACCTGTACATTTTGCACATGTATCCCAAAACTTAAAGTAAAATTTTTAAAAAATTACCAAAAAGAAAAAAATATTTATAGGTCTATTATATAGTTATAACTATTATTAGTATTTGGCATAACTTACCTACATTTTTTGTATGCAAATACATGTTATAATAATACTATGTAAAACTGTGTATCTTGCTTCTTTCACTGGATATTAAAGAAGAGGTTTTTGTACTAAATATTAATTTTAATAGCCATTATAAATTCAATAATTTAGACATACAATAATTTATTACCAATCTCCTGTTGTACATTTGCATAGTTTTAAATGGTCCACTATCATAAAAATTTTGCAGTATTCATCTTTTGAGTAAAGCTGCTTTCTTGGGAAAGTTTCTGTGAGTTGGAATATTACTTAAGCATATCTGTAACCTAAAAAATGTCTCTTTCTAACATAAGAATTCATTATCATCTACTGAGCACTTATGATGCAAGATACCTAGGTACCATTATGGCATAAATTATGCTTTGGGTGTTTGCATATTTACATGTGTTGACACAAAAGTAATCAGTTTTACTTTTCACATTTACTTTTGCACCAACCTAATATGTCTTTCCAATTAGACTATGGGAGTCTCCCATTAAACTATGCCCTAAGGGCAGGACATTTGTCTTTCATCCTTGTATTTCTGATACTCAGTGTAATATCAGGAAAATTGATTCTAACCAATACTTGAACTGAAATTAGAATAAAAATCTGGACTATTATTAAACTCACACTTCACTTTCATCATAATCTCAGGTGAGGCCAGTAGTTCTAATAGGGACAGGAGGCAAGGAAATTCTGGGCAGAAGGGAGTGGGTCCCCAATGAGGGCCCTACCATCAAGCCTGGAACTGTGGCTCAATATGAGAACATACATCCCTGTTTTCCCACTCCAATAATGCCTTTTCCAAAACCACCCCTGCCCCACATCCTGTGCCCATTAAAAACCCCAGGCTCTGCTGGCAGAAAGAGAAGAGGGGAAGCAAATGAATGTCAGAGACTATGGTTGGATGTCAGAGAGAAGCGGCTTGACATCAGAAGGACAGCTTGACAGTGTAGCTTTGGAGAGTAGTCCCTCTTGGTAAGGCTGGACTCCAGGAGAAGATTATCTCCCCACTCCATCCCCTTTTCATCTCCCCTTCCTGCTGAGAGCCACTTTCATTAGCAACAAAACTCCCCACATTTACCATCTCCAATGTTTTCCTGCAACATCATTCCTCTTGGACACTGGACAAGAACTTGAGTACAGGTGCAAAAGGCTGTCACACTGACCCTCCACTGAGCTGTTAACACTTAAGCCATCTGCAGATGGCAAGCTAAAAGAGCACTGATTGTAACACTCCTTCTGGGGTTTCAAGGGTTGCAGGCATCCCCCAGATGCTGCCGTAGTGCCAATATGGAATTCATTCCTGCTGGCACCCAAAAGTGCTTGCCCTGGATTCTGCACCTGCTCACCTGTGCTCCCCATCTCGTGAGGTCGTGAAGGGTAGAGTGGAGTAAGTTCCAGCCAGTGGAATTCATCCTTGCTGGCACTGAAGCACCCAGCTAGGTCCAGCGCCCATGCACTCCAGTTCCTGCCCACAG
The DNA here is from genome assembly GCF_001604975.1 of Cebus imitator. Classification (NCBI taxonomy): domain Eukaryota; kingdom Metazoa; phylum Chordata; class Mammalia; order Primates; family Cebidae; genus Cebus; species Cebus imitator. The sequence goes on from NW_016107629.1 coordinate 923,540, forward strand.
AGGAGTCAGGGAGATTTCTTGCTTCTGTTCAGAGTTTTACCTTCACCCATATTTGACATTTTCCAGTTACTGTGAATTTGGCTTTTATATAATCTGTGTTTTCATTCAATTCTATAGTGTTGTTTATTTAAAAAAAACACTTAAGATATTCTCTAAATTGTGTGATAATGTGCCTGCATTTTGCTGGAGATGGCGCCCCGCTGAAAACCATTAATCCCACCACAAATGTGTTTACTTTTTGAGATTCAAAAACCAAAAATAGTGATAAGATCTTTGATTTTATCTCTGTGTTTGGTCTTTCTACCAACTGCCAACTGATTTTGAGATTCCAAAGGAAAATCTTTTCACATGTGCCTTCTGAGCATCGTACACTTTATGTCCTAAGAATTTAGCAAACAGCTAGCTCTGCTCTGAGGGTGGGGTGTTTTGGTTTATAGAAATATTGAGGCCACAATGCATCAGCAAGTTTGTATTGGGAAGAGAGATGAATATTTCAAGCTCATATTCATATTGCCTTGGGAGGAATTTGTAATCTGGATCCCACAGCTGTTGCTAAGCGAACTAGTGGGGTCGTTTTCCTCTGGCTAAGCCAGTAGGGGGTTCCCAAAGCCTGTCTCTACTGCAAGATGCTCTCTGCATTTTTATTACTTGCTGTAACCTTAACAACTGTGTTTGGAAATGCATGATTATTTTTTTAAAAATCACCTTATAAATTATGTATGTCTCTATTGACTTAAAATCACACTCATTCACAGGTTCTGTGTTTGAAAGGAAACAAAGAACATTTGGATGAGGCTAGATTCTTAAAACATTTCTTAAGAGAGGGAGATAAATGGAAAGACTAATTGATCTAATTATTATATGTGAGGGTTTTTGAGGTGATTTCATAAAATCTGGGGAGGGGGGAGTTGTGTGCCTAGCATGCTGAATTGGGATCCATCCGTTTTATCTGCCTCTCCTTGGTAGCATTGTACTGCTTCAAAAATGGACTCTAGATCTTAAGGCTGGAAGGCTTTGTGATGGCATGAGGCTGTCATCTAAGGAGCAGCAGAAGGGGTCATGTTTTAGAGGAAATATTTATTTATTTTTTTTTATAATAGCCATTAGGGCCAGTCTGCGCCAAATTTTCTATATCACTATGCAGCTCACAACAAAACAGTGCTTTGCATATAGTAGGTTCTCTGCAGTTCTTTGTTAGTTTGCTATTGTATTCTTTGGTTTTGGCTTTAAGGAATTCTTTGGGTCTGTTTAGTTTAATTTTGAAGAAAAATCACATAAAGCTATATTAGCAAGATATGGTTGCATAATATAAACATATCAGCCTCTGAAAACACTTGCTGATTTTGTTTACATGAAACTTGCTTTAGAAAGAAAAAAAAATCAAGATTTTCCCTTGATATTCTTCTCATTTTTAGTTTCTCACTTTAATCTGAAAGGAGGCATTGAGTTCTCTGAGTCACACTGTTCTTATCCTTGACCCACTTGATTCCAAAAGTTGATATCTTGTTTTTAAAATGTACATTACCTCATCTGTTCATATGAATAATTGCAAAAAAATGAACTTATGCTTAAAAATTTTCTTTGATTCAAAAAGCTGCTTTTTATGGCTTTTATGTGTGCAATATTGAGTTGACGAACATAAGTCTTTTATTCATTTAATAGCAATATGTTTCCCTCACTGAGCTTTGACTGGGTCTTATGAAGAGGATTCTCAAGTGGAGCCTCAGAGAGCGAGGCAGTCATTACTGACTTTACTAAAGCTTTTTGAATATATGTTGCCATATTACCAACATTTTTGGTGATTTAAATTCAGCACAGAATTGGCTCTGATAATGTTAACCAACAAATTGGATGCAATTCCAGTAGCACATATTCTGACATCTTATCTAAGGGATCTTAGCTGTTCTCCTGCAGAAATAAGATTGGAGCAGGGCTGCAATGCCACCTTAATTATAGGGCAGATGGACCAGCTACAAGTGGATGTTCTACTGCTAGACGTTCTGTTCCAGAGAAGGATGCAATCAGTTCAAGCTGTTTTTGACTGATGTTTCAGATTGTGGTCTAGTAAACAGGTCTGAAAATAGCTACTTTTTTAAAGACTGTAAATTCCTGTAATTAGGGGATGATTTAAAAATTAACCCTAAAAAGAATAAGTGTTGGAGGATGGAACAGCTTTCAGTTTTGAATTACTAGCTGGATCCAGTAGCACTCCATTCTTAAGAGACAAGGAAGCAGGCCATTAGAGGGGATGCACCTAAATGCTGTGTGTCAGAAATGAAAGGAAAATGGAGTTTCCTTACTGCTGAAGAACTGTGTTATTGACTGAGATAACAAGCATTGATATTTATTGTTGTGGAATGCAAGGAAGAAACTGAAAAACAAAACTCCTGGTGTCTCCACCCTGCATCTGCTGAACTAATTTGGAGGTAATTTCATCATTTTAAACTGCATGTTGCTCTTCTCCAGTTGATAAAGTACCCTGGTGTATACCAGATGTCAGATATTTAATGAACCATCCGAGACTTAGGATGAATTTGATTGCAGATGTTTAATGCCTATCAGGCCTTTGGACAAACCCATAAGCTGGTGGTTTCTGGTTTGCAATGATTGACAATACTCTTTAGTAAATGTTAGTGGCCATTCTAGCCACTAGGAGGAGCTAGAGGATACTCCATCCACCACTCAACATGCAAGGCACTGGTCCAGATGTAAGAGCAAAAGATTTTACTGTAGTAGGGTACTACAAAGTCAGTACTACAAAAGATGGAATTAGAGCTCTCAGCCCATAAGATATATGACTTGAAGGAGTATATAGTGGTTAAGACCGTATGGCTACTAGGATCTAGGTTTTAAGTCCTGCAAAATACCAAATTTCCCCAAGTCTCAGTTTCATCAACTTTGAAATAAAGATAATATTAATACCTATCCCTTAGGTTATTGTGAGCAAAAAATAAGATAATCCAGGTAAAGCACTTACCTACAGTGTTAGTACTGCCTCATAAAATTTATATATATTATTATTATTATCAGATGCTTAGGTGTTCACTTTATCTTGGGGAATCCTCTTCTGCAGAGCTTGAATTCCAGCTAGGTAGATGATGACTTGATCACCTATCATCAGTTCCCTTCCAGAAGTAGTTTAGCCTAGTTGTTTGAAGCACAGAGACTAGAGGCATACAGTTCTGAGTTGAGTCCTGGTTCAGACACTTAGTAACTCTGTGACCTTGGGAAGATTATTTAATCTTGTTAGATCTCAGTTTTCATAATCTTTACATAAATAAAATAATAATACATTAATTACATAGTTGTTGTTAGAATTACAATGAAACGACTCTTGGAGCTATGTTTTCAATAGTATCTGGTGCATGGTAGCACTCAATAAATGTTTGTTACTATTATTATTTTTCACTCCCAATACTTTATTTACTTTAAAAAAAACCTGTGCTTTCCATTATACTTTATTTCAAAATTTCAGACACCACTGGTTATAGAAATTTTTTTATAAGACAAGTAGGTTTCCATTTCCCCTGAACTAATTACAACTTTGATTTTTATCATGTTTACCTCAGTCACTTTAAGATCACAGACTGTTGGATCAGAATATACAGTGCTCATTTTCCCATTCTTAGATGCCTTACTTTTTAGCTAGTACACCAGGATTTGAAGACCTCTTAGATGTGATATTTTGAGAAAGAACCTTTCTTAACATTGGCTTCCATCTTTAAAATGGGACTAAAAATATATAATTTATAGCATTGTATTTTAAAACACTCTAATTTGGATAAAGCATAGTGCCTGGCACATGTATTCACTCAATAAATGAGCCAGATAGCTGGAGGAAGGTGCAGGTTGAGGGACAGAGAGGTTCACATGCATTTTCACTTGGCTTCTTAATACAACCCTTTCTCTTCCTTTCTTTGGAATAGATGTTTCTCCTTTGTCCATTTTTATTTCCATTACTTTCTATGCCACTAGACCCAACCTCAAAATCTACCAGCCATTAAGTAGGAAATATAAGTTGGTGCCAGTTGTACCGATCACTGAAGCTTTGGTATTTTCATTGCTGATGGGAAACAGTAAACAATAACTGATTGCATTGTTTAGATTCTCGAGAAAGTCAAACATTAGGGGGCTGTCGGGCTAGGATGGAAATCCATGAACCATTATGGTTGGAAAAGGGCAAGGAGAAGGAGCCGATAGTTCAGAACAAGTAGGAAGACATTTGATGCATCCATGTATAAGGAACTCTAAAACGATGACAGCCATTGAAGATATGGTGCCATTTATTTAAAGTTTCTACATACGACTCCCTTTGTAGCTGGCTTCTTTTATAGTTTGGCTTCTGCCAAATTGAAGTGCACTTTGGAGTAAAAATTAAAACAAAGCATTCCTTGCCACCTGTGATGGATCTCTTTTGAGAATTTTTCCAACAGGTGACAATCACTCTGAGAACAGCCAGTTGACAGCTGCCTGCAGTCAGCAGTTAGAGCTGAAATTGAAAAACGCATGTGATAGTGCTATTTAGTGAGAACTGGAAATTTTCCCCCTAAACTTCAAGTGCTCTAATATACCTGCTGAGGTGTTTTCTAATTTAGAAAACGGCAAAAGAAACTAAAAAAAGAGAAAAACTACTGAGAAGGTAACAATATTTTGCTAACATAAAAGACAAAAAAAAAAAAAAGCTTTTAATGGTATTTTGAACAGAACTTTGTAAGGTATTCTTATAAGTTACTTCTATATTCATGCATATAAACTGAGGCTAGGAAAATCACAAAAGAAAATATTCCAAATTAAGTTAGAATATTACATTAAATGTAGTGCATGGGATTATCTTAGTTACCTTAAATACAATGAAAGAAATATAAAAAGGCACTTTCTCTCTTTTTTAATAGATAATTGTTGGATGGATATTTTGGAGATAGTGGTTTAGATGTGCATAAAATTACTAGCTAGTCCAATTTATCCATATGCCTAGATGTGACTCTGATAGGGGGTATGAGACATTCTGTTACAGAGTTAGATGAGCTGTCTCTGCTTTCATTCTTAACTTTGATAAGAAATAGGCTACTAATACATCTAGTGATGGAGATGCTGTGAGTTAATCCTGGATAACAAATGAAGGGGACATTAAGTGAAAATGTTAGCAACACGACTCGACACGGTTCGTTTTGCTATGTCACATTCTGTAAATGTTGACTCGTCATCTCTAACATATTTTCTATATTTGGTGAAAATTCTTTTATCTGTTTTTGAGGGGTGTGATCAAAGACAGAAATTTTACTTTATGTATTTGGTTTAATTAATCGATTAAACACACATTTTTTGAGTGCCTACTCAGTGGGCTCCATAGATTCACAGAGTGAGTGCAGTGGAGAACTAAGTTCAATCAGGTGGTGAAGAATCAGTGCTCTGAAGAGGTGGCATTTTGAGCTAAACTGTGAAGGATAAGAAAATCTAACATGGAGGAAATGGCTGGTACCAAGACTTGAAGGCAGCAGCGAGCTTGATAACTGGGTGCATTGGAAAAGAAGCAGAGGTTTCCTCTGTGAATTCTTAACCACAAGTCTGGATTCAGAGTCTGGGACTTTCTGGTATGTCTCCCAAAACACTAAAGCAAAGCACCATTTTAACGGGTCATGCTTCCTGGTGCCCAAGGTACCTAGCAGAGGTAAATGTAAATTTTCTCTGTAGAGAAGGGCTTCAAAGCATCATCACAGTAAAGCTCGCTTAAACAACAAAGGCAACAAGCCACCACAAGTGAAAGACAGAAAAAATTATAGTCCAGAAAGAAAGGCCCAAAAGCTGTAAATGCTAGACTGATCAGAGATAGAATTTCAAATAAGCATGTTTATTATATTTAGAAAATGAGAGAGTATTTAAGGTTTCTCTTAACCAACACAGACGTATGAGACACCTTTCCTATGCTGGGCAGGGTCCTAAACAGCTCAGGTCTTAAACATCCTGACACCTTCTAAGATCTCCATTCAAGTTTATTCATCATCCCAAGGATTAAGCTATGGGTCTGGAGCACCGATGTATCTTCCTTCTTCTACGTATTTCTTCTAGGTTCCATTTAAGGTAAGTTTATCTTCTTTTTTTGGAATGTATGCACTCTACCTCTTGGCCCCTTGTATTGTGAATTGTGTTGTAGTTTACCTTTCATGAGCACATCTGTTTTTCATTCTCTGCTTATGACCTAACATGAAAGAATGATCTGGCCTTGAGCCTAAGACAGGCAGACAGATTTGATAAGCTAATGATTTGGTTCAGTGCTTCAGTCCATAAAAATGAACACAGAATTGGTGAGTGAGAATTATAAAGGGCTCGAGTTATTTGAACAGACAGAATGAAGAGTGAAGGGCTCTAATAGAGAGAAAAAGACAAGAAAAAGGTAGAGAGAAGAAAAAAAGAACAAGAAAGAAGAGAGAACATGATTTACAAATCCTACATTAAGATCTGAATTTTAATTCTTTCCTGGTTACTATTACTGATTTACCCTCAAAACATATTACAAATGACTGAAAATTTAGGCATTATCTGGATGCATCTATTACAATAAAAGTAAGAGTATTTTGTTTTATTTATTTATTTATTTATTTATTTATTTTTGAGATGGAGTTTCTCCCCATTGCCCAGGCTGGAGTGCAGTGGCACGCCCTCAGCTCACTGCAACCTCCATCTCCTGAGTTCAAGCAATTCTCCCTGCCTTAGCCTTCTAAGTTGCTGGGATTACAAGCGTCCACCACCACACCAGGTTAATTTTTGTATTTTTTAATAGAGACAGTGTTTTGCCATGTTGGCCAGTCTGGTCTTGAACTCCTGACCTCAGGCGATCTGCCTGCTTTGGCCTCCCAAAAGGCTGGGATTACAGGCGTGAGCCACCACACCCAGCCAAAAGTAAAAGTATTTTAAACATAGATAAGAAATGTTGAACAGATATAAGAATATTAAGATATATTATGACCTCATCTTCCCTGGAGACCCTTACAAATGAAATTGTAGAATTCTTATATTCTTGAAACTGTATAGTTTTCTTTGTTGGCTAAGTTATGTGAAGCTTTGCTTAACAAAAAGAGAAAAGCATATAAATGACCATGAAGTATTTCAGTATTCTGATTTTACAATGTTAATTTAGGTAAGAGGCCCCAACCTGGGTACTCCAGCCATAATCTGGATTAAAAGAAAGTGTGTGTTTGTGTGTGTATGTGTTCGTGCTTGTATTTATTTACAATTCACACACTTTATTTTTTAAAGAAAGGGAGTATCATTTAGGGCATATACATCCTCTTCTTTTTGATATGTAAGATCAACTAATTATAATAGGCATAATGGCAGTAGAAATCCATCATTCTAGTTTTAAGATGAGGTGACAGAAGGAAAATGAAACTATACTATAACATTAAGAAGAAAAATATTTAGTAACATTTTTAATAGTACTCTATCTTTTACCAAGCATTATTTCATTTGGGTTTCACAACTATGTATTTAGCAGATATTTTTTTATCCTGCCTTAATTTGGGATCATTTGGTAGTGAGAGACCTGATCTACTTAAGCGAGATTAAGTAAAGGACAAGGAGAAAGGAGTTTTTCACTGAAAGGAGAGAAGTATAGCTAGGTTTTACAATGTACTGAAATGTCACAAAAAAGGCCTTTGGGTACCCAAGTGTCTCCCTGCTGCTCTCTTGGTTTGCACTGGATTCTTGGGTTCCTAAGATTTGCATGACTCTCTACCTCCCCTTCGCTCCCCTCCTCTCCCATTCCCTCCTGGCTATCCCTCCCCTCTCCTCTGACTTTCTTTTCTGGACTTACAGATACTTTGTCATGGCTACCCGTAGTTTCACCCTCAGCCCCAGTTCTCACATATTTTTTACTTATAGCATCTACAACTAATTACTGGAAGCTCTGTATTCCAATTACAGTTTTCTGGGAATAAATGAGATGGTAGTGGAGAGCAGAGAAAGTAAAATGTCCCATATGGATCAGGTTGAACAAGGCATGGGGGCCATGAGTTAAAGTTCTTTAAAGGTAACTCATGAGCAGGGAGGCAGGGGGCTGAGAAGATGTGGTAGGTGGAGCGCTCAACCCCGACTGTGTCAAAAATACATTCCTTTTACAAAAGAAGAAATAAGGCTCTGTTTTCTCCACTATTTAGAATCTGAGTGAGATCTGAAGGCTCTGAGCTTTCAGGCAATTCAAAGGTAACTCAAGGTAATTCAAAGTGAGAACAGTAGTCATCGTTAAAATATATGTGGCAAAGTCCATCAATGTATCAACTACTGTGATACTTTTTGAAATATTAAATTCTTTCACACAGCGTTTTTTCTTATTTTTGTGTATGTCTGCTTTATTGTTCTTTAAGCATATCAACTAGGGAGTAGGCAAGTCCTTCACCACTCAGAAGAAAATCCTATGTTACTCTGAAGGATGAAAAATGAAGGCACTGACTTTTAGGTCCTTTCTGGTTTCCTGAACATAAACTTGATCTTAGAAGGGGTTTTGTGAATTGGGGAACTTTTTTCCTAGTTGCATATGATGATATGATGCTTTTTGCTTTCTGGTATGTAATGCCCCAAATCCACATTTAATGAGAAAATGTAGCATGATTTGTAATCCATTCAAAGGCATTCAAACACAGATTTATTTTTTACATTAATTGAAGGTTGAAGGGTAACTTTTGTTGCTTAGAGTAACAGTAAGCAGATCTTTCAAGTAAACTGCTTCTGATGTATTGAATTACAAATACGTGAGTCTTGCCCTTGTTTGCCTCTAACTCTCTTTTTCTTTGGAGAGGGGGATAACTAGATAACATTGAACATAAATAAAACATATTCAAAGTTAATTGTTTTTCCTTTTTTGTGATGATGAATCTTTCCTTTTTTGTATTTTTATTGATTTAACATAGTTGTACATATTTTGGTGGTACATGTGATATTTTGATACATGTATAAAACATGTAGCCATCAAATCAGAATAATTGGGATATCCATTATTTCAAACATTTATCTTTTCTTTATGTGGGAAGCATTACAAGTTGTCTCTCCCAGCTATTTTGAAATATACAATAAATTATTATTAACTACAATGTCCCTATTATACTGTCAAATATTAAAATATGTTCTATCTAACTAAATTTTTGTAGCCTTAACCAACCTCTCTTTATCCCTTTCTCCTTCCCTTCCCAGCCTCTGGTGAGCACCATTCTACTCTCTCCTTCCATGAGATCCATTTTTGTAGTCCCCACATATAAGTAACAGCATGCAGCGTTCTCAGTTCTTTCTGTGCCTGGTTCATTTCACTTAATGGAAGGACCTCTAGTGACATCTATGTTGTTGCAAATGACAGGATTTTATTATTTGTATGGCTGAATAATATTCCATTGTAGAAAAATTTTCTGTATTCATTCATCTGTTGGTGTACACATAGGTTGATTCCATATTTTAGCTATTGTGAATAGTGGTGCAAAAATCATGTGCATGCAGATATCTTGTTGATACACTAACTTCCTTTCTTTTGGATACATATTCAGTAGTGGGATTGCTGGATCATATGGTAGTTCTATTTTTAGATTTTTGAAGAACCTCCATACTGTTTTCTATAATGGGTGTATGGATTTACAGTCTCACCAGTAGCGTGCAAGCATTCCCCTTTCTCCCCATCCTCATTTGAATTTATTTTTTGTCTTTTTGATAGTTGCCATTCTAACTGTGGTGACGTTAACATTTCATTATAGTTTTGATTGCATTTCCCTGATGATTAGTGGTGTTGAGCTTTTGTTTTTTTCAAATACTGGTTGACCATCTCCTTTTTTTTTTTTTTCAAATTTTATTTTACATTCAGAGGGTACATGGGCAGGTTTGTTACCTGGGTTACTGACAGATGCTGAGGTTTGTGTTACAAATGTTCCCCTTCATCCAGGTTCTGAGCACGGTACCTCAGTTACTTTTTCAACCCTTGCTCCCCTTCCTCCTACCTCTAGTAGTACCCAGTTTCTATCATTGCCATCTTTATGGCCATGAGTACCCAATATTGAGTTTCTTCATATAAGTGAGAACATGCAGTATTTGGTTTTCTGTTCCTACATTAATTCATTTAGGATAATGGCCTCCAGCTCCATTCATTTTGCTACAAAAGACATGATTTCATCCATTTATGGCTGCATAGTATTCCATGGTATACATGTACTACATTTTCTTTATCCAGTCCACAACTGATGGGCATCTAGGTTGATTCCCTGTCTTTGCTATTGTGAATAGTACTGTGGTTAACATGTCAGTACATGTGTCTTTTTGATAGAATGATGTTTTTTTCTTTTGGATATACACCTAACAATGGGATTGTTGGGTCAAATGGTAGTTCTGTCTTAAGTTCCTTGAGAAATCCCCAAACTGCTTTCGATAGTGGTCGAATTAATTCACATTCTCACCAGCAGTGTATAAGTGTTTCCTTTTCTCTGTAATCTTACCATCATGTTATTTTTTGATTTTTTAATAATAGCTGTTCTGATTGGTGTGAGATGGTATCTCATTATGGTTTTGATTTGCATTTCTCTGATGATTAGTGATGTTGAGCATATTTTCACATGTTTGCTGGCTGCTTCTATGTCTTGTTTTGAGAAGTGTCTGTTTATGTATTTTGCTCATTTTTTTAATGGACTTATTTGTTTTCGACTTATTCGATTAAATTCCTCATAGATTCTGGGTACTAGACCTTTGCCAGATGCACAGCTTGTAAATATCTTCTGCCATTCACTAGATTGTCTTTTATTCTGTTGATAGTTTCTTTTGCTGTGTACAAGCTCTTTAGTTTAATTAGGTTTCACTTGTCAATTTTTGTTTTTGGTATAACTGTTTTTGGGGACTTGGTCATATTTCTTTGCCAAAGTTGATGTACAGAATGGTATTTCCTAGGTTCTTTCTAGGATTCTTAAAGTTTGATGTCTTACATTTAAACCTTTAATCCACCTTGAGATAATTTTTGTATGTGGTTAAAAGTAAGCATTCAGTTTCATTCTTCTGCATATGGACATTCAACTATACCATTTATTGAATAGGGAGTCCTTTCCCCATTGCTTGTTTTTGTCAACTTTATCAAGGTCAGATGGCTTTAGGTGTGCAGATTTACCTTTGGGTTCTCTATTTTGTTCTGTGGTCAATGTGTCTGCTTTTGTACCAGTACCATGCTATTTTGCTTACTGTAGCCTGTAGTATAGTTTGAAGTTGGGTATAATGTGATGTCTCTTGCTTTTTTTTTTTTTGTTTGTTTGTTTGTCTTAGCATTGCTTCAGCTATTCAGGCTCTTTTTTTGGTTCCATATGAATTTTTGAATAGTTTTTTCTGGTTCCGTGAAAGATGGCATTGGTAATTTGATAGGAAGTATGTTGAATCTGTAGATTGCTTTGGGCAGAATAGCCATTTTAATAATATTGATTCCTTTAATACATAAGCATGGACTATTTCTCCGTTTGTTTGTGTCATCTGTGATTTCTTTTATCAGTGCTTTGTAGTTCACCTTGCAGAGTTCTTACACCTCCTTAACTAGATGTATTCCTAGATTTATTTATGGTTATTATAAATGAGATTGCATTCTTGATTTGGCTCTCAGCTTGAACATAGTTGGTGTACTGAAATCCTCCCACAAAAACACACTTAAGTACATAGTCTACAGGCCCGAAAACAACCGCACAATAGAAACTACAGAGCAACCAGTTAATAACTTCATTATAGGATCAAATTTTCATATATCAGTATTATCCTTGAATGTAAATTGTCCAAATTCTCCACTTACAAGGCACAGAGTGGCAAGTTGAATAAAGGAAAACAAGGTAAATCTGTCCACTGTCTTCAAGAGACCTAAATTACACACAAAAACACCCATAGGCTCAAAGTAAAGGGTTGGAGGAAGATCTACCATGCAACTAGAAAACAAAAAAGAGCAGGAATTGCTGTTCTTATATCAGATAAAACAGGCTTTAAATCAAAAATAGTTAAAAAGGACAAATAGCACATTACATAATGATAAAGGGTTCAATTCAACAAGAAGACATAACTATCCTAAATACATGTGCACCCAACATTGAAGCACCCAGATTCATAAAACAAGTACTACTAAACATACAAAAAGACTTAGCCACAGAGTAATAGTGGGGGACTTTAAGATCCTACTGACCACCAAGAGAGAAAAGTAACAGAAAAATTTTGGACTTATACTCAGTACTTGGCTAAGCGAACCTATTGGACATTTACAGATTACTCCAACCATCAACCACAGAATATTCATTCTCATCTGCACGCAGAAAACACTCCAAGATTGACCTCATGCTAAAAAATTTGGCCATAAAGCAAGTCTCAATAAATTCAGAAGACTGAAATTATACAAACATACTGTTGGACCACAGTGGGATAAAACTAGAAATCAATACCAAGATGATCTCTCAAATCCAAACAATTATATGGGAAATTACATAGAAATTAAACAACTTGCTATTGAATGACTTTTGGGTAAATAATGAAATTAAGGCAGAAATTAAGACAAAATTAAATAAGTGAAAACAGACACACAACATACTAAAATCCCTGGAATGCAGCAAATGAGGTGTTAAGAGAAAGGATTATAACGCTAAACACCTATCTCAAAAAGTTAGAAAGATCATAAGTTAATGATTTAGCATATTACCTAGAGGAACTTGAAAAAGAGCAACAAATGAATGCCAAAGCTAGCAGACAAAAGGAAATAATAATCAGAGCAGAACAGAACAAAATTGAGATTCAAAATTTCATACAAAGAATCAATGAAACCAAAAGTTGGTCTTTTGAAAAGATCAACAAGATCAATAGACTGCCAGCTAGATTAACAAAGAAAAGAAAAAAAATGAAAGAAAGAGGATCCAAATACACACAGTCAGAAATGACAAAGGTGACTGTATTTGTCTGTTCTCATGCTGCTAATAAAGACATACTTAAGATTGGGTAATTTACAAAGGAAAGAAGTTTATTGACTCACAGTTCTGCAGGGCTGGGGAGCACTCAGAAAAGTTACAATCATGCAGGAAGGTGAAGCAAACACTCCCTTCTTCACATGGAGGCAGAAAGAAGTACAAAGCAAAGGAGGAGAAAATCCCCTTATAAAATATCATATCTTGTGGGAACTCACTCATTATCATGAGAGCAGCATGGAGGTAACTGCTCCACGATTTAATTACCTCCCTCAAGTTCTCTCCCATGACACATGGGAATTATGAGGACCATATAGTTCAAGATAAGATTCGGGTAGAGACACAGCCAAACCATATAATCCCACCCCTGACGCATTCCAAATCTCATGTTCTGACAATTAAAACACAACCATGCCCTTCCAACAGTCCTTCAAAATCTTAACTCATCACAGCATTAACCCAAAAGTCCAAGTTCAAAGTCTCAACTGAGACAAGGCAAGTCCCTTCCGCCTATGAACCTATAAAATAAAAAGTAAGTTAGTTACTTCCTAGATACAATGGGGATACAGGCACTGGGTAAATACACCCATTCCAAATGGGAGAAATTGGCCAAAGCAAAGGGGTTACAGGCTCCATGCAAGTCCCAAATCCAATATGGCAGCCATTAAACCTTAAAGTACTAAAATGATCTTTAACTCCATGTCTCGCATCCAGGTCACACTGATGCAAGAGGTGGTCTCCCATGGCGTTGGGCATCTCTGCCCCTGTGACTTTGCAAGGTATAGCCCCCAACTCCTAGTTGCTTTCATGAGTTGGCATTGAGTGTCTGTGGCTTTTCCAGGGTCACAGTTCAAGCTGTCAGTGGATCTACCATTCTGGGGTCTGGAAGGCAGTGGCCCTCTTCTCAAAACTCCCCTAGGCAGTGCCCCCGTGGGGACTCTGTGTGGGGGCTCCAATCCCACATGCGTCTTCTGCACTGCCCTAGTAGAGGTTCTCCATGAAGAGAACCCAGCAAACTTCTACCTGGACATCCAGGCATTTCTATACATCCTCTGAAAGCTAGGTGGAAGTTCCCAAATCTCAATTCTTTACTTCTCTGTACCTGCAGGCTCAACACCACATGAAATTTGCCAAGATTTGGGGCTTGTATCCTCTGAAGCCATGGCCTGAGCTGTACCTTGGTCCCTTTTAGCCATGGCTAGAGCAGGTGGGATGCAGGGCACCAACTTCCTAGGCTGCGCAGGGAAGGGGGGCCCTGAACCTGGCCCAGGAAGCCATTTTTTTCCCTAGATATCCAGGCCCGTGATGGGAGAGGATGCCACAAAGCTCTCAGACATACCCTGGAGACATTTTCCCCATTGTCATGGTGATTAACATTCAGCTCCTTGTTACTCGTGCAAATTTCTGCAGCAGGTTTCAACTTCCACCAGGAAAAGTGTTTTTCTTTTCTATTGCATCATCAGGCTGCAAATTTTCTAAATTTTTATGATCTGCTTCCTCATGAATACTTTGCCAATTAGAAATTTCTTCTGCCAGATACCCTAAATAATCTCTCTCAAGTTCGAAGTTCCACAGATCTCTAGGGCAGGGGCAAAATGTTGCCAATCTTTTTGCTAAAGCATAATGAGTTACCTTTGCTCCACTTCTCAGCAAGTTCCTTATCTCCACCTGAGACCACCTCAGACTGGACTTTATTGTCCATATTACTATCAGCATTTTGGTCAAAGCCATTGAACAAGTCTCTAGGAAGTTCCAAACTTTCTCACATTTTCCTATCTTTCTCTGAGCCCTCCAAACTGTTCCAGCCTCTGCCTGTTACCCCATTCCAAAGCCTCTTCCACATTTTTGGGTATCCTTATAGCAACACCGTACTCTGCTGGTGCCAATGTACTGTATTAGTCCATTTTCACACTGCTAATAAGGACATAACCAAGACTGGGTAATTTATAAAGGAAAGAGTTTTAATTGACTCACAGTTCTGCAAGGCTGGGGAGGCCTCAGAAAACTTATAATCATGGTGGAAGGGAAAGCAAACATGCCCCTTCACATGGAAGCAACAAGGAGAAGGGGGAAAGCCTTTTCTAAGGCCATCAGATCTTGTTAGAACTCACTCACTATCACAAGAACAGCATGGAGGTAACCACCCTCATGATTCAATTACCTCCCAATGGGTCTCTCCCATGACACATGGAGCTATGGAAACTAGAGTTCACAATGAGATTTTGGTGAGAACAAGGCCAAACCATATTGATGACATTACAATCAATATCACAGAAATATAAAAGATCCTCAGAGATTATTATGAGCACAAACTAGAAAATTTACAGGAAATGGAAAATTCCTGGAAACAGAATCTCCCAAGATTGAATCAGGAAGGAATTGAAACCCCGAACAGACCAATATTGAGTTGTGAAATTGAGTCAGCAATTAAAAATCAACTAACCAAAAAAAGCCCTGGACTGAATGAATTCATAAATTCTACCAGACATAGAAAGATGCGTGAGTACTAAACTCTACTAAAACTCTTCCACACTCTACTAAAACTATTCCAAAAAATTGAGGAGGAAGGATTCCTCCCAAACTCATTCTATGAAGCCAGCATCACCCTGATACCAAAACCTAGCAAAGACACAAAGAAAAAAGAAAATTACAGTCCAATATCATTGATAAACATAGACACAAAAAATGTTCAGCAAAATACTAGCAAACTAAATCTAACAACATATCAAAAAGCTCATTCACTATAATCAAGTAGGCTTCACTCCAGATTACAAGGTTGGTTTAAGATATACAACTGTTTACAATAGCAAACATCTGGAAACAACCCAAATGCCCATCGATGATAGACTGGACAGGGGAACTGTGGCACATATACACCATGGAATATTATGCAGCCATAAAAAACAATGAGTTTATGTCCTTTGTAGGGACATGGATGAACCTGGAAACCATCATTCTCAGCAAACTCACACAAGATCAGAAAATCAAACACCGCATGTTCTCACTCATAGGCGGGTGTTGAACAATGAGAACACATGGACACAGGGAGGGGAGCACTACACACCAGGGTCTGTTGGGGGGAAATAGGGGAGGGACAGCGGAGGGAGGGGAGTTGGGGAGAGATAGCATGGGGAGAAGTGCTAGATGTGGGTGATGGGGAGGAAGGCAGCAGATCACACTGCCATGTGTGTGCCTATGCAACAATCTTGCATGTTCCTCACATGTACCCCCAAACCTAAAATGCAATAAAAAAAAAGATATACAAGTCATTAAATGTGATTCACTATATAAACAGAATTAAAAGCAAAAACTGTGTGATCATCTCAATATTCATGTAAAAAGCTTTTGATAAATCCAACATCCCTTCATGATAAAAACCCTGAAAAAACTAGGCATTAAAGGAACATACTTCAAGATAATAAGAACCGTCTATGACAAATCCACAGCCAATATCACACTGAGTTGGAAAAAACTGGAAGCATTCCCCTTGAGAATTGGAACAAGAAAAGGATGCCCACTCCTGTTCAACATAGCACTAGAATTCCTAGCCAGAACAATCAGGCAAGAGAAAGAAATAAAAGGCATCCAAATAGGAAAAGAACTCAAACTATCTCTCTTTGCAGATGATATAATTCTATACGTAGAAACTCTAAGGACTCCCCAAAAAGGCTCTTGGAACTGAAAAATGACTTCTGTAAAGCTTCAAGATACAAAGTAATTGTATGTCTTTTTTTGAGAAATCACTGATGCTGAACACAATTTCTAAATACCCCAAGCTTTCTGGTAAGTCAGTTGTCTGTCTAAGTGCATCAGTTTTCCACAGAGGAGATCTTGAGGCTAAGTGGAGAGGGATTATGAAATGATGGCTCTCTGGGATGAAGCCAAGTTGATCATAATGGATAAGCTTTTGATGTGCTGTTGCATTCGGTTTGCTAGTATTTTACTGAAGACTTTTGCATCAATGATCATCATGGATATTGGCCTGAAATTTTCTTTTTTAGTTGTGTCTCTGCCAGGTTTTGATATCAGGATTATGTTGGTCTCACAAAATGAGTTAGGGAAGATTCCCTCTTTTTGTATTGTCCATTTGGAATAGTTTCAGAAGGAATCTTACCAGCTCCTCTTTGTACCTCTGGTAGAATTTGGCTGTGAACCCATCTGGTCCTGGACTTTTTTTTTGGTAGGTTATTAATTGCTGCCTCAACTTCAGACCTTGTTATTGGTCTATTCATGGATTCAACTTCTTCCTGGTTTAGTCTCGGGAGGGTGTAAGTGTACAGGAATGTACCCGTTTCTTCTAGACTTACTGGCTTATTTGCATAGAGGGGTTTGTAGTAATCTCTGTTGGTAGTTTGTATTGCTGTAGGATCAGTGGTGATATCCCCTTTATCATTCTTTATTGCACCTATTTGAATCTTCCCTCTTTTATTTTTTATTAGCCTGGCTAGCAGTTCTATCTATTTTGTTGATCTTCTCAAAAAACTAACTCCTGGATTAATTAATTTTTGAAGGTTTTTTTGTGTCTCTATCTCCTTCAGTTCTGCTTTGATCTTAGTTATTTCTTGCCTTCTGCTAGCTTTTGCATTTGTTCGATCTTGCTCCTCTAGTTTTCTCAATTGTGACATTAGGGTGTCTGTTTTATATCTTTCCTCGCTTCTCTGGTGGGCATGTATTGCTATAAATTTCCCTCTAGAAACTGCTTTAAATGTGTTTCAGAGATTCTGGTACGTTGTGTCTTCATTCTCATTGGTTTTGAAGAAGATCTTTATTTCTGCCATCATTTCATTATTTCTCCAGTAGTCATTCAGGAGCAGGTTGTTTAGTTTCCATGCAGTTGTGTGGTTTTGAGTTTCTTAATCCTGAGTTCTAATTCGATTGCACTGAGAGACTGTTTGTTATGATTTCCATTCTTTCGCATTTGCTGAGGATTGTTTTACTTCCAATTATGTGGTCAATTTTAAAATAAGTGTGATGTGGTACTGAGAAGAATGTGTATTCTGTGGTTTTGGGGTGGAGAGTTCTGTAAATGTCAAGGCTGGTTCCACATTGACAAATCCATAAACGTAATCCATCACATAAACAGAACCAAAGACAAAAACCACATGATTATCTCAATAGATGCAGAGTAGGCCTTTGACAAAATTCAACAGCACTTTATGCTAAGAACTCTCAATCAACTAGGTATTGATGTATTGTATCTCAAAATAATACGAGCTATTTATGACAAACCCACAGTCAATATCACACTGAATGGGCAAAAATTGGAAGCATTCCCTTTGAAAACTGGTACAAGACAAGGATGCCTGCACTTACAATTCCTATTCAACATAGTATTGGAAGTTCTGGCTAGGGCCATCAAGCAAGAGAAAGAAATAAAGAGTATTCGAATAGAAAGAAAGGATGTCAAATTGTCCATGTTTGCAGATGACATGATTGTATATTTAGAAAACCCCATCATCTCAGTCCAAAATCTCCTTAAGCTGATAAGCAACTTCAGCAAAGTTTCAGGATAAAAAAATCAATGTGCAAAAGTCACAAGCATTCCTATACACCAATAATAGACAAACAGAGAGCAAAATCATGAGTGAACTTCCATTCACAATTGCTACAAAGAGAATAAAATTCCTAGGTATACAACTAACAAGGGATGTAAAGGACCTCTTCAAGGAGAACTTCAAACCACTGCTCAAGGAAATAAGAGAGGACACAAACAGATGGAAAACATTCCATGCTCATGGTTAGGAAGAACCATATTGTGAAAACGGCCATACTGACCAAAGTAGTTTATGGACTCAATGCTATCCCCATAAAGCTACCAATGACTTTCTTCACAGAATTGGAAAAAAAACTATCTTAAACTTCATATGGAACCAAGAAAGAGCCCATATAGCCAAGACAACCCTAAGTAAAAAAACAAAAAAACAAAGCTGCAGGCATCACACTACCTGATTTCAAACTATATTACAAGGCTACTGTACTCAAAACAGCATGGTACTGGTACCAAAATGGAGATATAGACCAATAGAACGTTAAAATCATATGATCATTTCAATTGATGTTGACAAAGCATATGATAAAATTCAGCATAACTTCATAATAAAAATTCTCAAAACCTGGGTAAAGAAGATCAGCAGTAATGCCACACATCTACAACCATCTGATCTTTGACAAACCAGACAACAAAAAGAACAATGGGGAAAGAATTCCCTATTTAATAGTGTTGGAAAAACTGGCTAGCCATATACAGAAAGCTGAAACTGGATCTCTTCCTTACATCTTACACAAAAATTAACTCTAGATGGATTAAAGATTTAAACATGAGGCCTAACACCATAAAAACTCTAGAAGAAAACCTAGGCATTACCATTCAGGACATAGGCATGTGCAAGGACTTCATGACTAAAACACCAAAAGCAATGACCACAAAAGCCAAAATAGACAAATGGGATCTAATCAAACTTAAGAGCTTCTGCACAGTAAAAGAGACTATCAATAGAGTGAGTCGGCAACCAACAGAATGGGAAAAATATTTTCCAATCTACCCATCGACAAAGGGCTAATATCTAGAATCTATGGAGAACTTAAACAAATTTACAAGAAAAAAACAAGCCCATCAAAAAGTGGGCAAAGGATGTGAACAGACACTTTTCAAAAGAAGGCATTCCTGCAGCCAACAAACATATGAAAAAACACCCATCATCACTAGTCATTAGAGAAATGCAAATTAAAACCACATTGAGATACCACCTCATGCCAGTTAGAATGGTGATCATTAAAAAATCAGGAGACAACAGATGCTGGAGTGGATGTGGAGAAATAGGAATGCTTTTACACTGTTGATGGGAGTGTAAATTAATTCAACCATTGGGGAAAACAGTGTGGTGATTCCTTAACGATCTAGAAGCAGAAATATCATTTGACCCAGCAATCCCATTACTGGGTATATACCCAAATGATTATAAATCATTCTATTATAAAGACACATGCACACGTGTATTTATTGCAGCACTGTTTGCAATAACAAAAACTTGGAACCAGCCCAAATGTTCAACATTGATAGAAAGGATAAAGCAAATGTGGCACATATACACCATGGAATACTATGCAGCCATAAAAAAGAATGCATTTGTGTCCTTTGCAGGGACATGGATGAAACTGGAAATCATCATTCTCAGCAAACTGACAGAAGAACAGAAAACCAAACACTGCATGTTCTCACTCATACGTGGGTGTTGAACAATGAGAGCACAGGGACACAGGGAGGGAAACATCACACACTGGGGCTTGGCAGGTGGAGGGATAGGGGAGAAATAGCAGAGGGGCCATTGGGGAAGGATAGCATTAGAAGAATTACCTAATGCAGATAATGAGGAAATGGATGCAGCAAACCACCACCATGGCACATGTATACCTATGTAACAAACCTGCACGATTTGCACATGCACCCCAGAACTTAAAGTGTAATAAATAAATTTTAAAAAAGAAAGAAATGATGGCTCTCTCCTTACTTTCTCAATCTGCTCATCAAACAAAGAACTTTAGGCCACACCTAAGAGTTTGAGGGAACTTGGACTCATTTACTTTTGTTATGTCTAGCCTCTACCACAATGCCTCACACATAGTAGGTACTCAATTATTATTTATTAAATGAATAAAATAACTTTGTTCCTTAAGATAAGTTTACCTGAAATAAGATATTTATTTGGAAATTTCTGTCATTGGTTCTGTAGTCCACGTTGACACTAAACCATAAATTAACCCAGAATGAGTGCAATTTTGAGTGACCCTAGAAATCAACCAGTATTCACCATGCCATTTTTTTTTCTGGGATATTCTGGCAGATGAAGTCTTTCTTTTTTTTTTTTTTTTTTTTT
>NW_016107629.1:951290-997382 GCF_001604975.1 Cebus imitator
GCAGCCGCGCGGGGCAAAGCAGCGGCGCTGGCCGGCGCTGGCGGGCACAGCCGCGCTGGCCGAAACAGCCGCGCTGGTGACCGTGGAGCACCTCTGCCCGGGAATTTCCTAGTCTGTGGGCAATAAAAACACGGCGTCCACTCACCCTCTGCGCTTACACTGGGAGCTGCAATCCTGAGCTGTTCCTAAACGGCCATCTTGGATCCACCAGATGAAGTCTTTCATCTTGACTCAAGACTGATGTTATTCTAGGCAAAGTCTGCATAAGTGTGGCCAGAATATAGAATACAGAATAAAATAATTTATTTTCCACTATCTCTCTCTATTCTTATTCCCTCTCCTCTTCATTCCCATTCTTTTACAAAATATCAATGATGTCAACTATGTTGCGGGCCTTGGGAACAGAGGTAGGTACCTACCTTTCAGGATTTTTCAGTATTCAAATTATAGTGGGAATTGACAGCTTACTGAAATATTATAAATCCCCTGATTAAGAGGTTATGGTAGGTACAATGCTTTTACAGAAAAAGGATTGTTTTCATCTTGAAATTTGGAAAGTGGCATCATTATATCTTTGCAAAGTTTGTAACACTTTAAAAGAGTCTTAAAATATGAAGTTATTTTTTAGATATTTCTCAAAGTTTATGATTGTGTCACCTTAGAAGATAAAAGAAAATCAGGCGTTAGCCTATAAATGAGAACTTTTCCAAAAAAAACACAAAATATGAAAACAAAAAATTGAAAAATATGAAATTGAGAACAAAATATGAAAACAGCAATTGAAGACAAAATATGTTTAAGGTTATCCTCTTTTAGAAGAATAGTACATTACATTACATTTTCTAAATCCATTGCCTGGAATTTAGAAATGGAATAGTGTTCAAACAATACGATGAAATGGGAAAACAAATGGATTTCCCAAGTGTTCTTTTTTTTTTTTTTTTTTTCCTCATTGTGGTATCTTTCTCACATTTGTAGATGCAGTAACACAATGCTGTGATCGTAGTTTACTGGTCATAAAGACTAACTTGTATTAACCAAATTTAAGTAAACTGATTTTTATTTCATCAGTTCACAGTAAGGGATTTTCATTTCCTGCCATTAAAATATTCTTCTTCTACCCAAGTAAATTCCTACCCAGTTATAGAGTCTGGGGTTGTTGAATTGGCTACTCGGATGTTCATTGATAGGCACAGAATCAGAGTAACAGAAATAGAATGTTCTGAGGTACGTTTTATTGACCCCTGGTTAGGCTCTTCAAACCTTCCCTGCTTCACAACTGGTTCCACCTCTCTAGTGAGTAAGAAATGTGTTTGTAAGACTTCATGTCTGTTTTCTTTAGCAAGTGCTGAAGAACTACTGCCAAACTCATTCTCTGCTTTCCATTTTTCTATGACTCATAAAGATTATTTCCACTTTTCTTAACACATTTCTTCTTTATGAAGATTTCTGTCACCCAGACTTGGAAGTCACATGTTGTCACTTCCACAGTACTCAATGAGTGGAGGCAGTTACAAAGGGCTACCTATGTTCACTAGAAGGGGACGTAGCTAACACCGCTCAATCACAGGAGACTCAGGGTCACATTGTAAGATGACAGAATGAGAGATGCTGATGATAGGCATCTTTGCCAATACAGTGTGCCACAATCCAGGTTCTGGTCACAGCAGTTCCCATTGCTCTTACAGGTAAAATGCATCCATCCCTGCCCCAAGACTTCCAAAGTGTAATTCATTACAGCCTCTGCCCAAAGGCCAGTATTTCATTCTTTAGCTCAGGTCTACATTCCTCCCTTGCAGTTCCTCAAGTACAGCTTCTTAAGTACTTGAAAGAATTCAGTTCCTTTCAATCTAAACACTTTTGAACTAAAAGAGAAAAATGATCTGTTTCCTACCTTTCTTCTCACTGCCTCAACATATAATTCTGAGACAGGAATAAAATAACTACTCAAAACAGAGGGATATGGTAGATAGTATTCACTGGTTCACAGAAGCTCTAATATGCAGTGGGACATATTTTGCCAATTCTTTGATCAGTCCTATTCCATGGGAGTTGCTTTTAATATTTCTTGTTTGTGTCTTCTGAGTTTCTCATTTTCCATAAGAACAGGTGTTTGCTTTCATTTGAGGAGTCTTCTCAGCCTGCTTTCTGCCTGTAGAATGTTGTGGGTACAAAGGTTTCTTTTCGTCTTGTACTGTTTCTGCTCTTTTCCATTTATGATGCCAATACTTGTGCCAAAACAACTTTTATTAAATGTTGTGACTTTATGGATTTTATTAGAGTTCATCCCAATAAACAGAAGCCACAAGTAGAAGCATCTTAAACTGGCCCTTGTCTATCTTGGGGTCACTGAAGATAGCGACATGCCATAACACAAAATCTTACATGTTTCATATTTTGGGCAGAAAATCTGCAAGCCATTCTCTTAAGCACCTGAAAGTGCTTTTTGTTTGTCTGAAAGCGTTTATGAGGCACTGTATTAGAACTTTCTAAAGTCTTAACAAAAGAGCTTATGGTCTCATTCAGAGTTTGATCTTTGGTGTGGTTCTTTCTGAATTTGAAAATCATCTTAACTTGGAAACACTAGGGAATGAAAAATAGTCTTATTTTCAAGTCCAGCAAGTCCTTACTCATTGGTATTTAAGTTTTTTTTTTCTTTTTCCTCAACTTATTCCTTTCATATTTTATCAAAGGCTTGGAAAGGAAGCTAGGTGACAATTGTAATATTATGCTGGAAATCTCCTTAGCTATATCATTATGTTCATGAAACACTTGAGGTAGATTTTCTGTTGTTGTTTTTTTTTTTTTCCACATTATGGAGGGCAATGATGTTGATAAACTCTCTGTCACTACATAACAAGGGGCACATTCTTGTATTTGTGTATTTGCAATAGTTTTCTTTTTTGTCTTTTAAGCCTTCACTTAACAAGCCCTTGGTGAGGCCTTTTAATTGTATCTGTTAAAATTCTCCTCAGATCAATTTCAGACATCACTAACAGTCTTCTCAAGTTCCCTCCAGTTTCTCATTCACCACTGTACCCTCAAACCAACACTAGGTGCTTTAGGTATTTGTCATGACAGTATCCATTTACAGGTTTCAAGTTACACATTAGTTACTCATTGTTACATAACAAATCACTCCAAATCATAAAAGCTTAAAAAAACAATAATCATTTATTTAGTTAACAATTCTGTAATTTGGGCAGATATGACTTTTTTTTTACTCCAAGCAGTGTCAAATGAGATAGCCATTTCCATGAGAGTTTACTCACTGGAGGCTACCGCCTACAAGCTCAACCAGGGTTGTGGGTCAGGGACCTTAGTTGCTCTTCACATAGGCCCCTCCATGTGGTGCTGGGACTTCCTCCCAGCTGGGTTCCAAGACTGAGAATTCCAAGAAAGCAAAGTGGAAGTGTGTGGCATTTTTGTAATCCTGACTCAGAAGATGCATAACATCATTTCAGCTGAAATCTATTGATTGAGAAGTTTCAAGGTCATGTTGTTTGAAGAGTATGTGGAATGGGAGGGACTGGGAACTGCCATGTTTGAAAAAAACAGCCTGCTACAATGAGTACTGTGGAGGAAGTTCCTGTGTATGGACCATTCCTGAACCACCTGTTCATACCCATTGCCCACTGTAAAATCTTCATTTCTGGCTTTTTATTGATTTGTATATGTGATTTGTATATTGAGAATATTAACCTGTTTTCTATCATATCTGTCACCAATGTATATTTTTTCCAAGAACACTTCTTTTTATGTGGATAAGAACGTTATACTTGCTTTGGGGTAGGGAATAATATCATTCTGGGAGAATATTAAATGGAAGTATTTCCAAGAGTAAGCAATAAAATATACTTCTTATGTGCAAAAATTAGATGGTGCCTGGAACCTAGTAAGGGCTTGTTTAATGACCAGCTTCCTTCCAAGTTCTCTTTCATCAGCGTTGATCTTAGTTTGGGTTCTCCCCAAACTAATCTCCCAAAAGCTTGCACTGGGAGAAGGAAGTGGATATTAGGAGTTTGTTTGTGAAGGTATTCCAGCAGGCAAAGTGAGGTAGTGGGAACAGGAGACAGGGAAGAGAGGATGACGTCAAACTGGGCCACCCATGTGGACAAGAGGGACTGAGTCCACTTGGGCTCTTTATAAAGTTGTTTAAAAAACAAACTCAGAATAATTGCATCAAGTGACGAGAAAGCTGGAGGACCAGACCATCTGATGCAGCCCCTCACTGTTTGTGTTACTCCTGGGATCATTAACCTATGGACATGTATACCCTTCCATAAATGCAAGTGCTTGAAGTAAGAAGCCATGGGCATGGACAGGAACTGCTCATAAAGCCACAGGTGCCCTCCGGCAGACACGGGTATATGGGCAGGGCTCTGGCAGCATTTACTGCAGCGATATATTGGATAAAGTGAAAAGTAAATAAAATCTATAAAGATGAAATAATAGAAATTAAGTAAGGAGAAATGGAAATTCATTTGTGGAGGAATGATCAACTCCTATGACTTCTAAGACTTATGTAAAATCAACTACTTTTACTATAAGTTTGGGGGTCAAATAAAAGATCTTCAAAAAAGTTTTATATTTAATTATCTGAGATGACTGTGTGAATGGGTACATTTCTAAGTCAAAAGTAATGACTTTAGCTGAGTTATCTGCTTAAAAACTGTCTTTTTGAATGAAATAGGAAAGGTATTAGAAAAAGAGAATGCTGACTTACTGCAGAGAGATGACTTTGACAAAATGAAAGCACAAAATGAAAAAAAATCCATTCTTTTCCCTCCCTCTCTTCTTTCTTTCTGTTTGAGAATGTGCAAATCAAAGAGAATGTTGTTGAAAATGTCTACAATCTGAAGTAGATTTAACCTTCTATCACTTTACCTTTAATTTATAAAGGACCTCTTAAGAGGATGACATTCTTATGATTAATTTTTGACTATCCTTTAGTATTTATTTGACCCTTAGAAACTGTATGCTCTTTACATTAGCTGCAAGCTGCCACAGTCTGATCATCATTCAGTGAAGATCTCCCTGTAAATGATACTAGAATTAACTTCACAAACGTACATAGTAAAATTAAATGTCAACTTTTATTCCATACTTTTCTTCCATCTGTCAGAGTGATTTGAAATGCCAGCTTTAAAAAGTGCAGAGCAACCAGCCGGCCTTTCAGCGGGGCTTGCACATGGCTGCCTGTGGTGTGTGGTGTTTGGGTGTTCTTCTGCACACAGGCTCACAGCACTGCTGGGCCCTAGCCTGGTGGTGGCACAGGGCTGCACATGGCAGTAATCCCTCGTCCATCTGTGCCCTTTCTCTGCCTGGAATAAGATGTTATGGTTCAACAGCTCTGTTATGTCCGTCTTTTTCTGATGATTTCTTGAATTTTGTATCTTGGCTGTTAAATTGGCAAAAGCTCTGCTTTTCTCTTTCAAGAGAATGTGGTATCTTCACTTTCCTTCTAGACTGCTGTATTTGTTGGTTATGAGCCAGAATTATGCAGTGTTATGTTTTGGGATTTGGTGGTAATAATATGATGAAATGTGAAAGCATGTGAGCTAGATTGTGGGAGGGAAAAAGTGTTTAATTTTTGAATTTCTCTGTATAAATCACATAGCCTAACCTGGGATATTAGTAACCCACTTGGAAAAAAGATCGCACACTTCCATGAGATTCTGCTATAGCACTGTGCACATCTCCTTCACATTACTAGTCGATACTTAATTAGTATGTATTTTCCCCACTTGTTTATCTTTTATAGTCCCATTAGAAAGCAAGTTCTAAGAAGACAAGGACTCTGAATTTCTTCTATGCAGACATACATCCAGCATACCTGGTATATAGTAGGTGTTCAATAAGCACATCTTAACTAATTGAGTGAATGTCATCTTGCTGCCTGTTGATCTCATCCACCTTAAAGGGTGTTGTGCTAATAATTATTAAAATAAGCAAGAACTATGCCTACCTTTGTAAAAATGTATCACTTAAAAGGGTCACTGCAAATTTGCCTCAGAACAGTTTTTTTTTTAGTCACTGTAGCATATAAAGAGTTTAAAAAATTAACAAATTAGAAATAAGAAACTATCTCATTTCTAGCTAAAATACTCGTGTTCTTTTAGCAGATTGTACCCACATTAATCTGAGTTTGAGGCTGGGAAGTATACGGTCACATTGCTTAAGGCCCAAGGTTCATAAGTGTGAAATCCAAAATAATAGGTAAAGAGCCCCAGAAGGTAGTGATGTAGATATGAAAGCAGAGCTGTTGAAAGAGAAAAAAATGCTAGCTAGAAAAGCCAGGGTCAAGAGCTATGGGCACCAGTGAAGGGATCATTGGAGGGTTATTTGGGAAGCTAAGGAAATTTGCCAGTTCCCCAAAGGTGGTGGTTAGGCAAGGTGAGGGTCAAACTGCTTTGTCACAAGAGGTGGCTAATAGGTATATTCTTGCTGCCATTTGAGGCAATAACACAGACCTTCCCAAGCAGCCTTGCTGGGGTTCATTCCTCTTCTAAAAACTACCCCTTTCTCTAGGCTCCCTGTTGACGTCCTAGCCCAATCACCTATGAAACACTCCAATGCCTTGTTCTCACAGTGAGCAATAGTGCTCTCTCTTTTTTTTTTTTTTAAGGCCCCAAACCATCTTTGCATAGTTCTGATTGTTAAAATGTTTTATCTTTTGGTTTTAATTCTAATACTTAGGAACTGATAGATCATATCTTCTTACTCTTATGTATGACTGGCTTCTTAAAATACTTGAAGACAGTCATTATTCTCTATACTGGTCTGGGTAATTATTGACCATATCAGACAAACCCTGAAATCTCAGGGTCTTAGAAAAATAAAGACTTATTTCTTTCTCATGTGGTTTAGGATGCCTTTTTGAATCCTGTACTATGCTTTCTGGCCTTCAGCATTGCTTTTCCAGAAGAAAAGAGAGATGGAAGCAGCAGAGTAACTGTTAATTGCCAGACCTTCAAGTGATGTATCTCTCTGCCCACTGGCCAGAACTAGTCATGTGGCCATAACTTAACTGGAAGCTACCCTGGGAAACTTAGGAGAGCACTTGGATATTTAAACAACACTAAATGTGTTGTCTGCTATGTGATACTCCCAGAAGTTTTTGTTGTTGTTGTTGTTCTTGTTGTTTTAATTTTTTCAACCGGAAAAATTCTTAGATTTATCAAAATCTTTGATCAAATATTTTATTTTCTCTTTCAATTATTTCTTATAGGACAGAATCTCAAATACCCTCATTCCCCAAAACCACATTTTATACCTCACTTTATTTCTATTTGCGGTTCTAGGTTTATTATAAATACTTTAATGCTACTTTAAAATCTAACATCTTCTATATAGTTTATTAACTGTATTTTAGTACAGTTTTTACTGTTCAATATTGTATCCAAGCACTTTGCCTCACATAGCTTAAAGACTACTGGGACAAGTAAATAGGAGATTCAGGTAGGGTGTAAAAAGTATATTGATGACGCAAGTACAGAGGTTGTAGCCACAGACACACAGAATACCTAACCTCAGTCTTGCTTGAATGAAGAGATCTGAACTGAAATCTAAGAAATTAATTGGAATCAACCAGGTGGGAGGAAAACTGAGGCTGCATGTGTCAAGGCAAAGGGAAGGGCATGTATGAAATTCAAGGCCCAAGTGCACAGTGAACAAGACGCATTCAGACAACTGCTAGAAACTCTTTATTACTGGAGGATGTAATGCGAAGGGGAATTGGGCAGGCATGAGCTCAGATTTAAGTATGGCCCAATCATTCAGAAGCCTGGAAAATATACTTATAGTTTTTACTTTATTATAAGAGCAATGGGATTCGTTGAAGATTTTAAGCAGGGAGAAGAGAGACATATTTTAGAAAGATTATTTTGGTTTCAATGATCGGATCAGATTCAGACTAGAATGGGCTAAATTTAAAGGTAGAAACATCAGTTAGGTGCCCCTCATAATAATCTCAATGGGAATGTATAGTATTCTGTAAGAGGATAAAGAAAAAAAAAGATACTGATGAGCTTAGACACCAGGTTTTCAAGATATCTTCAACCTGCTCCATCCAGAACCGAAATCCATTTGGGTTTCTGACTCAAAGGAACCACATCTAATTAGGTGTTTCTTACCCACTGTAAATAGTCATACTTTTAGTTTGAGTTTAAATAGGACACCTGGATAGATGTGTATTTATCCTTCTCTCATTAAAATTTGAGCTTATTTGGGGATCACATTTAGACCTCACTTTATTTCTAGTTGCAGTTCTAGGTTTATTATAAATACTTTAATGCTAATTTAAAACCCAAATTTAGCTTAACATATAAAATAAAACCAATTTGAAATAATTATTTTATTATGCACTTGTACGTGTGAATATTATTATAATATATTGTTATAAAGCACATGTACAATGATGTAATCTGCAGTATTATAGTGTACATGTACATGTGGTTATAATAATAAATAATGTCCCTGTCAAGTAATCAGAGATTATCTAATAATTATTTATTTCTTCAATAATTCCCTGATCTTGCAATGCTGCTCTGAAATATATTTACAGTTGAATGTCTTTATTTACCAGCAAGAATAAAAGTAAACAAAATATGGGTTGAGTTGATGAAGGAGCCCCCCTCAGGAGTGATTTAGCTTAGAGGAAGGTTTGCATGTGATTATCTCTTTACTAATCTAGTGAGGAAAAAATATTCAAAGTAATTAAGCTACTTTATCCTTTGAAGATGGATTAAAAGTGCACAACTTTGAAAGTAAATGAAACACATTTGTCATAGAACACACTGCAAATAGTACAGTGTCTTATTCATGTGAACAGGAAAAGAGGACAAATATTTACGTGATCCCTAGGCTTCAAGGAATAAAGTGCTGACATCTAAAAGAGGTATTGTTAACCACGCCTTTACCACAAATATGGAGCTTCCTTGGTCATAAATTATCAATGGTGAAACACATGTAAGAAAATATTTGTTAAATTTGCAAAGCACGTGTATGGTATATATGAGGCAGCCTTTTTACACACATATCTGCAAGTGAGTTACATTCACCATTTGCCTAAAAAGGAGCCAACATGGGCTTGCATAGTGGAAGCTGAACACTCTGTTTTGGCAAAGAAATGAACATCTCAGTGGGAGCTGAGCACCACCACAGAGTTGAGATTCTTGTTAAATTAAGATTATCCAATCTCACTGAGGAGAAAAATAATTTACATATTTATACCCCAAGCTCTTAATTTTCCAGACAGGTCTTACTAATAAGAACTGTGCTTTGTATAAGAAAAGAAGGAAATTAAATATTTATTGCATTCTTTTATTTTTCCCGCCTAAATTCTATAGTAAATAACAGAATAATGTAGCCACTAATTTCAATTTCCAAAGTATTTCACTTCAAATATTTAAACTTCTTCAAGAGAAGGATCTATTAGTGTTTATCATATTCTTGCCACATACAAAGAAAGTATTCAGTAAATATTCATATAGTGAATATGTGAGTTAATGATTTACATTGATTTTATTTTAATATTTTGTTTCCTAGATAACTCTAACATGAAATAGTGAATTTTATGATGCTCTTAATCTAACTAGGATGAGGTTTATAAAGCCAATACTATGTTTTATAATTAAATGTAAGAAATAATTGTTTTAATTTTGAAATGTTAATAAAGTCAGTTATAAAATATGTATACTTTTTGAATCGATAAATGTTTAATGATGCTAAATCATTCAAAATGCCTGCTCACTTGATATTTTAAGGAAAAATGCTCAAGGAAATGTTACTCCTTTTTTTTCTATTACTGACTTGTACATTGACTATTAATGAAATAACAATCCCTATTATCATCATAATTCATTTCCATGAATAGAGCATTTACATTGGTTTCTTAAGATTAAAAAGAGACTTTAGGTCATAGATTCTTCTTTGCTTTTCACAAGGTCTGGGCTTGCATTGCAATATTTACTTTTAGGGACCTAAGAGGAAAGGAATGTGGCATGTGTAGTTACAGGTTCTGATTGAAGAAAGTTCCCAATTCAGCACTGCCAACCGAGCACTGAAAATTCTGTCTGCCTAAATCTTCATCATGCCAGCAGCTCTCCCCAAGTAATATAGTAGTAAATTGGCAGTAACTTTGTAGCTTTCTTTTTTAAGTATAACAATAGGAGACTCAAATCTATTAGTTATCAAAGTAAGCTAGTCTGTTTTGAAAGCTGTACTTACTGTGAAAATAATAACTATAGCGATTACTAAAAACATGAAGTCTGTGGGATGTAAATATTATTAAGTGGAATACATTTTATTAAAAACTACAGATGTAAATACACAAGGATTGGAAGCTAACATGCAAAAATCATTATAGCTAGTTAAGCTTTGGAGTTACAATTAACTATTTTTCCTTTCACAAAATTATATTCAAGACTGTTGGAGCATTATTGTTTTTATTTTTAAATTGATACGGCAGGACAAGCTGGTACTATTATAGCAAAAAATATTATTCCATAAACATCAACACACAGTCTGGGATTTCTTTGTCAAAAAGGATATGACGTCTTTAGAATTGTCACAGTATTCTGTTATTTCTAATACAGGCTTTTAGTTCATGGTACCTTTGCCCACTCGTTCAAAACCAGATTTTCTTCATTCATGTTGTCACTAAACTACTAAGTCCTGGCAAGTCTAATTTATAATAAGTCTAAGCAAAAAATAGACTATGGATATTAAGTATCCAAATAAACTAGAAGATTAGAAAGGACTAAAATAAAAATAATCATTAATAAAAAGAAAAAAGAAATTGTCGTACTCATATCAACTATTAATCTGAGTAAACACTGAAGTACGTTTTGAAGTTATTTTTAAAATTCTTAACCATTTTTTATTTTTAAATCTTACACATTAAAATGTTATTACTCATGGAATATTTACCAGTTTGTGACAGATATAAATAATAATGTATTGTGTTAATAAACCTTGAACTCATGTCTTTTGTATTTGCAACAGAGAAAAGATGAATAAGTGGTGTGTGATTTATTTCATACATGGAATAACACTTCTTTTTCTTAAAGTTATATTTCTTTAAGACAATATGAAATAGTTATTCATGGAAAAAATGCAAGTGTTACATATAAAATTGCCTTGTCATTTTTTTCTGCTTTCTTATCCAGACAGAGATCTTTAATTTTAGGCAATACTGTAGTCCTGTCATTATCCACAGCCCGAGACTAACCTGAGCTTTCATTCTCAAGAAAATTTGCAAATCACTTTTATATCAAATATAAGAAATTGTTTCTTCTATCTCACACCACCAAATAACATCATACATTAAAATTTCTGTCAGTGATCAATTGATGAATATTATAAGAGGTTACACAAGGAACAAAGGGGAAAAACCAATTGAGCTTGATGTATGACTGCTTAACCTGGAGAAACCAGGTCCTGCAAAGAAGAACTCTTATGAAACACACATACACACACACACACTACACACCCAGTTAGAAGGAAATATTGATATTATTAAATACACTAGGGTGCCAATCTGCTCATGTAATACTAACCATAAGAATAACATTCTGAGCATAAAAGATTTAGGAAGAAAGAGAATCATGGCTCTGGAATGAACAGTCAATAGTATGACAACTATAAAAGGCCTATTTGGAATTCAGAGATCAAAAAGGAGCTGTAGTCTTTGCAGCTCCGTTAGGAATTAGGCCCAAACCACTTCCCTTTTTTATGACAGTATTCAACTGCGCACTTTAGATCTTCCCAACAGAAAGCCTAATGAGCCCTGTGGAGGCCACACTACCTGCCAAGAAAATAATCCATCCTCCAAAAGTCCCAGTGACAATATTCCTCAATGCTCAAAAAAAACTGCTGAAATGTTGTCACTCAAAAGACTTGCTACAATCCTCCCTGGCAATCCTGTGGAATGTAATGTGTGAAAAGCCAAAGTACACAAAAGAATCATCATTTCCAAATTTAGAAAAGAAAAAGGTGCTATAAGTCAGAAAATTAACTACTGACTGTCAAAGATGACCTTCAAGAGGCATCAAACAATTCCATCGTGGCTTCTCAAATTAGCCTAGCAGGAATGCGCAATAACTAAGAAGAGGCCACAGTGCTTTCACTCACTGCCCGGCTAATGTGCAACCTGTTCTTAAATTTCTTATTGCCGTTTCATTTTGGAGATAGATTTTTTTTATTGCATTTTAGGTTTTGGGGTACATGTGAAGAACATGCAAGATTATTGCATAGGTACACACATGGCAGTGTGATGTGCTGCCTTCCTCCCCATGCTATCTCTCTCCAGCTTCCCACCTCCCGCTGTCCCACCCCTATTTCCCCCCTACAGACCCCAGTGTGTGATGCTCCCCTTCCTGTGTCCATGTGTTCTCATTGTTCAACACCCACCTATGAGTGAGAACATGGAAGATAGATTTTAAGACAAAATAATTCAATCCCTAGGCCATTGAGTGAGGAAATTTGGTAACAAGAATATTACAAAGAAGAGAGTTTCCTTTTACCCATCTTTTTTCTTCTTTTTTTTAAAATCTCTTATTAGTTATTGTTTTTCTTTTCCTTTCATTCATCAAATATCAATATTGCTTTTAAACTTTATATTTGTAAAAAGGACAGACTGCCCTCTGGGGCCTTTAGAAATCAGTATTTCTGACCCTGATAAGGCTGCCTCTTGCTTGATTGCTATTATATGGAAATGCAGTATGAG
This sequence comes from Cebus imitator, assembly GCF_001604975.1. Taxonomy (NCBI): domain Eukaryota; kingdom Metazoa; phylum Chordata; class Mammalia; order Primates; family Cebidae; genus Cebus; species Cebus imitator. Next base: position 964,021 of record NW_016107629.1, read on the forward strand.
TAAGGCATCATATCTACCCTCAAAAACTTTGCAGTTGTTACACAGACAAATATAGGGGACCAAGTGCTGTAGTAAGGCAACAATAGAGATCTAAGTAGTCCTATAAATGTGTGCCAAGTTTAGTCTTAGAGAATTCAAGAATCTTTCTGGAAAAAAAAGATGATTAAACTGAGACCAAAAAAAGCGTAAGATATGGGAGGCTGAGACAGGAGGATCACTTGATGCCATGGTTTGAGACCAGCCAGGGCAGCAAAGCAAGACCCCATCTCTACAAAAAATTAAAATAGAAAAGCTATCTGGGCATGATGGTGTGTGCCTGTAAGACCTAGCTACTTGGGAGGCTGAGGCGGGAGAATTACTTGAGCCCAAAAGTTCCAGATGCAGTGAGCCATGATTATGCCACTGCACTCCAACCTTCAACCAAGGTGACGGATGAAGACTCCGTCTCTTTAAAAAAAAAAAAAAATTGAAGGAGTAGGAGTTACCTTCTTAATGTGTCACCCTTTGATTATACAATAAAGAACTTAGAAGTTCAAAGTTGTGATTTCAGCAGGCAAGTCACTTAAGCTCTGTGTCTTTATTGTCTATACTCTGAAACTCCAACCTTATAGGTTGGCAAAGGTTGTAAGCATAAGGATATCTGAGATTAGGAAACTAAAAATGCATACACGGTGTGATATTATTTGGATGTTTGTCCCCTCTAAATCTCATATTAAAATGTGACTCCCAATATTCGAGGTGGGGCCTTGAAGGTGATTGGTTCATGGTGGTGGATTGCTGATGAGTGGTTTAATAATATCCCTCTGGTGTTAAGTGATTTCTATCTCCATTAGTTCATGCAAGATCTGATTGGTTAAAAGAGTCAGAGACCTCCTCCTGCTCTCTCTCTCTTGTGCCCTGACTCAACATGTGAAATGCTGGTTTTTCTTTACCTTTGACTGTGATTGCAACTTTCCTGAGGCCCTCACCAGAAGCAGATGCTGGCACCATGCTTTCTGTATAGCCTGTGAAATTATGAGCTAAAATAAACTATTTTTTCCTTATAAATTACTTATCTTATTTATAGCAATTCAAGAATGTATTATCATAGAAAATTGGGGTACTGCTGTAAAGATACCCAAAGGTGTGAAAGCAGCTTTGGAACTGGGAAACAGGCAGAGTTAGGAAGAATTTGGTGGGCTCAGAGAAGATACGAAGATGAGGGAAAGATTTCAACTTTTTAGACACTGGGTTAAATAGTTGTGACCAAAGTGATGATAGATATACAGACAGCGAAGGCCAGGCTATTGATGTCTCAGAGAGAAATGAGAAAGTTATTGGAAACTGGAATAAAGATCACTCATGTTATGTCTGTCAAAGAGCTAGGCTGCATTGTGCCCATGGCCTAGGGCTCTAATGGAAGTTTGAACTTAAGAGTGATGATCTGTGGTATCTGGGTAAAAGAACTTTCTAAGCAGTAAAACATTCAAGAAGTGGCATAGCTGCTTCCAACAACCTATCATTAGATATAGAAGCAAAGAAACACCTTAGAGTAGGGGTTCTTATTTAAAAGACAGTAGAACATAAACATTTGGAAAATCTGCAGCCTGTCCTTGTGCTAGAGAAAGAATCTGAGCAGGCTGTGGCACAACCACTTTCTAGAGAGATTTTCATGACTAAGAAGGAGGCAGGTGCTAATATCCAAGACGATGAGAGAAAGGCCTCAAAAGCATTTCAGAAACTTTGAGACAGTGCCTCCCATTACAGGCCCAGAGGACTAGGAGGAGTAAGTGATTTTAGGGGCTGGACACTAAGTACTGCTGCCCTACACAGCCATGGAACACTGATCCCTGCATCCCAGCCACTCACTGAAGCTCAAAGGGCCGCAGATACAGCTTAGGCTCCACTTTCGGGAACACAAAATACTGAAAGCCCTGGCAGCTTCCATGTGGTGTTAAGCCTACAGGTAGGTGCCCAGAATGCAAAAGTGAAGGAGGCTCAGCATCTCCCACCTAAATTTCAGAGAATATGTGGGAAAACCTTGTCATCTAGGCAGCCTGCCGTAGGGGCAGACCCCCATAGAGAAAGTCTACCAGGGCAGTACCTAGGGGAAATGTGCCCTCACACAGAATCCCCTCCAGGGCACTGTCTAGTGGAGCTGTGGGAAGGGGACCACTGTCCTCTAGACCCAAAAATAGTAGATTTACCCAGCAGCTTGCCACCTTAGCATGGAAAAGCCATAGGCACTCAGCTCCAACCCATGAGAGCAGCCAGGGGTGTGGCACCCTGCAAAGCCACTTGGGTGGAGCTGCCCTAGGCCTTTGGAGCCCACCCCTTGCACCAGTGTGCTTTGGTTGTGGGACATGGAGCCAAAGAACATTCTTTTGGAGTTTAAGATTTAATGGCTGCCCTACTAGGTTTCAGACTTGTGTGAGGCCTATTGCTCTGTTCCTTTGGCAAATGTCTCCCTTTTGGACTGGAAAATTATTTATATCACTAATGAATATTGGGAGTAAATAACATTTTAGTCTTTGATCTCACAGGCTCATAGGTGGAAGGAATTCATCTCCAGATAAGACTTTGGACTTGGGACTTGAGATTGTTCAGTTAAGGCTGGAACAAGTTAAGAATTTGGGGGACTATTACAAATTCATGATTATATTTTGAAATGTAAGAAGGACATGAGATTTGCAGAGGCCAGGAGTGGAGTGATATTGTTTGGGGGCTTGTTCCCTCTGACTCTTATGTTGAAATGTGATTCTCAATGTTGGAGATGGGGCTTGGTGGTAGGTGGTTGGATCATGGGACAAATCCCTCTTGAATGGTTTAGCACTATCTACTTGGTGATAAGTGACAACTCAGTTAGTTCAAGTGAGATCTAGTTATTTAAAAGAGTCCAGGACTTCATCCTCCTCTTTCTCTTGCTCCCTCTCTGGTCATGTGACATGCTGGTTCCCCTTCTCTTTCCACCATGATCGTAAGCTTCCTGAGGCCTTCACTAGATGCAGACGCCACCACCATGCTTCCTGTACAGCCTGTACAACCATGAGCCAGAATAAACCTTTTTTTCTTATAAATTACCCAGCTTTAGGTATTTTTTATAGTGATGCGAGGATGGACTAACACACAAGGACAATACGTTACTATATGTTTTATTAATTATAAAAGTTTACATGATGTGGTAAGCAGCTTTTAAGATTTGACCCCTAGAAGTCCCCCTCTTGTATTCACTCTCTTCTATAATCTGGATTTATTTACTCAGTTGTAAAGAAACAATATAGCAGAAGTGATGATATATCATGGGTTGGGGTTCTCTTTCTCCCACTCTCCCTTTTGTTTCTCACCCCAGGAAAAGCCGGCTGCCATGTGATGAGGTCAGCCCTTTGCAGAGGCCCATGCAACAAGGGAACAAAAGCTCTGACAGTAAGCATGTAATGGTTATGAAATAGATTATACCTTCTTATATACCCACCCAGCTGAAACTTCAGATAAGACCACAGCCCTGACTGACAGCCCCCTTAATCAAAGATTTTGAGTGAGACGTAATGGTTAAACTGTACCTGGCTTTCTGACAGGCTTATTAAACACCTTAGTGTTTGTATTGAAAGTCCAGAGAGGCTATGGAGATTAGAAAAAGAACATGACCAGAGCTAAAGGATTAATGATAGGATTAAGGGCAAAACTAAAATATCTCCTTCCTAACAAAGCATAAGGTGAATAGCCTTCACAACTTCAAGGTAATCAGGTAATAATTTATAGACAAATATCAATACTACTCAGAAATATATAACAGAATTCACACTCTCCACAAGTATTATCTAAATTTTGTAGTCTAAAATTTTAAAGAAATTGTAAACATGGGAAAAAAAACAGATAAAATATGCAAGGAGTTTATGGCAAATATCTCTTAAAATGTACATGAAAAAGTAATATAATTATTAAAGTCCTGAGAAATTTTAGGAGATATCAAGAGCTGCAAAAGGAAATCAGATGAAATTCTTAGAACTGCAAAATACATTCATAGAAATGAAGACACTCCAGGCTTTGTTGCTCTGGTTTACGCTTTGCCTTAAGAAAGTGGTGTGGCTGGTTTGATTTTCTCTCCAGATGTCTCAAACTTTCACCATATTAACCATAGAACTGGTTTTGTTTCCATATTATTCATGTGCTCACTGGAGTAGCACTTTTAATTTTATTCAGTACAGTTTCTTTTATATTCATAATCTGGCTAACTGACAAAAGAGGCCTAGCTTTCAGCCTTTCTCAACTTTCAATATTCCTTCCTCAGTAAGCCTAATCATTTCTGCCCTTTCAGGATAGAAATCAAGACCCAAGAGGAGTTTTTGCAGCAATGCAAGTGAGAGATATTGGTGACTTAGACATAGTGGTAACAGTGAAGATGGTGAAAAATAATTAGATCCTGGATATATTTTAAATTTAGAGCAAACAAAATAAAAACAATTTGGATGTGAGGCATAAGATAAAGATATCCCAGAATGACTCCAAGTTTTTGATCTGAAGAACTGGAATTTCAGAGCACTTAATAATAGAGCTTCAAAATAGATGAAACAAAAACTCAAACTGAAGGGAGAAATAAACAAATTTACAATTATAAATGGAGTTTTAACTCTCTCCTAAAAATAACTAATAGAACCAATTGACTAAAACTTCAATAAGGATATGAAAGACTTAATAACTCTATCAACCAACTTGACGACATTTACTATTAATAAAGTATTATGGCAAACAATTGCATAATACCAACTCTTTTCTAATGCATCTCAACATTTTAAAAATTGTTACCCCCTGACCTGAGAAAAATTAAATTCTCCCTAATAAGAGAAATTAAGTCTTAAGTAATTGTCTCCCTAATGAGAGAAATTCTTACATAATAGGTGTCAAAAAAGGTTGAGTTTTGGAGTGCCACACATCATTATAATATCCAAGATTTTTTTACTTATCATCAATAATCAACTTTCATCCCCTTGAGGTCAGTATCACCCTATTAAGAACATGTACTGCAGAGTTGCAGTTATAATGACAGTATAATTCCACATATAGGAATTCTAGAATGAGCAAAATTAATCTCTATGATGATAGAAATTGTGTTTAAAAAGTGGTTGCTTATGAAGGGTGAAGGCACAGGTAAATTTCAGGAGTGATAGAAATATTCTATATATTCATTGCCGCATTGTGATATTGATATCCCAATTGATAGATCTCATGAAATTTTGTACTTGAAATCACTATATGTAATGTTTTCCTCAATTTAAATATTGATAAAGTTCATAATTTAACTTAAAAGAATATATTTTTACAAATTTGTTTTCCCACTAAATATGTACAAATTTTTGAAAATAAGTTAAAATAAATACATGTTAGAAAGTATATAATAACTTTTGATATTCAGTGATAAAATATTCTCATTCTGCTTTCTAAATGTTATATGAAGATTAAATCCAAGAACGAAAAGATGGCATAAAGAATAGTACATGAAAAGTGAAAAACAGAATGGCCGTATGGGCCCTTGAAGCATGGTTTCTACTGAATATATATCGTTTTCACACCATCATAAAGTCAAAAAACTCTAAGTCAGAGATTATCTGTTCTTTTTGGTTTGGCCGCTTCTCAGGGATTGTGCTCTAAATTACCTGTTAGTTCATCTAGTTAGGAGCAGCTTTAGGTAAAAACATAGAACCAATCCAAGTTTCTTAAGTTCAGAGGCTTTAAGGAGTTTCTTTTTTAACTCATTCATATATATACACTCGTGATGAGTTCATTCGTCAGTCATTTTTCATTCCTTTCTCTAGGGAGCAATAGGAGTTGTCTACATTGGAATACCCACATTCTAGTTCTGTAATTTCACTTTATATCAAAGCCCTTACGCAGGAAAACAAAACAAAACACACACACACACACACACACACACGAAACCAGCTTTGAAGCTTGGAGGGCTGGCTGGCTATCATGAATGATGCCGGTGACTGGACAAAGGGTCCAGTAATTTAGTGCCTACCTGTCTTGCCTAAGAGGAAAATGCTGAGCTTTCTGACACTTTTGCCTATTTCCTTTGCAATCTGCAAATTCTTTCATCTCAGAACAGAGCATGGGCTGAAGGCAAGCGGAGACAATGAAAGCTACGGATCTGTAGTTTTCATTCAATCTGTTTGCTTCAGCCTCTTGGAACATGTTGAATGGTGGAAGGGGCAGAGGAAAGGGAAAATCTATAAGCATAGTCTTTATCTTGAACTCCACTGTTGATTTTGGAATGAGACCTGGAAAATGCTTATTTATTTATGACCACCTGGATTCCATCATTAAAAATGAATTTTAGGTGGAATAATTATTTATTTGCTTAATCTTCTTGGCTTTGACATGACAATGCATTTAGTACATATGAAGTCAGATTGCTTTATTGGGCAAGAAAAATTAATATAACCTCAAATAATTCTTTTCAGACACATTTTTCAAACAAATATCCTGGTTTGGTTGGAAACTGATGTCTTATACATTAGCAATGTGTAGGAAAGCTGTTACTTTTTGAGTGTGTGCAAAAGTATATGAGATGTCATGAAATCAATCAGCTGTGTAAAGGATTGTCTGTCCTCAGTAATGAATGCTTTCCTCTTAACATTTGGTTAATTTTTCTTGCTGTGATTTAAAAAGTGTCTCTTGAATGCAAGCTACAGATGATATATGGGATTAGCAGCCACTTATAATATCACCTTACTACTCTGACTGCTTTTGAAGTTGAGTTTGGCTACAACATATTTTTACAAGGTCTTGTTTCAGTGACAGCATTGCCACCAGCTGATGTTTCCTCTTTTTTGTTTCTGGAAAATAACTGCAGGATCTTTGGTAAATCTCAGACAGCTGGTTTAATTCTAGCATAAAGAAGGTGCCACTTTCCTCTTCATATAACTGAACTGAGAGCCCTAGCACTGGAATAATGAAACAGAGACATGAAATAATAGAGCAAAAGAGAAAATAGAGTCACCCAACCTAATCATTTTTTTTATATCTCAGGTAATAGAAGTCCACAGTGTGGAAATGTTTTTTCCAAAGTCATACAGTGTTTGTCTCCAGACTCAGCAACCAATCCCCTTTCCATCGAACATTTCTTTTGTTTAAAAATTAAAGCAACTGGAAAGCCAGTGATATAAAATGTGATAACAATGAAATTATTATGATTACCTCTGTATTACTTTGAGTTTCTGGGCCTTAATTATTAATTCTAATATTTGGAGCTCTTGGGAGAAGTTATTGGTTATAGCTCTTAAGAACAAGACTACAGCTTATTTTGTTTCCCCTCTTACGATTTGTTGGAAGATTCATTCATAAACCATATGTTTTCCTCCTTGGATTTTGTAAACTATTATGTAATTTTTCTGCATTGGTATAAGGTCTTCCTTTCCTTGCCATGGAAATGGTGGCTTTTCACTAAATGCTTAGATCCACTTATATAGGCTCCTGTTTTACTGCCAGAACATATTTATTCCTAAATAATAAGGCTTTGGTTGTATAACAAACATGGTTAGACAAACTGGAGCCATTTCATCTGACTTAGCAAATAGAATGGCTAGCCATTGGATACAACTTCTAAAACAATATCTTCAATAACCGATTGTCTCACACTATAGTTATTTCTGGTAGACCAGTTCTCATCTATTACTAGCTACCTTTTTGTACTAAATTGTAGTGCTAGTGCATTTCTTTGATGAACTTTAATGAAATTTTTAAAGAGATTTTGAACTTAAATCAATACTGCATTTTATGGAGGCTCTATAATAAATAAATAAAAATAGCACATAGAAACTTTATGTTTTACTTGAGTATCATTTGTCCCCCAGGCTTAATAATATTTTCAGATAAAATTACAGATGTAACAATTTTTTATCATTACTTACAAAAAAATAACCTTTTAAAGAACATAGGTGAGGAAAATGATTCAGCCATAGAAAATCTGTGTGCCACTCTGTGATTTAATCACTTATGATGGATATTAAAAACAAAAAAATACATATATATATATATACACACACATATATGCAAATACACACACACACACACACACACACACACACACATATATACATATATATATTTGAGACATCCAGGCTAGATCATTCAGTGGCATGATCATAGCTCACTAAGCCTCAATGTCCTGGGCTCAAGCAATCCTTCCGCCTCAGCCTCCTGAGTAGTTGGGACTACAGGAGAATGCCAGCATGCCCAGCTAAATTTTTTAATTTTTTTTGTAGAGAGGGGATCTCCCCATGTTGCCTCCACTGGTCTCAAACACCTGGGATCCAGCAGTCCTCCTGCCTCAGCCTCCCACAGTGCTGTGAATACAGGCATGAGCCACCATACCCGACAGATTATTTAAAGTTACCTAGGAAATAATAATAAACTCTGCTCTTCTGTTAGGATAATTCTTAATAAAAATTAATATGGTGAGTTGTTTTCATATTGAACCCAAGTCGAAGTCCTCTAGCAAACCATTTTCTACTGTCTCCCTTTAATACAGAACATTTGGTTCATAGATAAATTAATGTTGGCTATCTCATATTTCCCTTTAGATAGTTCTCCACACCCTTTACCCACCCACCCCCGCCCCATCTGGAACCAGCTATGTTATTTGGTTGTGTTTATTATTCTTAGAAAATGTTTTCACAACCTGGCAGATTTCTTGCATATCTGCACACCATGTATTGCATCTCAATGAGTGACATTCTCAGCACTGAAATTTAGAATTTCTTATTGTGCAAATCATACAGTAGTGCTGCTGGCCTAGCTAATTTGAGGAAAAGGTCTTCTCAAAAGCCAAGTGTTGCCACTGAATACTAACTTTGTTTCAATGATCTTCTATCAAGCAAAATAACAACAACAAAAAGCAAATCAGAAAACTCAGTCATACTTCATAAGGTCAGACCCATCACACACAGAGTCTACGTGTGTTATTAAAGACTGGCTGTGCCAAGTAATTATGTCTAATCTGATTTGTAGCCTTAAACCATCAGGGATGAGTGGAAGTAGAACCATGTGAAAACTCTTCACCCATGTCTGAATTCTTTCTTTAGAATATCACTCTGGGATCCTATAGTAGTAACCATGTTCTCCAACTGGGGTTTAGTAGCATTGCCCCTGCTTATTTCTCTCCTTCCTCTACCACCACCAAGGATTTTCTACTCTTGATTACACAACAGACAGTGGATTTTAAAGTAGCCCAGAACCCCAGAGTACCAACTGGGAGGTTTGAGAATGGCTGGTTTTACACCCAGACCATATTCGGTACTTCTTCCCCATTTGGAGCTTACTCCATTTTGTTGCTATATATGGGTTTAGCACCGTGACAGTAACAGATACGGCTAAGCTACATCTCCTTTCATAGAATAAGGTTGTTGCTGGAAGTTCTACTGAGTTAGGAACTACATGTCCTGACCCTTATACATCTAAGTTAAATAATTTTTATCAATGGAACATGAGTGTGGGTTGGTCACTTTTGGACCAGGGTTTCTAAAAGTTATTTGTATCTTCACCAGTGTCTCTCCCACTCTCTTCCTTTTCTCTTCGGCTGGTTGGAGCAGAGGACACAGAACTTTTAAGGGAATCCAGTGTCTCAAGACAGGAGCCTGGTCCTCTGAATCACTCTATCAAGGAAAGCCTGTCCAACAGGGCTTATCGCCTTAGGGTTTTGCATAAGAAATACACTTCTATTGGGTTAGGGCATGGAAATTTTGTGGTTTATTAGTTACGGCAGCTAGCACTTCCTAACTCTAATAGTTTCATATGCTTTTATGTGTTTTCCAAGAAGTAAAAGTGACTCATTCATATTTGAAATTTCTTACATGCTCAATTCCCACTCAGCATCTAGCACAGTATTTTCACACTAAATGGATAAAACTGTTCCTTATTGAATACTAGCTATTAGGTAATCACTATGCTAATAGATTTTCTTATATTACACAATCATCTTTAAAACATGGTACAAAATCATTACAAGGAAACATCAAGAAATATGATCTCTCTGTGAACACAGAGAGATTGTGTACGTTGCTCAAGGTCATACGGTTAATAAGAGTTTAAACCCATGTTGTCTAATTTCAGAACATATTTATTTTGCACTAAGCTCAACTGTTTTTGCAAATTTCACTTTTGAAGAGTATTCTCTAGGCTAGCCTTTTATTTTGCACAAGTCATCCCATTTAATCATCAAACAAGCATAAGCAGAAGGTACTCAATTACAGAACAGACAAAACTATTTTATAGAGTTTATACAATTAAGCATTTTTTGAGCACTTGCACTGCACACAGCTTAATGATATGTGAAATCCAAAGAAAATAGACTTATTGACTCTTTTAGGGAGTGGTTAGGTAGTCAAACACTAACTGCAACTGAAGAATTTAAGTCAGTCATAATAGAACATTAAAATCATGATAGCCTGTAACTTGGATGTGCAAGGCTTGACTAGAAAGACATTATGTTAGTTTGCTAGGGCTTCCATAACAAAGTACCACAAATGACGTGGCTCAAACAACAGAAATATATTGTCTCATTGTCCTGGTGACTATAAATCTAAGATCAATTTGTTGGAAGAGTTGATTTTTCTGAGGGCTGTGAGACAGAATCTATTGTTCCATGTTTCTTGCCCAGTTTCTGGTGGTTTACCAGGAATCTTTGACATTCCTTGGCTTGTAGAAGCATCACCCTGATCTCTGCCTTCATCTTCACATGACATTCTCCCTGTATGCATGCCTATCTCCTAATTTCTCCTTTTCATAAGGACTTCATAAGGACTTACTTGATTAGCACATATCCTAATAGCCTCATTTTAATTTGATGAACTTTCTAAGACCCCATCTCCAAATAAGATCACATTCTGAGGTACTGGAGGTTGGGACTTCATCATTATATGATGTGTGTGCGTGTGTGTGTGTGCGTGTGTGTGTGTGTGTTTGTGTGTGTGTAGGGGACACAATTTAAACATTACAGATAGTCACTCATTTACCTATTAAACACATAACCACTAAATATCTAAATACTTGCTATATGAAAGGCACTGTTTTAGATGCTGGGAAAGTCAGTGAACAAAACAGATAAGGTTCCTGCCCTCGTGACATGTTCTCACTAGTGCCTATCTAGTCTAAGGTGCTGTACACTGTACCCCACTGGACTCCGCATGAATTCTTTCTTTACATTATTTTGACATTTTAATCTCATATTTCAAATAGCTGAAAAAGGATACACATTTACCCTTTCAAAACCTGGAAGACAAATAAATAATTCAGCTATATTAAATAAATGAATTCATTCCACCTAGTAGTAAAGTTTGCAAAGCTTTTTTTTTTCTTTTGTGCCCCAGCATGACACTTAGTGAATTAATTTTGGCTGTTCATCAAATGACACAGCATACAACAAGGTAAGCAAATTAACTCTTATTTAATGTAACATTGCTTTGTATTAGTCTTGCATTTCTAAATTATTAAAATGCTTTAAACACTCCAGGCCTGATACTTCTGGAGTTAAACAATTTGCAAAATGATAAACTAATGACCTTTCAGAAAGTTCTTGCCACATCTGCTCTTTGTCCAAGTGCAAGAGCCTAATATATAGAAAATAATATTGACTGGGTGCAGTGGCTCATGCCTGTAATCCCAGCACTTTGGGAGACCGAGGTTGGTGGATCACCTGAGGTCAGGAGTTCGAGCCCAGCCTGACCAAAATGGAGAAACCCCGTCTCTACCAAAAATACAAAATTAGCCAGCGTGGTGGTGCATACCTGTGATCCTAGCTACTTGGGAGGCTGAGGCAGGAGAATTGCTTGAACCCGGGAGGTGGAGGTTGCAGTGATCTGAGGTGATGCCATTGCACTCCAGCCTGGGCGACAAGAGCGAGACTTCCTCTCAAAAAAAAAAAAAAAAAAAAAAAAAAGGGCGGCCCGGGGGCCCATCCTTAAAAACCCGCACCTTTGGGAGGCCGCGGCAGGCAGATCACCTGAGGTCAGGAGTTTGATACCAACTTGACCAACATAGCAAAACCCCATTTCTATGAAAAATACAAAAATTAGCTGGGCATGGTGGTGGGTGCCAGTAATCCCAACTACTGGGGAGGCTGAGGCAGGAGAATTGCTTGAACCCTGGAGGCAGAGGTTGCAGTAAGCTGGGATCGAGCCATTGCACTCCAGCTTTAAAAGAAGAAAGAAGGAAGGAAGGACGGAGGGAAGGAAGGAAGGAAGGAGAGAGAGGGAAAGAAAGAAAAAAAGAAAGCAAGAAAGAAAGAAAAAGAAAGAAGAAAGAAAGAAAGAAAGAAGGAAAGAAAGAAAGAGAGAGAGAAAGAAAGAACAGTGTTAAGCTCCAAGTAAATACAAGATAAAGGAAAGGAATCTTGGGAAAAGGTTCAGCAGGGTTCAAAAGAAGGAGGTCCTCATGGACACGGGCAGGAGTTATTCTGGAAAGATGTGTATTTTACAGGTTCTCCTAGAAGGAATCCAGAAACAGGCCTTTGTAATATCAAGCGAAAAAATTATCACTTGATATCATAAAGTCTGCCAATTTATTTAGACAAGAAAATTAAAAAATAAATTCTCCTCAGGTATTATCTTGGACCAGTAAGGCTCAGCACTCACTACTGTTGGCATCAAGGTGACATCTGTTGAAAGTACTAGTGTTCCTCCATCTGAATATAGGGCAGATCTGTTGAAAGATTCTTGGAAACCCCTTCTAAGACTTTTTGTTTTTTGAGTCAGAGTTTCACTCTTGTCCCCAAGGCTAGAGTGCAATGGTGTAATCTCAGCTCACTGCAACCTCCGCCTCCTGGGCTCAAATAATTCTCTTGCCTCGGCTTCCTGAGTAGCTGGGACTACAGGCGCATGTCACCACTGGCAGCTAATTTTTGTATTTTTAGTAGAGATGGGGTTTCACCATGTTGGCCAGGCTGGTCTAGAACTCCTGACCTCATGTGATCCTCTCGCCTCTGCCTCCCAAAGTGATGGGATTACAGGTGTGAGCCACTGTGCTCGGCCCACTCCCAGACTTGTTTGTTTCTTCTTTCTGGAACACCTTGCCTTACCCACCCTTATCTTCTATTTGCCTAGCTAATCTTAGCTTCTATTGACAAATTTGAGTTACTACTTTTGAAAAGTTCTCTCTAAAGTCCTCAATTCTAGATTAATGTCCCTGCTATCTGATCCCCTGTCACAGTCTCCGCCAGCCTTCCAGGTAACCACCAGCCCACTCATTCGTCTCTTCTACTACACAATGAACTTCAAGGTGGGAATTGCATCTATTTCACTGTTGTAGACCTGGTGGCTGGAACACAGACGTGCTCAGTGTTAGCTTGTCAAAAGAACAAGTTAGAATGATAAACACTGTGTCCAATTATTTTTCTAATAACCTTGTTATATTTAACTTACACTAAAAAAGCACAGTGTAGAGTGGAGTTGTAATGAAATGAATAGGGATTTTCATTTACTCTTGCTGTTCTATCATTCATAGTTGGGTGAGATTTGAGAAGTCAGTCTTGCTGAGACTTAAGCTCTTTATGAATAAGATATAAATAACAGTAATAGTCTTACTTCAGAGGGTGAGAATTACTTGAGACATGTATGTGAAGATGTTTGTGACAGGCTATGTAAGTATTAGGTTTGTTCTTATCACTAAAAAAAATAAATAACACAATGTCATAAGTCAGACTGCATCAGATCCTCTTTTGAAAATAACAAGTACTCAAAGATCCCCAAATTTGTTTTTTTGCTAAAAATGCTTTTGGTAAATGTTCCTCTATATCGTCATCAACAAATATTTACTGAACTCATACGGAAATAGAATTGTTTTCCTTGCATCAAAAAAAAATTTGCATTTGCAGTGAAAGCACAGGAGGCTTGACATTGTCAAATGCATTTCTTGATTAAATAATGAGAGTCGTTTGACTCTTTTCATTTTCTGGATTGCAGCCTTTGGAAGACTTTTGTTCACAATAGAATCTTAGTGTTGTTTTTTTCCTCACTAAGCTCAGAGAAACTTATACTAGAGAAAGTAACGAAACCTACCACCCTTTTGACTGTTTTTATCATTATTTTTGTGGCACAGTATTAGTTTACTGTTTTAGTTTCCTATTACTACTGTTACAAATTACCACACATTTAATGGCTTGAAACTACACAAACTTTTTTCTCTAATGAATCTGGAGTTCATCTAAAGTCAAAATGTTGGCAGCACTGTGTAATTTCTGGGGCCTTCACTGGGGTATCAATTGTCTTGCCTATTTCTGTGTCTAGAGGCTGCCTGCATTGCTTGGATCATCATCTCTCTGTTTTGGACCATTTCAACCTCTTCCTTCCATTGTCACATCTCCTGACATCTTGTGACCCCCTTGCCTTCTCCTTATAAGGACACATGTGATTACTTTGGACCCACCTGACTAAACGAGAAGAATCTCCCTATCTCAAAAATTTTTAATTTAATCACACCTACGCTCCCTTTTGTAATATAAGGTAACATAATCACAAGTTCTAGAAATTTAGACCTCCTTGAATCCTAATGAACAGCTTTAGGAGACCATAATTCTGTCTACTTCAATGCTCAAAACCTTTTTTTCTTTTTGAACTAATGCTTCTAAAACACCAGATTCATATTACCTGTGATTATAAATAATCCTTTGTGGGTTGCATCAGGTGTCTTAATTAGGTCGTATTACATAGCTTTAGTTGCTATGAAACAAATTAAAAGTTTGTAGCTTGAAACAACAGCCGACGTTGATTATCTCACATAGTCTCTGTGGGTAAGGGATTCAGTGATGGCTTAGCTGGGTGGTTCTGGCTCAGGTTCTCTCATGAAGTTTCAGTCAAGATGTCATCAGGGCTGCAGTCATCTGAAGGTCTCACTGGACAGCGAGATCTGATTCCAAAATGACACATTCACACATACAGCAAGTTGATACTGGCTATTACTGGAGGCTTCAGTTCTTCACCAAATGGACCTCCACATAGGCTTCCTACGAATCCTCATTACATGGTAGCTGAGTTCCCCTTGAGAGAATAACCCAAGGAATGGCAAGGTGAAAACCACAGTGTTTTTTGATCTACCCTTAGAAGTCATCACTGTCAGTTCCACAGTATCCAGTTAATCCCCCAGGCAAGCTGTGTGTCAGTGTTTAGAGGACTATTCAACAGCATGAATACCAAGAGGGAAAAATATTTGGGGGCCATTTTTTAGCTTGGTTGTATACATAGATGTATACAAATTAGTGTGCCTGGCCAGGTGTGGTGGCTCATGCCTGTAATCCCAGCACTCTGGGAGGCCGAGGCGGATAAATCACCTGAGGTTAGGTGTTTTAGACCAGCCTGACCAACATGGAGAAACCCCATCTCTACTAAAACTACAAAATTAGCTGGGCATGGTGGTGCATGCCTGTAACCCCAGCTTCTTGGGAGGCTGAAGCAGGAGAATTAATTGAGCCTGGGAGGTAGAGGTTGTGGTGAACCAAGATCACACCATTGCACTCCAGCCTGGGTAACAAGAGTGTCCGAGTCAATAAATAAATAAATGTGCCTTTTGCCTTTTGGTGTTCTTGAGTGTTAAACACATTTGAGATTAAAGGAGACAAAACTCTTTAATTGGTCTTAATAAATGACAAAAGAAAATTATGAACTTTTTCTCAGACAGAACTTTGTTTCTTAATATATCTAGTCACATATATCGTCTTTTATTTTATGTTGACAAATTATAGTTGAATATATTTATTGGTTACAAAGTGATGTTATACTTTCAACATACAATATGTAAAGATTGAATTAAGATAGTTAACATATTTATCACCTCAAATTTCTAACTTTTAAAAAATCTTTTATTTCAGGTTTAGGAGTGCATGTGTGGGTTTGTTATATAGGTAAGTGGCGTATCATGGGGATTTGGTGTACAGATTATTTCACCATTCAGGCAATAAGCACAGTACTCTGCAGGAAGTTTTTCAATCCTCGCTCTCCTTCCTTCCTGCACTCCCAAGTAGGCCCTGGTGTCTCTTGTTCCCTTCTTTGTGTCCATATGTACTCAATGTTTAGCTCCCACTTATGAATGAGAAACATGTGGTGTTTGGTACCTGTGTTAGTTTGCTTAGGATAATGGCCTCCAGCTCCATCCATGTTGCTGCAGAAGATGTGACCTCATTGTTTTTTATGGCTGCATCATATTCCATGGTATATATATAGCACATTTCCTTTATCCAGTCTACCCCTGATGGGCATCTAGGTTGATTCCTTGTTTCTTCTATTGTGAATACTGCTGTGATGCACATGCACATGCATGTGTCTTTAAGATAGAATAATATATATTCCTTTGAAATATATCCAATAATGGGATTGCTGGGTCAAATGGTAAATCTGCTGAGTTCTTTAAAAAATCGCCAGAGCGTCTTCCACTGTGGCTGAACTAATTTACCTTCTTAGCATCAGTGTATAAGCATTTCTTTTTCTCTGCAAACTCACCAGCCTCTGTTATTTTTTGACTTTTTATAATAGCCATTCTAACTGGTGTGAGGTGATATCTCATTGTGTTTGCTTACTTTTGAGACAAAGCCTCGCTCTGTTGCCCAGGCTGGAGCTCAGTGGCACTACTTGGCTAACTGCAACCTCCTCCTTCCAGGTTCAAGCAATTCTCCTGCCTCAGCCTCCTGAGTGGCTGGGATTACAGGTGCGTGGCACCACACCTGACTAATTTTTATTTTTTTAGTAGATACAGGGTTTCACCAGGTTGGCCAGGCTGGCCTCAAATTCCTGACTTCAAGTGATCCACCAGCCTCAGCCTCCCAAAGTGCTGGGATTACAGCAGTGAGCCACCATGCCTGGCCTCATTGTGGCTTTGATTTTCATTTCTCTAATGATCAGTAATGTTGATCATTTTTTCCTGTGCTTGTTGGTCATATGTATGTCTTCTTTTAATAAGTGTCTGTTCATGTCCTTTGTCCACTTGTTAATGGGGTTGTTGGTTTTTTTGCTTGTTAATTTTTTAAAGTTCCTTATAGATTCTGGGTAGTAGGACTTTGTCAGATATATGGTTTGTAAATATTTCCTCCCATCCTGAAGGTTGTCTGTTAACATTGTTAATAGTTTATTTTTTTATATTTAAAATTTTTTGTTACATATTATTCCACTTTGTATTAAAAAGGATTCTTTTTTTCCCCCTTTTTTGAAATTTTACTTTAAGTTCTGGGGTACATGTGCAGATCGTGCAGGTTTGTTACATAGGTATACACATGTCATGATGGTTTGCTGCCTCCATTCCCCGTCACCTACATTAGGTATTTCTCCTACTTTTATCCCTCCCCAATCTCCCCACCCTCTGCTATCCCTCCCTTAGCCCCCACACCCCAACAGACCCCAGTGTGTGATGTTCCTCTCCCTGTGTCCATGTGTTCTCATTGTTCAACACCCACTTATGAGTCAGAACATGCAGTGTGTGGTTTTCTGTTCTTGTGTCAGTTTGCTGAGAATGATGGTTTCCAGATTCATCCATGTCCCTGCAAAGAACATGAACTTATCCTTTTTTATGGTTGCATAGTATTCCGTGGTGTATATATGCCACATTTTTTAAAAATCCAGTCTATCTTTGATAGGATTTGGGTTGGTTCCAAGTCTTTGCTATTGTAAACGGTGCCGCGAAGACTTCAAAAGCAATTGCAACAAAAACAAAAATTAGCAAGAGGGACCTAATTAAACTAAAGAGCTTCAATACAGTAAAAGAAACTATTGTAATCAGTACTGTAAATGGTACTGATATTGTAAACAGTACTGATACTGTAAACAGTGCTGATATTGTAAACAGTACTGATACTGTAAACAGTACTGGTATTATAAACAGTACTGATACAGTACTGTTTACAATAGTTTCTTTTACTCTATAGAAGCTATTTAGTTTAATTAGGTCCCTCTTGCTAATTTTTGTTTTTGTTGCAATTGCTTTTCAAGTCTTTGTCATGAAATCCTTGCCAGGGCCTGTGTTCAGAAAGGTATTTCCTAGTTTATCTTCCAGGGTTTTTTTAGTTTTAAGTTTTACATTTAAATATTTAATCCACCTTGAGTTGATTTTTGTATATGGTGCAAGGAAGGATTCCAGTTTCAATCTTTTGCATGTGACTAGATAGTTAACCTAGCACCATTTGTTGAATAGGGAGTCCTTTCCCCATTGCTTGTTTTTGTTAACTTTGTTGAAGATTAGATGGTTGTAGGCGTGCAGCATTATTTCTGGGCTCGCTATTCTGTTCCATTTGTCTGTGTGTCTGCTTTTGTAGCAGTACTGTGCTGTATTGGTTACTGTAGCCTTATAATATAGTGATGCCTTCAGCTTTGTTCTTTTTGCTTAGGATAGCCTTGGTTATTCAGGCTCTTTTTTGGTTCCATATAAATTTTTATAGTATTTTTCTAGTTCTGTGAAGAATGTCATTGTGGTCTGATACTAATAGGATTGAATCCACAAGTTGCTTTGGGCAGTATGGCCATTTTAATGATATTGATTTTTCCTATCCATGAGCGTGGAATGTTTTTCCATTTGTTTGTGTCTTCTCTGATTTCTTTGAGCAGTGTTTTGTAATTCTTATTGTAGAGATCATTCACCTCCCTGGTTAGCTATATTCCTACGTATTTTATTCTTTTTTTGGGCTTTTGCAAATGGCATTGCATTCTTGATTTGGCTCTTAGCTTGGATGGCATTGGTGTATAGGAATGCTAGTAACTTTTATACATTAATTTTGTATTCTGAAATGTTGCTAAAGTTGTTTATTAGCTTGAGGAGCTTCTGGGCAGAGACTGTGGGGTGTTCTAGGTAGAGAATCATGTTATCTCCAAGCAGGGATAGTTTGATTTTCTCTCTTCCTATTTGGATGTCTTTTATTTTTTTCTTGCCTGATTGCTCTAGCCAGGACTTTCAGGATTATGTTTAATAAGAGTCGTGAGAAAGGCCATCTTTGTCTTGTTCTGCTTTTCAAAAGGAATGCTTCCAGCATGTGCCCATTCAGTATGATGTTGGCTGTGGTTTTGTCATAGATGGCTCTTATTATTTTGAAGTATGTTCTTTCAGTGCCCACTTTGTGGAAGGTTTTTAATATGAAGTGGTGTTGAATTTTATTGAAAGTCTTTTCTTCATCTATTAAGGTGATTGTGTAGTTTTTATTTTTAATTCTGTTTATGTGATGAATCGCATTCATTGATTTGCATAGGTTGAACCAAACTTGCATCCCAGGGATAAAGTGTACTTGATTGTGGTGGATTAGCTTTTTGATGTGCTGTTGGACTCAGTTTGCTAGCGTTTTGTTGAGAATTTTTGCTTCTATGGTCAGCAAAAATATCGACCTCAATTTTATTTATTATTTATTTATTTTCTGAGACAGAGTCTTGCTCTGTTGTCCAGGCTGCAGTGTAGTGGTGTGATTTCAGCTCACTGTAAACTCTGCCTCCCAGATTCAAGCAATTCTCCTGCCTCAGCCTCCTAAGTAGCTTGGATACAGGGACATACCACCATGCCCAGGCTGATTTTTGTATTTTTAGTAGAGAGGGGGCTTTCACCAGGATGGCCAGGCTGGTCTCAAACTCCTGACCTCGTGATCCACTGCCTTGGTATCCCAAAGTACTGGGATTATAAGCATGAGCCACTGCGCCTGGTCAAGTTTAATTTTTGTTGTGTCTCTGTCAGGTTTTGGCCTCGTAGAATGAATTAGGGAGGAGTCCTTCCTTCTCAATTCTGTGTGATAGTTTTGGTAGAAATGGTATCAGTTCTTCTTTTTTATACATCTGGTAGAATTTGGCTGCAAATCTATCTGGTCCTGGACCTTTATTGATTGGCAGTGTTTTTATTACTGATTTCATTTTGGGACTCATTATTGTTCTATTCAGGGCTTAAATTCCTTACTGGTTCAATCTTGAGATGTTCTATGTTTCTAGGAATTTATCCATCTCTTCTAGATCTTCTAGCTTGTGTCATAGAGGTGTTCATAGTAGTCTCTGAGGGTGCTTTTCTTTTCTCCCCCTGTGGTGTCACTGGTAAAGTTCCCTTTGTCATTTCAAATTGTGTTCAGTATATCTTCTCTCTTTCTCTCTCTCTCTCTCTCTCTCTCTCTCTCTCTCTCTTTTCTGTATTAGTTAAGCTAGTGGTCTATCTATCTTACTAATTCATTCAAGCAACAAACTCCTGGATTCATTGCTCTTTTGTATAGGGTTTTCCGTCTCAGGTTCCTTCAGTTCAGCTCAGATTTTGCTTATTTCTTGTCTTATGCTAGCTTTGAGGTTGGTTTGCTCTCATTTCTCCATTTCCTCTACTTGTGATGTTAGATTGTTAATTTGAGATCTTTTTAACTTTCTGATGTGGGCATTTAGTGCTATAAACTTCCCTCTTAA
This sequence comes from Cebus imitator, assembly GCF_001604975.1. Taxonomy (NCBI): domain Eukaryota; kingdom Metazoa; phylum Chordata; class Mammalia; order Primates; family Cebidae; genus Cebus; species Cebus imitator. Next base: position 984,381 of record NW_016107629.1, read on the forward strand.
CACTGCCTGAGCTCTGTTGCAGAGATTGTGGTGTGCTGTATCTTAGTTTTTATTAGGTGTAAGCAACTTCTTGATTTTTGCATTCATTTCATTATTCACCCAAAAATCATTCAGGAGCTGGTTGTTTAATTTCCATGTAATTGTATGTTTTAAGTGATTTTCTTAGTATTGATTTCTATTTTCATTTCACTGTGATCCAAGGGTGTGGTTGGTGTGATTTCATTTTTTAAAAATTTGCTGATGATTGTTTTATGCCCAGTTATATGGTTGATTTTAGAGTATGCTCCATGTGCAGATGAGAAAATGTATGTTCTGTTGTTTCTGGGTGGAGAGTTCTGTAGATGTCTATTAGGTCTATTTGGTCAAGTGTTGAGTTCAGGTTCTAAATATCTCTCTTAGTTTTCTGCCTTGATGATATGTCTAATACTGTCAGTGGCATGCTGAAGTCTCCCACTGTTACTGTGTAGTTTTCTAAGTCTCTTTGTAGGTCTCTAAGAACTTAATTTATGAATCGGGTGCTCCTGTATTGGGTGAATCATATTTAGGATAATTATGTATTCTTGTTTAATTGAGCCCTTTACCATTATGTAATGTCCTTGTTTGTCTCTTTTGATCTTTGTTAATTTTTTTTAACATTTTTTTTTGTTTGCCTGTTTGTTTTAATGATGAATGGATATTGAATTTTAATGCTTTTTCTTGATCTATTAAGATGATCATATGAATTTTTTTGTTGTGTTAATTGTGAATTAGATTGATTGAATTTTGAATGTAAACTAAATTTGCTTCCTTGGAGTAAATCCTATTTGATCTCAAAAAAAAAAAAAAAACGAAAAAAAAAACATTTTTTTTACGATGAGAACATTACAAATATACTCTTCTAGTGATACTGAAATTTACAAATTCAATTATTAGCTATCTTCAGCATGCTATGCAATTGATCTAAAAAATACATCAGCTATATTCCTCTTTTCTAACTGAGGAAGCCTCTATATTGTTCTTTTTTTTAAAAAAAAAATTAACATATAGTAGTTTAATGCATTTTAAGAGTACATGTGATATTTTGATACCTGTATATAATGTGTACAGGTATTCAACACGTCAAACATTTATGTTTTCTTTGTGTTGGGAACATTACAATTAACAGTTTTCATAAATGTAGATTTAGAAGCATAGGAAATAAATTTGGGGAAGCAAAATTCTTTACATACTCCAGAAGAAAAGTTTTAAATTTTTATATTTCTTTATTTTAATTTATTGAAATGGAGTTTTGCTCTTGTTGCCCAGGCTGGAGTACAATGGCTCAATCTTGGCTCACTGCAACCTCCACCTCCCAGGTTCAAACAATTCTCCTGCCTCAGCCTCCCGAGTAGCTGGGATTATAGGCATGCACCACCATGCCCGGCTAATTTTGTATTTTTAGTAGAGATGGGCTTTTTCCATATTTGTCATGCTAGTCTCAAACTCCTGACCTCAGGTGATCCACTTGCCTCGGCCTCGAAAAGTGCTGAAATTTCAAGTGTCAGCCACCACTCCCAACTGTATTTATTTCTTAAACTATGAATAAGTCCAATTTAAATTACATTTAATTAATTTTTAAGCTATATATTGAACAAGTGAAACTTACCAAAAATAAAACTATTTCATGAAATGAATATTCCAGAAAAATTAGAACACATATTTATCATACAGATAATAGCAGTTGTTTAAGGCACTACTTACAGCTAAAATGGTGAATGGTCAGATGACCTGCCACCCATGATATGTTACCTCCTGTTGGTTTTGGAATGGCTGGTTTTACACATTAAAGAGAGGGCTCTTAGGTAACAAATTCTCATTAGTCTTTGTTGTTGGATTGTCTAGGTTTCTTTAAATAAATGATGGGTACCGCAACATTGCCCAGCAGGTAGAAGACACTTAGCAAATCCTCTTCAGATGATATATTGTGGGATCTACATGTAATTGCTGTTTCCAGTTCTATCTTTTTTGGACTATTAACCTGGAGATATAGAATAAATGGTTTCTGCTGACCAACATCCACGTTATAGCTTCCGTTCACATTTAAGCTAAAGTCTAAACATATGCAGACTTTCATGACTGGGTGTCTGCAGTCCTCCCCAGGTTCATCTCCCAGCCCACTCAGCCCTCCCTCCCAGGATACATGTTACTTTCTCTAACGGTATTAAATGATTAGCAATTTTTAAAATTCACCAATTAAAAAAATAAATTTAATTTCACCAATGTAGAAAATTGTCTTACCTCCGTGGCTTTGTATGATTATCATATTGTAAGACTGAAACTATGGCTTGTAATACCCTTTCTGCATTTCTTTGTGTCCTAAACACAAAGTACTTGCTCACTAAATATCTACTGAATGAGCAGATGGTCAGTTATGTGTATAAATGAATGGCTAAAGTACTAAGTCCACCTGTTAGAAAGCCTGAATCAACCTGTAAAATGGTCAGCTTGTGATTAACATTGAAGATACACCTTATCTGACATTGTATTCAGTGAGGTCATGATGATAAGTGTCACTCACAACATAATAACCTAGTAAGATAATCCATTCGTTATAGTACTTAAAGAAGACAGTAAGGCATCCCCAAAAACCATGAGGTAATGTTTTGTCTCAGAATTCTGTAATTTAAAAATTTCAGGGGACATTTATAAATCTAGTAAAGTAGGTTCTCAAATTCCTGGTGCTTTTTTCGTTTCTTGAAGCCCACTATTAAAAAGTAATTAACAGATCCTATGAAAAACAAACACTTGTTACTAGGAGAAGTAGTAAAAGTCAGTGGTGAATTAATCATGAATATACTTACGCATGGTTTCACTGTCCAAGGTTTCATTTACTCATGGTCAAAAATGCTCTGAAAATATTAAATGAAAAATTCCAGAAGTGAACAATGTATAGACTTAAAATTGCTTGCCATTTTCAATAGTGTGATGAATTCTTGTGCCAATCTGCTCATCCCACCTGGGATGTGAATCATCTCTTTCTCTAGTGCATCTAGGCTGTAAATGTTACCCTCCCGGTAGTCACCTCATAGCTGTTTCCATTACCAGATCAATTGTTGTGCTATTTCCTGGCTTGTGTTCAAGTAAGCCTAATTTTACTTAATAATGGTCCCACAGCACAAGAATAGTGGTGTTGTCATATTGTTATAATTGTTCTATTTTATTATTAATTATTGTTGTTAATCTCTTACTATGACTAGTTTGTAAATTAGATTATTGTAGATATGTATGAACAAGAAAAACATACTATAGATACACTTTGGTTAGCTGCTAGATGTCTTGGAATGTATTCTCTGCCAATTATATATGCTGATAATCCTATTGTATCAGGAAACTATTTGATGCATTAAAAAAATCCTTCCTATTTGATAAAAACTTTAAAGGTTTTGAAGTGCCCTCAAGTATATTGGACTCCATGGTTCTGTGAAGTCGACAGTCTGGATCTGAGGAAACGAAAGTTCAGCATGTTATTTGTCCAAGTCAGACAGACTGACAACAAGCATTTATTGATTACCTTCTATATAGACGCTGGTGATATGAGCTCCCTGGCTTCATAGAGCTTAAAGAGTTCTACAGAGAGACATACATTAAGCAAATAAATAAAAGTGTATACATTTCCAGTAGACTGCAAAAGAGAATTTCAGGGTACAGTAGCAGACTATGACCAGAATAAGAAGTATATTTAGGGGGAAATTTTTCAGGGAGAAAGAGGTGTTGAAGGTGAGATTAGTAGGATGAGTAAGAGGTTGGGAAATTAGCAGAATCAGGGTTGAAGTTCCAATACCCAGATCTGAAATTTAGTTATCTCTAATGCAAGACATGTTAGGAAAGAAAATTTAGTGAATGGTCCACTGAAAGTTATTTCACATAATTTTATCACACAAATGTTACAAATTGATTTCTAACTGTAGTCTAATAATCTGTAAATTAATCCCTGAGAACATTTTCCCTCTGCTGAGGAATTAAAGTGAAGAAACAGCAAAGTCAAAAGAGAAATGGATGTCTGGTCATCAATAATTTTTCTTCATTAATGTAATTTGACATTTTCCCAGGCTGGAAGGCTCAGTTTTCAGAATTCTCCCTGGCTGCTTTCAGAATTTATCACATTCTACTTAGTGTGCTAGAGAATACTGACAAATTGCATACTTTAGTTTCGTATGTAGTATTTTCTCATAATAGATTTTTCTTATTTTCTGGTTTTAACAGGAGCCAAAGTGTTTTGAATATCTTATCATCTCTTCACTTGTCTTCTCTCTCTAAACAACAGAAAGGGTGGCAAGGAGAGAGAGGGAAGGAAGGAAGAAGGGAGGGAGACAAAGAGAAAAAGAAAGAGAAAGAACCTCTGTTTCATCACATGGAAACTGATTGTGTTATCAATAGGTGTGAATTCTTCAAAGTTGTTAGTGGATCGGGGGTTGGTTGAGACTGCCAGAGATGCAGCAGTAACACTTTCTTATGGCACCATAGGAAGTGTCAAGACAGACCAGACACTTCAGCAGCCAGAAAAGCAGATTTACTGCAGCCATTCTTTCCTGGGCTATTTATAGAGACCACGATTGTTGTCATCAAAAGTAGGTTTGAAATCTGGCTCTCTTTTGAATGTCTGTGAACATCTTTGAAAGTCTCCTGTGAATCTCTTTTGGGTGGCTTTTTTACCTCCTGCTCTTGTCATCAGGGCCTAGAGGTGATGCAGGAATCCCTTTTGCTCCTGTTGCCCCTTCCAGACCATTTGTTTCCTTTCCAAGCCCTACCTCTTGTGTGTTAATCTCATGTCAACAAATTACATCCAACTACAGCCCATCCAATCTATCTGCTAACTAAAGTCACCTTTTTACTTCACGATGCTAAATCCTTGCTTGCTGTCCATCTCTTCCACAGTACTATCGTAACTGTGTGTGATTTCAGTATCCATATAGGTTCTTTTTCTAAACCCCTAACATTTCCATTTCCTTAAGTGTTTTCCTCAAATGATTTATTTTCCTCTAAACAATCGGTAGCATTCATTCCATTCCCACTGACAATACCATGACTAAAATCACTCCATAATCTTAAATGTAAGCATCCTAATCTCTGAAAGTATCTGTTATCTTTTTGCTCATTCCTACTATTGTTTTGATTTAGTGTTTCAACCCCCTTTGAGAATTAAAATCCATTTATTCTACCAGCTTTTTACTTATCTTTATATCCCCCCTTCCTTCCTTAAATTCCAATGTTACTCTTCATAATCATTTCCTCAAATACACATTTACCTTTCACGTGCTTGATTGAGGCAAGGGCTCAATCCTGGCTAAACTGAAATCTCTGCCTATCTTGCACCTATACCTGCTCAGATGAAAATGTATGGAGAAAAACAAGCAACCAGGGTTACTGATCTCACTTAAATTCACAATTAATTATTTTAATTGTGCCTGTAAATGCTGCTCAGCAGTAGTACTCTATTTCCCACTCCATTCATTTGTATGTTTTCCTAAATGGATATTTTATACCTGCTCTTCTCTCCTGAAACTTCTAACTTCCACCTCCTCTTCACCTTCCTTATTCTCAGCTGATAAAGCCATCAGAATTTCCCAAGCTTCTATCATTTCTGTGCAATCTGTGTTCCCTCCTATTACAATAGAACTGCCTGTCCTCTGTTTAAAGCCAACCTCTTTTTCCCTTTAGTGCTAAATCCCATCACCTTTTGCCCAACTAAAAATATCACTTCAACTAACTCTCTTTTTTTAAAATATCTGAATTGATAGTTATTTTCTATTAGATTTTTGTTATTGGCATAGAAAAATGCTATTATTTCTCATTCGTAAAAAGTCCTCTTAACCCAACTTCGCCATTATTTCTCTTCTTTTAGAACAGCTATCCTCAAAGCAGTTACCCCCACACACTGGCGCCTTCTGTGTCCATTTTCTCTTACACTCACTACAGTCAGGCTCACACCACGACTGTTTCACCACAAGCCTTTTTCAGGTCACAAATTGATGGGTTCTAAATCAAAGGTCAGTTCAGTTTTCATCTTAACCTGACCTACAAGCAGAAGTTGACCAAGTTGCTTATTTTCTCCTTCTGGAAACACCGTCACTTGGTTTCCAGAGCATCACACTATCGTGTTTTTTCTACAACCTCAATCTCTGATTCTTTCTCCTGGCTATGTAACATTGAGGCGCCTAATGAGTAAGTCTCATTAACTCTATTAGTGGTCTCAGTATGTAAGTATATAGTGTTTATTTTGGGATAAATTATATATCTGTGTGTGTGTGGGTCTGTGTGTATAAGATTCTATCTATCTATCCATCTATCCACCTATCTATCTATCTATCTATCTGTCTATCTATATCAATCTATAAAAGTTTATGTCTCCAGTTTTAACCTCTTTCCTGAATAAAGGACTCAAACCTAAGTGTCTACTGGGCATCTCTGAAGTGGATAACAAGCATCTTAAACTAGTAGTTGTGATCAAAACTCAGCTCATACTATTTCTGCTCAAAATCTGGTTCTTGTTTAATCTCCCTCATTTCAGTTAATGGTGGCTTCATCTTTTTGCATACTTAGGCCAAAATCTCAAATTAATCTTTGACTTCTCTCTTTCTCTCAAACCTCATATTTATCTATCAGCAAATCCTTTTATCTTTGTTTTTCAATGTATTCATAATCTGACCAGTCCTTACACTGTGTCACTATCCTCATCCCTGCCAAAACCATCTCTCATCTGGATAAATGTAATAACCTGGCTCCTTATTTCTCTTCTTGCTTCTCTTTCTTGCCTATTCTTACATAGCAATCGGAGTGATTAAACATATTTTCTAATATGTATTATAATTTATTCTTGGACACATTTATTTAGAAGTGTGTTATTCAATTTTCATATATTAGAGGACTTTTCTACTGTTAACATTGATTTCTAGATTTAATTTTATTGTGGTTAAGAAACATGCTTTTTGTGATGACAGTCTTTTAAATTTATTAAGATTCAATTTTATGGGCTAGCTTATCTATTTTGACAAATGTTCCATGTACACTTAAAAGTAATAGATTTTCTGCAGTTGTTGGGTGTAGTACACCATAAACTCTTATCAAATTAAGTTGAGTAATAGTATTCTTCCAGTTTTCCATATCTTTATTTAATTTTTTTCAGTTAAATCTGTCAATTACTGAGAGAAAAGTGTTAAAATTGTCAACTGTATTGTAGATTTTTCTATTTTTTTTCTTTCCTCTTTTCATTGTTTTCAAATACTTTGAAACTGTGTTCGTCAGCTAAGTATATTTAGGGTTGTTATATCTACCTGATGAATTGACACTTTTATCATTATGAATTCCCTTTCTTATCTCTATTAATCCTCTTTGTCTTTAAAGTATGCTTTGTCTGATATTAATACAGCCATAGAATTTCTAAATTGGTGTTTGTATGGTATATAATTTTCTATCCTTTTACATTCAACATATCTATGACCTTATACTTAAAATAGAACTAAATGCTAAAACAGATCCTAGCACTGTAAACAGCATTTTGTTGTTTTTTTTTTTCCAGTGGACAATTATTGTCTTTTAAACAGAGTGGTTTAGTCTATTTAGATTTGTAGGAATTACTGATGTGGTGGAGTTTAAGCCCACCATTGTTTTTCTTCTTTTTTATACGTCCACATTTCTTTTGTTCTATTGCTAATCCAATTAATGTGTTATTACAGCATTTAAAAAATAATCTTTCATATTTACCCTCATGTTTCCCATCTTCAGTACTCTTCATTGCTTCTGATAGGTTCACATTTTTATCTGGGTGCATTTCTTTTTGACCTGAGAACTTCTTTGTATTTGTGTAGTGTGCGTCTGCTGATATTGAACTTACTAAGCATTTATTTCCAAAATATCTTTATTTTGCCTTCATTTTTGGATAGACATTTCTTGTGGATCGGTATGTTTCCTGGAGATATACATGTATCTGAGGCTAGTAGACTTTTCAAAATATTCAAGATGTTATCTTATTATCTTTTGGCTTCTATTTCCTTATGAGAAGACAGCTATCATTCTTATTGTTGTATTTCTGAATATAATGTTATCTGCCCCTTGCTGGTTTTAAGACTTTCCCTCCCTCTTTTTTTTTTTTTTTTTTTTTTTTTTTTGTATGCTTCTGTTTCAGGTTGATGTGCCCCATTGTGGCCTTTATGTTTATTAAGTCTCCTGAAATTCGCTGCATTTCTTACAGGTGTGAGTTGATATTTTTAATAAAATTTTAAAATGTCTTGGCCATTAATTTTTTTTCAATCTTTTTTATTTGTCTTCTGTTTTCTCTCTGTCTATCTGGATTCTAGTTGCATGTGTGTTAAAGTGACATTATCTCGCATGACATGAAAACTTTACCCTGCATTTTTCATTCTTTTATTTGTATTCTCTTTATGTGAGATTAGATAATTGCTACTGACCTGACTTCGAGATTTTAAAACTTTTTCTGCTTTTTCAAGTCCGCTGTTAAGCACTTCAATAAATTCTTTGTCATAGAGAGATTTTATTTTTAGTTTTAAAATTTCCCTTCGTTTCCTTTCTAGTCTTTCAGCTTTTTGCTGAAATTCTCCATCAGTTTGTACCTATCTGTATTGTTCACTAAACTTTTAAACATACTTATAATAGCCCTTTTAAATGCTTTAATGCTAACTCTAGAATTTGGATTGTGTGTAGATCTTTTATAAGCCAATTTTTGTTGATGGATTTCAGCTTCTCCCTTCTTACATATTTAGTAATTTTATTGTATGCTGAATGTTGCAAATTATATATGGTGGAACTTCTGGATTATGTCATTTCCAGCTCAAGAGAGAGCATTATGTTGCCCAACAGTCAAATTAGTGGCAGATCACTTTGATCTAATTTGCTCTGAGCCCTGGCATGTGGTCTTTACTCTTAGGCTGTGGTCCTAAGCCCTGAGGCATGGGCTTCCTAGGTTCTCAGTTGAATGCTCAGGTTGTTCATAAAGGTGCCTTCATCTGAATGGATGAGAATGCCAGTGTTTCCCCAGCACCATGAGACCTTTGAAATCTCTATTCACCTTTTAACTCCCCAGCAGCTGTTTTTGCTTATCTTCACAGAATCATGCCTTACATGTGTACAACAGAATTTGGTCAATGACTTGGCAGGAAACTTCTATGCAAATTTCTCAGACTTTCTTGTTTTGGTTCTCTCTAGAACCACAACAAGAAAGTCTGAGAAATTTTCTCTCTTCAGAGAGAAAACTGAACGACTTAACAACTGCCTTAACGACTCCAAGATGACATTAAATCCTCAAACTCTAACATACATCTTTATAACCCACTTACCATTTTCTCTATCCAGTTATGTACAGGTTTTTGCTTATTCAATTTTCTGAAAAATGATTTGGAAATCTCCCCCAGATAGAAATCCGGAATAAGGGAAATTGACTCCATGAGCTTCCCTTCCTTCAAGAATCACAGCCTTGTGCTTTCCATTGCATAATTTACTTTTTCCAGTTTTATAATTCTTTATTACGTGAGGGTAAGTACAATACTAGCTACTTGATTGTGAACTGAATCATGATTTATAACTTTTAATCATTTTCAACAGTTTTAAGTTTTCCCCTAGAAAAAAACTTAAAATGGCATTTTTTTCAGTCCTAGGAAAATATGTGGTACAAATTTTCAGTAATTAGTATAATGAGATCACATTTTAAGAGCTTATGACGGTGGTTGTGGTAGTGATGGTGATGGGATATGTATGTGTGTCTAGGGTAAATTCTAAAGTTGGAATATAAGACATAAATTATGTATGCTCATAATTGTGATTGAAAATCTCTCAGAGTGGAGATTCACATGTTGTCTCTTGGGAAGTCCAACAGACAGTTACTCTGCTTCTTTGAGCATTGGATTATGAAGTTAGCTAATTTTTATGGCCCATGTTACTAAAAAAAAGTCCTTCTATCCATAAGCCTTAGATCACACAGTGCTTATAGCAAGAGAGAAACTTGGGAGATTTATGCCTATGGAGGAAATATTAGATTTATATTTCCTATCTTGTACCCTCCTTGGGGAATGCACCCTTTTAATAAAATGGTGGACTTTTTTTTCTATTTTTTTTTTCCTATTTAGTAGTGAATTTTATTCTCTCTCTCCCCCAACCATTTTTCTTCTGTGAATTTTATTCTCTCTTCTTTCTCTCTCTCTGCCCTTACATCCCCCTCACTTGAGTACAGGGCTATATCGTTTTTCGCAAGTTAAATATGTAGAGTGGTCTCTAGTAGTGTGTATAGCCAGAGATCAGTGTAGCTGAATTGGTTATAGCATACAGCCACAGGCTTTTCACCTCAGTTTCTCTATAGGCTGATGAATTTCTTTTCCTTGGTTGCCTGGCCACAGATATCATTCTGACACTCATAATTATACTCAGGTGGTTTTGTATAGGATCAGTAGAAAACCCATGATGACCATCGTAATAATTCAGTGTAAGTGCCATGTTACAGGTTTTCAGGTATGGAGGATTGTCAGGACAGTCTCTTTGCTATTTTGTTCCTCGAATTATTTAATTCTGGCCAGCACTGATGGCCATCTAATTCCAGTTTGTCTTGAGTAATTGGAGAGGAGGTTAATTTGAAAATTGGAAATAATTTGAAAATAATTTCTTCTGCCAATTCTTTAAAATTTATCAACTTTATCTTTTTTTTATTAGCTAATGATAGGTATAATTTTTATATAACTATATAACTTTATGAACCCATTTATGCTGGAGGTTGCAATTTTTTGAATTTTTGCAATTGAAGCTTGATGATGATGAGTAGGATATAAATCACTCCCAAATGCTTGCCATTCTAAGAAAGGAACACTAGGCATAAATGGCTACAATAAAATTAAAGTACAAAAAAGCACAAATATAGAATGTGCATAACTGGATTTGTTTTGATATATGTATACTCTTTTGAAATTGCCACTACAACGAGAAAGTGAATACATCCATAATCCCCCCCAAATTTCCTCATGTCCCTTTGTAATCCCCTCCTCCACTCCCAGTCCCCTGAAACTACTGATTTGCTTTCTATCACTATAAATTAGTTTACATTTTTTAGAATTATATATAAATGAAATATAAAGTATATACTATTTTTCTTTTCTTCTTTCACTCAGCATAACAATTTTCATATTAATCTGTGTTATGTGTGTCAATAATTCCTTCCCCTTTTTTTGCTGAGTAATTGTCCATTGTATAGACCTACCACAATTCGTTTTTCTCATTTAACTGTTAATGGGCAATTGGATTTGTCTGGCTTTAGTTTATTAGACATAAAAATTCTATGAATGTTCATGTACAAACATTTGAGTGGACATATGTTTTTATTTTCTTTTGAGTAAATACTTGGGAATAGAATGGCTGTGTGTATGGTGAATGTATATTTAACTTTTTAGAAAACAAACAGTTTGGGCTAAAGTGTTAGCCAAAATGTGACACCATTCTATGTTCTCAGCAGTCGTGAATAACGTCTCCACTTAGCCTACATGTTCAACAACATATGATATGGCCAGGCTCTCTATTATTTTTTAAATTTAGCTATTCTAACCTATATGTATTGGTAGCTCATTATAGCTTTAGTTTTCATTTTCATGCTGCCTAAATATGTGAAAAAATTTCTTCCTGTACTTTTTTATGATTCACATATATTATTTTGTAAACGTAGCTGTTCAAATCCTTTGCCATTTTTTTTTTTGAGTTGGGATCTCACTCCGTTGCTCAGGCTAAAGTGCAGCTGCACTATCATGGCACACTGCAGCCTAGGAATTCTTGGCTCAGGTGTTCTTCCTGCCTCAGCCTCTCAAGTGACGATTTGCTCATTTTTTATTAGGTTGTTTATCTTTGTATTATTGACTTTTAAGGGTTTTTAATTTACATAAATATACGGGGTACTATAGCAGTTTTGTTACATTAATGTATTGTGTAGTGGTGAAGTTAACCATCACCCGAATAGTGTGCATAGTACCCAGTAAGTAATTTCTCATCCCTTCCTTCCTCCCACTTTCCCACCCTTCTGAGTCTCCAATATCTATCACTCCACACTCTATGTTCATGTACTAATAAATATATTATTCAGCTCCCACTTATAAGTGAGACGTGGTATTTGGCTTTCTGTTTCTGTACTGTTTCACTTAAGATAATGGTCTCTAGTTCCATTCATGTTACCACAAAAGACATGTGTCTATCTTTTTTATGGCAGAATAACATTCCATTGTGTATATTTGCCACATTATCTTTATGCATTCATCCATTAATGGACACTTAGGTTGATTTCATATCTTTGCAATTGTAAATAGTGCTGTGATAAACATACAAGTGCAGGTATATTTTTGATGAAATGATTTATTTTCTTTTGGTAGACAAGACAAGGATGCCCACTTTTACCACAATAGTTACCCAGTAGTGAGATTGCCTGATTAAATGGTGGTTCTTATTTTTACTTATTTGAGAAATCTTCATACTGTTTTCCATAGAGGTTGCACTAGTTCACATTCTACCAACAGTGTGTAAGTGTTCCCTTTTTCTCCACATCCTTGCCAATATCTGTTTTGCCTTTTTAATAATAACTATTCTGAGCGGTATAAGATGATATATCACTGTAGTTTTCATTTGCATTTCTCTGATGATAAGTGATATTGAGCACTTTTTCATATACTTATTGGACATTTGTATGTCTTCTTTTGAAAAATATCTATTCATGTCCTTTGCCCATCTTTTAATGGGGCTATTTGTTTATTTCTATTGCTGAGTTGTTTGAGTTCCTTGTAGCTTCTGATCATCAGTTTTCTACTGGTTGCATAGTTTGAGGTGTTTTCTTCCATTCTGCAGATTATCTGTTCACTTCATTGCTTATTTATTTTGCCATGCAGAAACTTTTTAGCTTAATTAATTTATATTTGTATATTTTTGTTGTTGCTGCTGGTGCTTTTAAGGTCTTTGTCATGAATTATTTGCCTAGACCAATATCAAGCAGTTTTCTCTAGGATATCTTCTAGT
>NW_016107629.1:998660-1017526 GCF_001604975.1 Cebus imitator
GAATGGGCTTGTTAGTTTTTTTCTTGTAAATCTGTTTTAGTTCTTTGTAAATTCTGGATATCAGCCCTTTGTCAGATGGGTAAACTGCAAAAATTTTTTCCCATTCTGTTGTTTGCCGATTCACTCTAATGACTGTTTCTTTTGCTGTGCAGAAGCTGTGGAGTTTGATTAGGTCCCCCTTGTCTATTTTGGATTTTGTTGTCAATGCTTTTGGTGTTTGGCATTATGTATTAAAAAGGGTGTTTTTCCCCAGCATATGTTTTTGTCACCTTTGTCAAAGAACAGTTGGCTATAGATATGTTGCTTTAATTCTGAGTTTTCTATTAACAGAATTTCACCATGTTGGCCAGGATGGTCTCCATCTCTTGACCTCGTGATCCACCCATCTTGGCTTCCCAAAGTGCTGGGATTACAGGTGTGACAAACCAGGCCCAGCCAATTTTGAAAGGGATTGGATTGAATCTGTAGATTGCTTTGGGCAGTATGGTTATTTTAGTGATATTAATTCTTCTGATCATTTATCACAAAATATTTTTGTTTGTTTGTCTTTTCTACAGTTTCTTTCATCAGTGCTTTATAGTGTCCCTTGTAGAGAGATCTGTCACCTCCTTGGTTAAATATATCCCTAGGTATACACATGTTTTATAGATATTGTAAACAGGATTGCCTCTTTAAATTGCTTCTCAGCTTGATTGCTATTGGTGTGTAGAAATGCTACTGATTTTGCAAATGGATTTTGTATCCTGAAACTTTACTGAATATATTTATCAAAGCTAAGAGTTTTTGAAGGAATCTTAAGAGTTTTTTGGTGTAATATCATATCATCTGAGAAGAGCGATAATTTGAATTTCCCTTTTCTAATGTGGATGCTTTTTATTTCTTTCTCTTGCTTGATTGCTCTGCCTAGGACTTTCACTACTATGTTGAATAGGAGTGGTAAAAGTGGGCATCCCTGTCTTATACCAGTTCTTATAGGGGCTGCTTATAACTTTTCCCCCATTCAATATAATATTAGCCATGTGTTCACTGTATACAACATTTATTATTTTGAGGAATGTTTTTCTGCTGTTTATTCAGTGTTTTTTTTTTATCATGAAGAGATGCAGGATTTTATCAAAAGCTTTTTCTGCATCTATTGAGATGATCATATAGTGTATTAGTCTGTTTTCATGCTGCTAATAAAGACATACCTGAGACTGGGTAATTTATAAGAGAAAGAGGTTTAATGGACTCACAGTTTCATGTGGCTGGGGAGGCCTCACAATCATGGCAAAAGGGCAAAACACACGTCTTACATGGCATCAGGCAAGAGAGAATGAGAGCTAAGCAAAAGGGGAAACTACTTATAAAATCATCAGATCTTATGAGATTTATTCATTACTATGAGAACAGTATGGGGACAACTGCCCCATGATTTAGTTCTCTCCCACCGGGCCCCTCTCACAACATGTTGGAATCAGGGGACCTACAATTCAATATGAAATTTGGGTAGGAACACAGCCAAGCCATACCATTCTACCCCTGGCCCCTCCCAAATATCATGTCCCTCACATTTCAAAACCATTTATGCCTTCCCACAAGTGTCCACAGTCTTAACTCATTCCAGCATTAACTCAAAAGTTCATGGTCCAAAGTCTCATCTGAGACAAGGCAAGTCCCTTCTGCCTATGAGCCTGTAAAATCAAAAGCAAGTTAGTGACTTCCTAGATACAATTGGTGTACAGGCATCGGTTAAATACATCCATTCCAAATAGGAAAAATTATCCAAAACAAAAGGGCTACAGCCCCATGCAAATCCAAAATTCAATAGGGAAGTCATTAAAACCTAAAGCTCCAAAATGATCTCCTTTGACTCAATGTGTCACACCCGGATTATGCTGATGAAAGAGGTGGGTTCCCATGGCTTTGGGCTGCTCTGCTCCTGTGGCTTTGCAGGGTACAGCCTCCTTCCTGGCATTGAATGTCTGTGGCTTTTCCAAGTGCACAGTGTGAGCTGTTGGTAGATCTACCATTCTGGGGTGTGGAGGATTGAGGCCCTCCTCTCACAGCTCCACTAGGCAGTGTCCCAGTGGGGACTCTATGTGCAAGCTTCAACCCCACATTTCCCTTCTGCACTGCCCTAGCAGAGGTTCTCCATGAGGGCATCGCTGCTGTAGCAAACTTATTCCTGGACATCCAGGCATTTCCATACATCCTTTGAAATCTAGGCGGAGGTTCCTAAACCTAATTCTTCTAAGAACTCGCAGGCTCAATACCATGTGTAAGCTGCCAAGGCTTGAAATTTGCACTCTCTGAAGACATGGCCTGAGCTGTACCTTGGACCTTTTAGCCAAGGCTAGAGCGGCTGGGATGTAGAGTACAAAGTCCCTAGGCTGCACAGAGCAAGGGGTCCTGGGCCTAGCCCATGCAACCACTTTTTTCTCCTAGGCATCCAGGCCTGTGATGGGAGGGCGTTGTGTGGGCCTCTGACATGCCCTGGAGACATTTTCCCCATTGCCCTGGGGATTAACATTTGACTCCTCTTATGCATTTTCTGCAGCCTGCTTAATTTCTCCTCAGAAAATGTTTTTTTTTCCCCCTATCATATTGTCAGCCTGCAAATTTTCTGAACTTTTATGCGCTTCTCTTTTAAAACTAAGTACTTTTAACAGCATGCAAGTCACCTCTCGAATGCTTTGCTGCTTAGAAATTTCTTCTGCCAGATACCCTAAGTCCTCTCCTTCAAGTTCAAAGTTCAACAGATCTCTAGGGCAGGGACAAAATGCTGCGAGTCTCTTTGCTAAAACATAAAAAGAGTCATCTGTACTCCAGTTACAAGTTCCTCATCTCCATCTGAGATCACATCAGCTTGGATTTCATTGTCTATATCATTATCAGCGTTTTGATCAAAGCCATTCAACAAGTCTCTAGGAAGTTCCAAACTTTCCCACATTTTCCTGACTTCTTCTGAGCCCTCCAAACTCTTCCAGCCTCCACCTGTGTGCTAGTTCCGAAGTCACTTCCATATTTTTGGGTACCTTTACGGCAGTGCTCCACCTTACGGGTACCAATTTACTATCTTAGTCTGTTTTCATGCTGCTGATAAAGACATATCTAAGACTGGGTAATTTATAAAGAAAAAGAGGTTTAATGCACTCAGAGTTCCACGTGACTGGGGAGGCCTCACGATCATTGTAGAAGGGCAAAAGGCATGACTTACATGGAAGCAGGCAAGAGAGAATGAGAACTAAGCAAAAAGGGGAAACTCCTTATAAAATCATCAGATCTTGTGAGATTTATTCATTACTATGAGAACAGTATGGGGAAAACTGCCCTGATTTAATTATCTCCCACTGGGTTCCTCCCACAACACGTCAGAATTATGGGAGCTACAATTCAAGATGA
Organism: Cebus imitator; assembly: GCF_001604975.1. Taxonomy (NCBI): domain Eukaryota; kingdom Metazoa; phylum Chordata; class Mammalia; order Primates; family Cebidae; genus Cebus; species Cebus imitator. The sequence continues at coordinate 1,002,045 of NW_016107629.1, forward strand.
GATTTGAGTAGGTACACAGCCATACCATATCATAATTTTTTCCTTAATTTTTTAATTTCATGAATCACATTAATTGATTTGCATATATCAAACCATGAGTTTATAGCATTTAATAATTTCCCGAGATAGTGACTATTATAGAATAGGCTTTTTGTTAGATGATTTTGCCCCACCAGAGGCTAACGTTCTGAGCTCATTTTGGGTAGGCTAGGCCAAGCTATCATGTTAGAAGAGTTGAGTGTACTAAAATACATTTTTGACTTACAGTATTTTTAAATTACTATGAGTTTATTGGGATGTAACCCCATCATAAATTGAAGAGTATCTGCTTATGTGTTCCATATATTTTCTTTCAGGTTCTGGATTTCATCTTCATGTTCTTAATGGTATCTTTCAAAGAAGAAACTGAGGCCAAGACAGGTGATTTGACTTGCTTAAAATTTCCCAGCTAAAAATATCAGATATGGAATTTGAACTCAACTCTTTTAGTTTTCCAAATCCACCTCCTAGTTCTTATGCTGTATTGCTAAAGAATTGTGAAATTATTTATTTATACTAAACTATTTTAATAAATGCCTCCTATTTTGTAGTTTCAGCACTTGAGTAGTGGATCTATATGAATGAACAGCACCTGGTCCCTACCTACCTTAAGATCCCAAGCAAATATAAGGAAAAATAGAAAATCTAAAAAGGTATGTTGAATGCTATAATAAAGGTAAATAGCACAGGTAAGGCAAAAATGTACTATCTGGGATTGTTGAGTAAATGGTCAAATATAACCGCTGTCTGGTCAGTGTTCAAAAGATACGATGGGTCTGGACAGCTGAAAAGAATAGTGTAAACATGGCAAAGCCAGAGAGGCGTGAAAGCAAGTAGTCTCTGCAGAATTGGGACTAAATATGAGATTTTTTGAGAAAATGGCAAAAGACACCATTTTAAATATGTATTTGTTTCTGATAATTTCACATGCTTTGATGCATAGACATTATCCTACAGATAAGTAACTATAAGTATTATCTGATTATAATAGTACCATACATTTCAAAAAGTTATTTGAGAATCAGTTTGAATGATTGGCAAAAATTAGCATGAGACTTTGGTCAGGAAACAATTGAAAGCTTATTGTAATGGAAGAAGAGAAATTACACTGAAAGGAATTGATCAGGGGAAGAGGAAGGGCTGAATTTTAATGAATAATCAATAGTTCAGGTATGGAATATGTATCATCCTCTTCAAATACAAAGAATGAGCCAAATGAAACATAGTGTATTAGATTACTAAAAACCCTGAAGGGAAGAAGTATCCAACACTCCACATACTAGGTAATTGGGAATCATTATTATTTTATAACACAACTGGGCTATAACATTGGCCTAAATGCCAACAAGCTGAAAAGGAAACAAGGTCTGTAATAAGGAACCAACACATTATATATATAATGAACGTATGACCCAGAAGATAGGCAAGGTTATTCTAACGTTCTGCAGTATTGCCAGTAGTCAGGACTGCTTAGGCATTTGCATGAGCTGGGTGAAACTGCTGTAATTTCTATTAAATGAGGGTGCCATATGATATGTTGCATGCCCCACACAGTCTGGTAGACTAATGTATCCTAACACAGCTAGTCAAAGGTCTAAAAGAGCCAAAGACTGCATATGTCTTGAGAAAAGTAACCAGAGTATCGTTATTTTAGAATTGAAAAACAACTGATAGCATGTTGCATTGGATACACAGACCTAACTTATGTAGCCTCAAGTGGTTTATAAAAATCAATCCAACTAAAAATTATAAATTTTCTCATAAAATCCAGATTTCTGGATTCCCTTGAAATATTAGATGATTCAGTGGCTGATGGTCTCAATTCTGGTATCACAACAACTGGCAGGAGCTGTACATAACAACCCCCTGCCCTCCGTCTGGGCACACACCCCTTATTCATACAACGAAAAATATATTCACAAAAAGACCGAGGGATCACTCATTATCATTATCTTCCTGGTCTTGCAAGAATTTGCTTTCACAGTCTCTGATTTAAGGTGTAGGTGAAATCTCAAGTGCCAGAGTATTTCATAACTGGATCCAATAGAGAAGAAGCAATAGGACACCTAAGGAATGAGTAAAGAAGTCGAATTACTTATTTTGAAAGACATAATGAGAAGTTTTGAGAAATATCATCAGCATGAAGCCTGGCACTTAGAAAAGAGGATCCCAATTGCATTAAATTAAGTAGACTAAGGCAAAATTATCAAGCGGCCAAATTTTACTTAGGGTCTAAAAAGGCACCTTTTCCTTTGCCCCTTTCTTTCTCTTGAACATTAAATGATACCATAGATTCTCTGGTCTTTATGAATGCCTTTTGTAAAATGTGCATATATTTATATACAATGTATGTATGTACATATAGACTTTATAAAGTATCTTCTAAAATAGTCTCAGTAACTAAGAAGAATGGGATTCTGTAATTATCTCTCGCTTTAATATGGGGTACTATCAAAGGCTTGGGTACTACCAAAGACACGTGTATTTGTGTGTGTGTGTGTGTGTGTGTGTGTGTGTGTGTGTGTGTATGTATCACTTCTTTACTGCTCCAGGCTCATCTTCTATATTTTCTGCCCCAGTCCTAGAATCAGCATTTCTTCAAGGAGCCCCACCTAAAAGGTATATACTTTTATTGGAGAATGGTATTAAAACCAAGATTAAGGCAATGGGTGTGCTCATTGTTTCTCAGATATAAGTGCTTCTATGCCATTTCCTTTAACCCCTAGGAAGCCAAGAGGGAGATTGAGGTTAATCTCAGCAGTTGTAGGAGAAATTGATGGGTTATACGCCACTTGACAGTGGAGTTAATGGGAAGTGAGAAATTCACAGTAACAAGTAGAAAATGGGACAGAGGAAGTGAGAGCTTGAGATCAAGCCTGGATGGTCACAAAATGATCATGGGCATGTTTGTATTTCAAGCAAAAATTTAGTGACAATGGGGAAATTCAAGGCATAGGACAGGGCAGGCAATTAAGAAAGCTAGATTATTTTATCTGGAAGACCTAAGCAAAGCAGCTTTGTTATGGTTTTCATTAATATTCTTTGGGGAAACATGACAAATTAAAAATGTCGAAAACAATTATACATAAGCTATCTGATAATTGTCTCACTTTACCTTTTTTTGGTAAGAAACTTCAGGAGATTTTTCAAATGCGTAGGGGTGATATTTATACGGTACATTTTAGCTTCTCAAAGTACTATCACTTTGTTTCCCATTTTGCTCTCATAACCATCCGGTGAGATAAGATAAATCTTATATACTTTCATTTTGCAAATAAGGAAATTCAGTGACAGAATGTAAGTGGCTAGCACAAGCCTGTCCTTTAGCAGTGGAAATAAAATGAAAAGCTAGGTTTCTCTATTCTAGCTTGTTTTTTTTTTTTTCACTCCCTACTTCAGGGCTTGTCAACCTTGGTACTACTGACATTTTAGGCTAGATCTTTCTTTGTTGTGGGAGTTTTCCTGAAGCTGTACTGTATGTTGTAGGATGTTTAGCAGCATTCCTGGCCTGGATGCCAGGAGCAAACTTCCCCTCCCCAAGTTTTGACAGCAAAAATGTCTCAAGACATTGCCAGATGTTCCCTGGGGAACAAACTTGCTCTCTTTAGAGAACTACTAGCTTTAGTACATAATCTGCTTTAAGCAATGAAGGCACTGATGCCTTGCCTTCAAACTTCAGTAATGTAGATATCAAATATCTAAACAATTTAAATCTACACGTTAGAATGTATTAGAAGTATGTTGATATGGTTTGTCTCTGAGTACCCTACCAAATCTCACTTTGAATTGTAATTCCCAGAAGTTGAGGGAGGGCTTTGATGGGTGGTGATTAGATCATGAGTACTGTTTCCCCCATGCTGTTCTCTTCACAATGAGGGAGTTCTCAGAAGATCTGATGGTTTCCAAATGGCAGTTTCCTTGGCTCTTTTCGGCTCCCATGTCAGATATGCCTTGCTTTCCCTTTGCCTTATGCCAGGATTGCAAACCTCCTGTGGCCTCCCCAGCCATGTGGCACTGTGAGTCAATTAAACCTATTTTCTTTACTAATTACCCAGTCTTGGGTAGCCTCTTTATACCAGTGTGAAAATGGACTAATACATATGTTATAGCTTGTTATATCATTCACTAAATTGCAGATGTATTTGTTTAAAAAATAGGGCGCTATTTGCAACAGTAATTTAAAGTCAAAATCATAAAAGTGCTGATTTTAGGATTATAAATTAGTATAGAATAAAGTTTAGTCAGATTACAGATACAGACATTAGGATTTCAGATAATACCAAATTCATTGAATGGGAAGGCATTTTTCTCTGTGGTCTTTTAAATTATATTTTTGAATTAATTACATAAACAGTACTGTAGAATTACTTGTTAAGCATTTGACAAAGCTAAAGAAATGACGGAAGTATACATTTTTAAATGACAACAAATTTGCACATTCCAGATTTCACTTTTCCATGTTCACTTTTAATCTCACACATTTACATTTATGATTTTTACATAACAGTAATTGTAGGGTATAATCTGCATCATTTTTAAACATAAAATTTAATCATAAACATTTTTCTCATTGCTAGAGAATATGTGTAATTATCATTTTAATGCCTACATAATATTCTATGTAATTGTAAACCGTAATTCAACTGCTTTCCTATTGCTGTGTATGTAGGTTGTTTTTGCTACCGCAAATAACACTGCTACAATCATCTTTGCGATTATTAAATTATATTACTTTTGGAGACGGATTCACAGGAATGAAATTACTGAGTCAAGGTTATTCGCATTTTAGTGGTTCATAAAATGTAATGCCAAAGTGCTTTCCAAAGGGATTTACACTGCCAACGGAAATATATATGTGCATTGGTAACATTACATTCTTGCCAGAATTAGGAATTTTAATCTTTTCTGTGTTGTATAACTGAATTGTTACAAAATTTATTTTGAGCCTTTGATAACTGATGCTAGAATACACACACACACACACACACACACACACACACACACACACACCAAAATTTAAAAATAAATGCCATGAGTTTACCTCAGGATGTAAACTGTATAAACAATTCCCTGATAACATCTAGATTAACCTGGGTAGACGAGAATTTAGCTTACTATTGCTTCTGCTATCCTTACAGTGTTCCCGGGAATTTGTTGAATAAGAAAGAAAAAGCAATAATGAAAAAAAAGAAGAGTTGGAAAATAGCAATGTTGTTTTTAAAAATATATGTTGTTAAAGTGAACAGTGTTAGAGTTTCAATTGATGGTGGTCCAGCTGTTACATCTTTATGTCCTCAGTATTTCAAGATTAGAACCAAGTACTCGGAATAAATATAAAGGCATCTGAAATGGTATGGATCTGATCCCAGAGGCTGTCACCATATGTCTTATGAAATTCCCATTTAAAAATATGAAGTCTCTATCATTTGACTTATCTGGTATAATATACAAGTTGTTCTCCTATAACACAAAACACTGAATCATAAATAAAGCAAGCTAGCTAAGATTGCATGGAATTTTTATAGCATTGAAGTTTCACATTCAATCACTGCAATTTAGGATCCCAGAGGTTTAAATTTTATTTATAATAAAACTGTTTTAACACTGAACCATATGCTAGAATCATTCTCTAAGAGAGCAAATATGATTATTTGAAATTTATTTGGGCACTTGAAGATTACTCTTCATCATGACATCCAAAAACCTCATGTTTCACTTTTTTTAGTAGTGAGAAAAAAATATTCTACTTTAAGATGTACTTACCCACAATAAATATATAATCATAGCACCACTTTTGATGATCAGATGACTTTAATTTGAGCCATAAATAAAGGGCCATCTAACATCAGAAGTACAGCAAATAAGTCAGTGTAGCAGCTGTGGAAACATCCATCACAAAGCCCAGCCATTTCGTTTTATACGACAGAAGTAGAACCCATTTCTGCTGAATTGACTTAATTTTACATACAATAACACCATGGTTATCTGTATTACATTGGCATCCTTTAGTTCTTCTACAGGGCACAGCTATAAGAGTCGAAATGTCAAGACAGTGAATAGCTGTTATGCATTGAATTGTGTTTTACCCCCCAAATTCATATGTTGAAGTCCTAATCCCTAATGTAACTGTGTTTGGAAATTGGTCCTTTAGAGAGGCAATTTTTAAGGTTCGATCAGATCATAAGGATGGAGCCCAAATCCTATATAACTGGTGTCCTTATAAAAAGACACACCATAGATCTCTCTCCCCATGTGTGTACAGAGAAGGCAAGTCGTCTGCAACCCACAGAGAGAGCTCTCACAAAACACCAATCCTGCTGGCACCTTGATCTTGGACTTCCAGTCTCCACCAGAACTGTGAGAAAATAAATTTCTGTTGTTTAAGTCACTCAGTCTGTGACATTCTTTTATAGCAGCCTGAGCTGACAAATACAATAGCAGACTGAAAGTAGGTGAGCAAGTTTCTAAGACAGTTTTCAAGACAATAAATAACAAAATCAACAGCAGAGGGCAGATAAGGCCATTAAAAAAAAGTGAATAGGAAAAGAAAAAAATCATAGTTTCTGAGATGCTTTAGATCAAGGGACTCAACTCCCCTATATAGCGTTTTATAACTTTCAAGAAATTTATTAGAGCACCAAAAAATGATTCATGTTTAAAAAGTGTGGTAGGTTAAATTATGTGTGTATGTATACCAAGCCAGAATGTGAGCAATATAATTTTAAAAGATAGTTAAAATATTAAATACAGGCCAGGCATGGTGGCTCATGCCTATAAACCCAGCACTTTGGGAGTCTGAGGTGGGTGGATCACCTGAGGTGAGGAGTTTGAGCCCAGCCTGGCCCACATGACAAAACTGGTCTCTACTAAAAATACAAAAAATTAGCCAGGTGTAGTGGTACACACCTGTAATCCCAGGTACTCGGGGGCCTGAGACAGGAGAATCACTTGAATCTGGGAGGGGGAGGTTGCAGTGAGCTGAGATCATGCCCCTATACTCCAGCCTGAGCAACAGAGTGAGACTCCCTCAAAACAAAACAAACAAAAATCAAATACAAATAACTTTGAAAAAAAAATCACTTTTCCTCATCCCCCTTCCTCTGAATAGCTGAAGTGATACTCTAATACAAATACTTTTCTGTCCACTGATCAGAACAGCATTTTTAAATTTGCCCATAGGAAAATAAGTGACCAAGAGAATTAAATCTAATAATTAACAGTTAGGAGACCACAAAATCCTTTTCTGTGTATTAGTATAAAGTATAGACAATATTTCTTTTAAAAAGAAAGCATATATATGGAATTATATATATATATATATATATATATATGGGTTTATATATGTGTATATAGGTGTCTATGTATATATGTATTAAAAATAGGTATATGTATGCATTAAAACATCTGTTTCAAATACACATATATACACACACACAGAGCACCATATATATGTATAGACAGGACCGCCTATTTATATTTATGTATAGGGATATATATGTGGGTGTGTTTGTATATATATACCTATATATAAATATAGAAAGATAGTTCATATACACACACCTATATGTGTCTCTATATTAATATATCTTCCTGTATATAAATATATTCAGGGAGTCATATACACACAGGCACCTATATATCCCTATATATAAATATAAACAGGCAGTCCTTACTTTGTACAGCAGTGTGAGACCAAAAAAAATGACCATCCAAGCTGAAACCATACAAAGTGATTTTAATAAGTAATGAAAAAATTATAATTAATGTTACCTTTAAACATTTTGTTAAAATATTTAAAACTCTCTGACAGTTTTAAATATAGAGAAAAAGAAAAAAATCGTTGATATTTATTGCATACTCTGTTATTTAAAATAGAAATGTTGAGAATTAAATGTCTTATTTCTTCGTAAAAATTTTACCAAGTAATTCTGTTACAGACTGAATGTTTGTGTTTCCCTTAAATTTGAATGTTGATGCTCTAATCTCCAGTGTGATGGTATTTGGAGGAGGGGCCTTTGGGAGGCATTAAGTTTAGATTAGGTCCTTAGTGTGGGTCCTTCATGATGGGATTAGTATCTTTACAAAAGGAAGAAGAAACCAGAGCTCATTCTCTCCCTCTCACCATGTGAATACCTGGGGAAAAGGCATCTGTCTGCAAGCCAGCAAGAGGGCCCTCCCCAGAACCTATCTGGCACTGATTTCGGATTTCCTAGCCTCTAGAACTGTGAGAAATAAATGTCTGTTACAGTCAAGTGCCACATACTGATGATGTTTCAGTCAGTGAGAGACCACACCTATGATGCTGGTCTCATAAGATTATAATACCATATTTTTACCATAACTTTTCTGTTTAGATATGTTAGATACACAAATACTTACCATTGTGTTACAACTGCCTGGAGTATCCAGTCCAGTAACATGCTGTACAGGTTTGTAGCCTAGGAGCAATAGGCTCTATATCTTATAGTCTAGGTGTGTAGTAGGCTGTGGCATCTAGATTTGTGGAAGTATACTCTATGATGTTCACATGACAAAATAGTCCAATGATGCTTTTCTCAGTGCATGTCCCTGTCCTTAAGTGATGCATGACTGTATGTAAGCCACTCAGTCTGTGATAGTTTGTCACTGCATCCCAAGCTAAGACAAGTTTGAACAGTGTTTACCACGACCTTCTTGTCATGTAACTTAGGATACAGGGCAAGCATCTTTTCTATGTCTATGCAAATTGCCATATCCTTTTCTGAGTTTTGATCCAATACTGATTAATATTTTATTCTTTGTACTTTGAGTGTTGTGAACTATCTCCAAGAATTCCTTTAATGTCAGTTTTTTTGAATCAGAATTACTTTCTCTATGATATCTTCATCTTTTTCATCACAACCTTTTCCCCCATTTATATCAATAAGCTCACTTTCACTAAATTTCTCTGGTTGCATTTCTAGAGTCTCTCAGATGGTGGTGGTAGTTTCAGCTATTCCAAGATTGACTATGCTATGTCTTTTATAAGTCTATTTATGTTAAATATTCAAATTTCACTTTCAGTATTGCCACCTTTTTGTCTCTGCTGTAGTTCCATTTTTCTTGGCCAAATCCTCTGTAAATTATGCATTTTTTTGTAAGATGTCAAGTAGATTTATTACTGGGAGACAAGGAGCCAACACATACAGGCTTTGCTGTCTGTGCATGAACAGAATAGCAAACATTCAGTGACAGATCACTGGAAGACTTTGAGGAAAGTGAGATGACTGGTCACTAATCATATGTGCATGTGTTATTTTTGTAGTGATTTCTGGACAGAACTGGCAGCAAAGTTTGTACATTTGATTGTTACTCTCAGTTATTATATTGTATCTAAAATTTAATTGCTGTTTTGGTGGGAGTAGCATTATTTAACTAAATAGTAACTGAAATTTCTGAAAATCAGAATTACACAAAGCAAACACATGCATACACATACATATACACGTCACATGTACATATATAGAATCAATGTGTCATAACCTGATCTTATATTTTAGTTACTCTCCTATTCTTTCTGCCTAGATGGTTTTTCTCCTTTATTTCTGCTTGAAAATTATGTTCTCTTCCTTCATTATTGCCTATTGGAGAAGACCTAGGAAATTTGTCTATAAACAAAACTTCAGGAAGCTCCCTGTTGCTGTGAGATGCTGGACAGACGGTTCTCTAGACAGCCATCACAAAGGCATTTTGGAATGTACTAGGTGATTGGTGGTTTGACCATTCTTTTTCAGTTACTTAGCATTCTATTGACATTTGTGGGTTTCTCATGTTTATCAGAATGAATCGGTACTCTGTAAGTTCGGAACTCAACACTGGGGAGTACTGCTTGAACAAGTTTAGCAGTAGTAAAATTTATGATATATTGAATGTAAAAATGGCCCTCGTCCTCCACCCACCTCTGTGTTCACCTCTTTTTAATGTGACTTTGTAGCTCCTCCCTCACTTCTTGAATCTGGCTGGCCTTGGGACTTTGCTTGGCCCATTGAATGAGATGGCCAAGTGACAATGTACTACTGCCTTGCATGCTTCTATTCTCTTAGCCCATTCTGCCAAAGAGTTTACCAAGCCTGATGGAGTTTGAGAGACCACATAGAGAAAAATTAAGTTGTCCCAAGAGAAGCCATCCTTGACCAGCATACAGCCAGATGATGCCCATATATGAGACAGCACAGTGAAGATCAGCGAGAGCCTCCCAAACTCATCATGGCTGCATCAAAACTTCAGCTCAGACCAGAAAAGGAACTCGGCTGAACCATGAACCATAGACTTATGAAGGATAGTAAATGCTTATTATCTAGAATTTTAGGACTTTCAAAATTAGCAAGGTTGAATAATACAATACTGTTTATGGAGGCACTGCTTTTTAAAAAAAATTAACCTAGTTGCTGATGTAATCTATAAAAATGTCCTTTCTTTAGTCCTCAGCAGCAGATTAACTCCAAGCCAGTTGTCTTACTTGAACCTAAAACAGATCTCTTACAGCTCCATCGCCAGAGCTGCTGAAGTGTACAATCTGGAGGGGCAAAGGCCAGATCTTTCTATGCATTGTTTAGTCAGCACATTGCAAATCATCTGCTTCACAGAATCACTCCATAAATATGCCAAATGAATGAAGGCTGAAATTGCTTCTTGACAAGGAGCAATACCTCTAGGGAAACCTGATTAATACTCAAAGCATCTCACCATTTGGAAAAGGTTTCCCTTTAAAACAAAATTCAATTAAAAATTCATTTTTGCTCTTCCCAAGAAGAAAAAAACTTCTTTTTCTACAAGCAATAGAATTTCCATGCAAAAATGAAAACACATTTATAAATGAAATAATATGAAGCTAATCATGCCAGAGGATGGCATCTGTCAGTATCATTCTTCTAAAGAATGAGATCTTTGAGACATAGCTTGGAGTTTTCATCTGAATGCTGAAGGTGGTTGTGTCCACTCATCTATATTTTCTTATCTGAAGCTCTTTTGTGAGCAAGGCCACAGAATTGAAAGACAGTAATCTGAGTTTAGAATTTAGATGCTATGATCCATTTATGGCTCACAAGACTTGGGGTAGGGAGAGAAGACTTATTATTTTATTAAATGTTAGTCATGTCTTAGGCTCTATCAGGCTAAGATCAGACTATAATCTAAAGTGGACAGGAATGAGGAATTTGAATACTCTTGTTTTTCTCAGAAGAGATTCATTCACTTAAAGTCTGGAGGAAATTCCCTTAATTGATATTCTAAAAGAACTGTAATTTAGAAAATTCATTAGAAAGCCCATGCCTGGTAAATTTTGAGATCAATATTTTCAAAGCATAAATAGAACCATTTGGTATATTTCCAGGGCGATGTTTTAGAGCATGCAATCAAAATGTAATAAATGGTGCCTTAGAGGCAGGAATAAGCTAATTACATCAATTCTTAAATGCTTAGCTCAACATAAAAGTGAGCCTATATATGTGGATCATATACCTGCTCAGTGTCTCAGATAGTTTTAGGGGGTTGTGATTTGGAAATAAGGAGGTTGGTAAGATCTCAGGATGGTCCACGAGATGCAGAAGGTTACTCAGCTGTCCAGGCAACTTGTCTAATCTGACCCATTGTGATCCAAACATTCTTCAGTCACTAATTGTTCATGCACATCAACAAGCATTCCTTAATCCTCACCCCCAAGAAAGACCAATATATTACAAAGTCAAAATTCATTTTTAAATTGAATTTTTAATTTTTTATTTGAAAAATACAATGCACAGCAGAGAATTATTTCCTCCCCTACTGCTCTTTCACAAAGGAAACGGTATGGTAAATGTAACTGAGATATTTGGCTAGGATAGATCCTGAGAAAAGAGAGGCCCAGTTAGAATTGGAAAATACAAAGTCTGTCAAAGAAGATTCACCTCTCTTTTAACATAAAAGAGCCTTTTAAGTTATCACAGGACTCAGTTAAAACATGTGCAGAATTTCTGCCATGCAAACAGAGACTACTAAAATTTTCAGGTTGACCAAATTATACTGACCTGGGCCCCAAGTAAGTAGAATAAAAAGGAGATGTCTTTATCAGAAAGATATGTGTTTGTCTGCTTTTACTAGACTACAAATGTACATATTTACATATTAATATTTTCTGAAATGTGATTTTCATTATTCTCAGTAATAGCATCATGATTAAGGGCTAATTTCTGGCTTTTGCCTTATTCACATGTATCTTGTCTTTTTCTTCTGATTTTTTTTCATGACAGCATCACTCACTGTACAATCTTGAGCTCAAGATGTTTAAATAATAGAGAAGATTTTACTCTGGTTCTGGGTTAAATCTGAGTTTTTGAAGAATGTATAACTCCTGCATTCAGATCAGGTTTAGCAAGGTGCAAAGAAGCAACATTGACATATGTATATATAGCTAAGACTTCCAATAGGAAAAACATTCCTGTTTGGCTCCTTGGAAGTCTGATGTGGAATCAATGGAACTGATAAAACTCTGGAAGCCTTACTAGTGACCTAGCCTTCTAAGACATTATGATCATCCCCTTCACTTTCATTTCCAATAAGTGAATTCCCTATTACTGTTATTGCCTTAAAAAAATCTTTAAAGAGGGTCAAGACATTCAAAGTTTCTTCATGTTCTAAATTTACAACAGGACTGAATTGCTCTAGAGGTTTGAAATTGGTAGAAATTTGGATTTTCTTTTCTTTCTTTTCTTTTTGGCCCCAGTAGAAGTGCTTTAGCTTCCACAGTGATAGAAATGGGCAAATAACATCTATTTGGGGAGTAACGGACAATCTTTGATTATATTTATTTGCTAATCTGTGTTAAAATTAAAGAGAAAATTAAAAGTTTGCTTTCTTTAGTACTGTAAACTTTAGAAAGATTCATTTCAGTCAATTATCTACTGCCCAAGTTACTTTGCCATATAAGCCAAAGTTACTTAGGGTAGTTTTAATGATTACAAAATTATTGTTGAGGAGCTCACCTTTCTTACATTAATGATTTTAATCCTTAATTCCACTCGGTCGATGTAAGGTATGTCCCTTGGGTATTCTCCCGAGTGGCAGGCATGGGCCTAAGAGTGAGCGTAGAAGGAGAGATGTTGAATTTAGGCTTCTTTTTTACAAAGAAACTCACCTCTAGACTCTTGATATTCACTATTTTAAAACTGGTTTACAAATAGGTTACTTTATAGTTTTATATTTGAAAAGGGTTCATTCTTAAAACATAAATATTTAAAATACAGCAGAGTTTTTATAATTGCATTCTGGCATTTCTTTGTTTTTTGAACCATAGGTAGTTGCCCAGGATTCTATTGATCTCTGAAAGGCCCCAGTGTCCAAAATGAAATGGCAGCTGTGCTATATTAGAAAGGAATATGAGTTCAGGGCCAGAAAAGCTGAATTTAAACTCTGCCTCTTACTAGTTTGGGATTTGTCATGTTATTTACCCTGTCTTGGCTTCATTTTTCTTATCTATAAAAATAAAGCCATACTCTTCATGTTTATATCAGGTTATTATGAGGAATACATAAAATAATTAGTGTAAATGTATTTTGCAAAGTATAAAGTACTACACAAATATAAAATAAAATACATTAACTGTATTTCTAGCATTTACATCTTTTAAATTATATGTCAGGGTATAGTTCTTTCTCATTTAAATTCTGTGGAATCTTTAGTAGTAAAAAAAAGCCTAAGAGTGGATTGAGCACTTTTGAGACATTGTTACCCATGGGAAATTACTGAATAATAAGATACCAGTGCTGAATTCACTCATTTAAACGATCCTAAATACTGCCTGCATTCAAAAACAAGTTATCAATTAAGCCACAATTGTCAGGAGAAATAAGTCCAAATAAATAATTTTTAATTATGATACATTACTTATTACAGTAAAAATTGGCATTTTCCCCTTCAAAAGCAGAAGCACCAGTCTTAGAATGTATAGTATGAATGGTATTTTAAGTGAAATATAGCATAATGTGCAAACATTATTTTAGTATAGAACATACTTTCTAAAAGTAAAGTAATTTCACATTGAAATGTTAGAATGGAAATAATGTCATGCTTAATAATAAAATAAAAACCCCCATGACTACTTTCAAAGTCCACTTCAAATTAAATATGGCATACTGCTGAATTGATATATGAAAATTTTTAAAAATACATGACTAGCCCAAAATAGAAGGTTTTCATACACAAATACGATTTACGTAGAGGTTTCTTTTGACATTATTATAGTAATTCTGTGAGAAACTAAAGTGAATGTTTTATTTAGGAATTTTGTTCATTTGGTCATTACATTTTTGTTGAACACCTACTTTGTCTAGGCTTTGTTGTAAGTGCTAGGGACACAGAAAAAAAAAAAAAAAAAAAAAAAAAAACCTGCCCCGAAAAAAAAAAAAAAAAAAAAAAAAGATAATCCTGCCCTCGAGGAGCTCACAGTCTAGTGGGGGAAACAGATAGGTTGACATTGATTTTAAAATTATAAAAATTATTCAACAACGTTATAAACTTCCTTTGAAATCAAACAAACTTTGGGTGTTATGAATGGATGGTAAAAAGGGATGATGTCCAATGCAGTGAAAAACCATCTGCTTCAATATCATGTGACTTCTGCGAAGGCGGTGATGTGGTTCTGCAAAAAGAAAATGGTAAAGTGAGAGGCTTGGGAAAATTAGGTTTGTAAAATAGGTAGTACCTTTACAAATAATCATTAGCTTACATACTGAATGTTGAAGTTGCCAAAACATCCAGCATCGTTAAACTAAGTTTTATGTATTATTACATAATTTTAGCTGCTAATTACATATTTTCTTCAATAATCTTAGTTATCCAAATAGATTACAATGTTATACCTGCTTTATTCAAAGTTAACACTGAAATTTGAAGAGATAAAAATGGCAATGCCAGACATGTTAATATTCTGTTCAGTGTTAATGGAATTTTAATGCTGCATGTTGGAGTTTCAGATTAATTGCTCCCTGAGAGACAGATGGTGTAGAATGAGGTGGTGAAATGCTCAGACTGAAATGGCATTTGCTAGTTGACAAAAATCTACTTAAACACTTCATTTTTGATGCATGAATCCAGACTCCAGACTGTAGTCTCTGCTGTTTACCTCAACCATAGAATTCTTAAGAGCTTTTTTCTTTTTTGAAAGCAACAGAATTATGTACAAAGAAACTCTGTGGAATGGCTAATATTTAAATAGATTCAGGCATGCAACAGTCCATGTCATGGCTGCTAAAATATTGCAATGAAAAACTAGTATTATATAATTAATCATGCTACATATGGGCTTATGTCAAGATCTAATATGACTGACAGCTCCTACAAATAACATCAACATTACAAAAGGGTTCTACCACCATACTACCCATTTTAAATGTTTTTTGTATAGTTTTCATATGGCTTTTGCATTGGCTTTTTTTTTTTTTTTTTTTTTT
>NW_016107629.1:1017631-1019721 GCF_001604975.1 Cebus imitator
CGGTCTCCTGAGTAGCTGGGATTACAGGCACGCGCCACCATGCCCAGCTGATTTTTTGTATTTTTAGTAGAGACGGGGTTTCACCATGTTGACCAGGATGGTCTCGATCTCTTGACCTTGTTATCCACCCGCCTCAGCCTCCCAAAGTGCTGGGATTACAGGCGTGAGCCACCGTGCCTGGCCCATTGGCTTTTTATAATAAATGAAATCATAAACAGAATTTCATATGATGAATGTATACCATAAAATTTCTTCAACATACATATAGCTCTTTTCAAGTTAAAGTATTTTAATTCATTAAAACATATTTAAAATGTGTGTAAAGAAATTAAATTCATTTTCATTGTATTTAGACATATTAAACCACATGAAAAGAATCTCATTGACTACAACTTAGGGCACTATCTTCTAGGTTTGACCCACTTAATAAAAGAGAAAAAGTTAGTAAGAATCAGGAGTTAGCAGAGCATGCTGACCTTTTCACTAACTACTGATAACACTTTAGAAACTTCAATTTCCCATTTAAAAATGCATGATGAAAATGCCTGGAAATTCAGTAGCTCATCTCTAAGTTTTCTTGAGTTTTCCTTACAAAAACTCAGGCATGACTTTAGGATAAAAATGACTTGTCAGAGTTATATAATGCACTATGATTGAATTAAAACAATAAGAACTGTGGAAATATACATCACAGTTTTATTTTCCAGTGGCCCCATGGGTACTTGAAACCAGTGAACTGAGAAAATGCAATTTGATATAGAGTGTTTCAGAACAAAACTGCCATGAACATCACACTTTTTAATAGGATCTAGAACAACATAATTTCTGGAAAGATGTTAAGACAGAAATTAAAGATTAATCAGTGAATGGCAACTGGTAGGTAGGAAAAGGTCAATAAGGGGCAGCAGAGAGAAAAGAAAGGAGGGAAGAAAGAACATGGATGGTATCCCAAAGGCCACTGGCCTAGGCCTCTGTGTTCCCATTGTTGAACCAGATAATGAAGGGATGGTTCACAAGTCTCATTAAATTTGCTGAAGATGATCTTAAGGGGACAACCACCATCCTGGAAGGTAGAATTAAATACACATTAAAGGACTTTAATAAACAGAGAAATAATCAGAAGCAAACCACTGATAATCATTGCAGAGCTTGACAGAAAGAGAGGAAATACCAAGTGCACAAGTGCAAGCTGGAGAGAATGACAAAGAAACTGTAATAACGGTACGGTGACCATATAATTTATCATCTAAACATGGACATGTGGAGGGGAGAAAAGGGTGCTAATACTACACAGGGACAACAGGTTTAAATGACGATTGTCTCAAATAGGAATATAAAGTCACCTTATGCTGTGTTTTAATGCATCCACTAAAAGGCACATGTTGGGAACTTAATCTCCAAGGCAACA
Organism: Cebus imitator; assembly: GCF_001604975.1. Classification (NCBI taxonomy): domain Eukaryota; kingdom Metazoa; phylum Chordata; class Mammalia; order Primates; family Cebidae; genus Cebus; species Cebus imitator. The sequence goes on from NW_016107629.1 coordinate 1,019,040, forward strand.
GTGTTGATAGATGGGGCATAATGAGAGGTGATTAGACCATGGGGATTCTCCCCTTATCAATGAATTAATGCCCTTTTCATAGGTCTGGGTTTGTTATATAAAAGCAAGTTTAGTCCCCTTCTCTCTCTTGCCCTCTTTTTTGTGCTTCCACCATGTTATGATGCAGCTAGAAGGCCCTTACCAGATGTGAGCACCCTGACCTTGGACTGCCCAGCCTCCAGAACCATGAACCAATAAATTTCTGCTCCTCATAAATTACCCACTTTGGAGTATTCTGTTATAGCAACACAACACAGACTAAAAAACCTTAATAACGAGGCATGGAATGTACAACTGTAGGTGAGCTATTGAGATCTAGGAAATACTGGAATTCAGTCTTGGCATTTAAAATCACATGCTGCAGTGATCACTAGATCTCCTTTTAACTGCCCATAAATTTAAAGCCATATTACTCTTTTCCTATACCAAATTGTTACCAAGTTAAACTATAAGAAGAACAGTTGATTTCCAGACCAACTGTATTTTTAGATCCCAGGATTCTAGGGAAAACTCTTACCCCCGCCCCAAATTGGCATCCTTTCCATTTCAAATCTCTTTAGTTTTCAACTTCTGAGATTATTTCAATTTTTCCTATTTGACTGGGATTAGAAATATCCTGCTTGGGGCTCATAATTTTAAGGTA
>NW_016107629.1:1021427-1092436 GCF_001604975.1 Cebus imitator
TGATCCACCCACCTCGGCCTCCCAAAGTGCTGGGATTACAGGCGTGAGCCACCGCGCCCGGCCAAATTTCAAAATTTTAAAGTCTGTATAGCATGTCCATTTTGAAAGCTCTAAGTTCTCCATGAAAATCTCTATTATTCTATTATTCTAATATTACACCTATTTCTATTTCTATAGAAAATACATTCTGTAATTTAAAAAAATGTTACTTAAGACAAAACTGTCATGATTCATGCCATGAAACTTTTGCGATGACTGGCCAACTGGCAAGATCTGTCACTCAACAATCAACAAATAAGGGGGAAAAAATAAGGGAAAATGCAACAAGGGCACTCCAGGGAAGTGTTTGGAATTACATCTATAGGAAAACAAACAAAAATGCCATTATTAATGGCTGCTTAGTTAAGGAATGCTAAATTCACATTAATGGTTGAAAAATAAAATATATTTTAGAGATTAATAATTCTAACAACAATAGCAACAACAAAAAGCTCTAGTTTCCAGATTGATTTTGGCTGTAAGGGAAACCTGCACAGAAGGACACATTTTTCTGTATTTGCCTTAGCTTTGCAACCCAACTCCAAAACCAGTGCGCTCCAGCGCACATACGTTTATTGCCTTAATTGAAGGTGTTCACAGTGGCTTATTCCCATTATCCAGCTGAAGAGCCTGGCAAGACAGTCTTTAAAGGACCTTTCCTGTGAATTTTCTTCTTGACCATTCTCAATAGGTTGATTTCGGCACACCTACAAAATGTGTTTTACATATTACTTAAATGTTTATTTAAATAGTGACTTAATTTATTTAAAGTACTAGTTTATTTAAAGTTCTATGCTGTTACATTGTTAGACCAAATGCTGAGATTAAATATTATTCTAGTTTCATTCTTTCAAGATGATTGATGATAAAAAGTTTTGTGTTTTAATAGGAGAGGCTGTCAACAATCAGCATAGGTTTTTAACCTAAACATAAAATGGGACCTGTGTACTTGTCTTTCACGCAATGATTTATGTCTTTGACTCTATTGCTGAGGAAGCTGTGAGTTACAGTGGTCTTTGCAGACAAGTCATCTGAATGTCAAGTGTTTAAATGTAGGCTCCATCACAACTGAAATTTTGGCAAGCAGTCGAACCTTTCACAGACCCAGCTTTCTCATCTGTGAATTAGAGATAAGAATACATACTTGAATGGATTTTTATTAAGATTAAATGGGATTATATACACAAGGGTTCCTGCCTCTACTCAAACATATTCATCATTTATTTGTAGTTACTTACAAAAGCCACAGAAACAAGCTAAAAAGGCAAGTTTAAAAAAAAAGAAAGGTCAATAAATAATTTTTAATTAATTGGTTAGAATTTTGCAAATAAAACTCACTATTTGACTATAAAATACACAATTCTACCAATTTGCAATGCTCATATCCAAACAAACTTTAAAACCCAAAAAAATGTTTCTTACAAGATTGATGCAAACTCATTTGGTGACAAAAACCTGATCTGTTGTGAGGCAATTTATACTCTATGTTTTGCTGCAGAAATGCCCATCTGTGATTACAATTGCTGCTCCAGACCCTGCTTCTGTAACCGAATATACACATTCCTAAAATATATAATATTTAGAATTCTGAGAAAACATCTACCACTAAGGATTCTGGAGAAGGAATCATGGTCCAATAAATTAATCAACAATTCTGACATAGCCTACGTTGCATCAGGAAAAGACAAGTGGATGTCACAATCTTGAATATTGTCCCTGTTCATTTTGCAATTTGCTGCTTTAACTCATTCATTTGCTTCATTCATTGTGTCGTTTGAGGAGGGGAATCTGGGCAGAAGAGAGGAAAAAAGCAAGGTACATGGAGTATGTGTTCAAAGGTTCTACTTTGTCACATTGTTTTCCTTCTGGTAGGCTGTGAAGTTGGTGAGTATTTTAGTAAAGAGAAAAAAATGTTAGACCCGTTTAAGAAGAAATTAAATTCAGACTTCAAGCTGTGAAACTGATTCTAAAATTTATGTTGAACAATTTCTTGTTGTTTTAAGAAGTTAGAGACATAAAAGCTAACATGTGACAGAACCAGAGTTTTCTTGGGAAAGATGACTTTTTGGGGGAATATTAACCTTTCTGTTTCAGTTCAGAGTTTTATATTGGTTCAGTTTTTTTTTCTATTCAGAAGTTTCCTTTTTTTACTATTCAGGGAAAGAACCTAACAGCTACCTTCTAAAAGAATCTCTAGACAGCTTTCTCTAATAAGCTAATTAAACCAAAGGGTGGCAGGCCCAGTTTTTACTAGAGCATTAGCTACAGATCTTATAAAGTATTTTCAAGTCCTGAGAAGTCAAAGAAGCTTAAGGTTTTTCACACCAAATCTTTCGGGGCACTGATTCTCTACTGTGGCTTCATGCTGGAATCACCCAGGATCTTTAAGAAAATACTGATGCAACCCCAGAGACTAGGATTTAATTGGTGTGAGGCATGGCCTGGTTACTGGAATTTTTAAAGGCTCTCTCGATGATTATAACGTACAGCCAATATTGAGAACCACTGTGTCAGAAGTGCTGCTGGCCCAGGTGTATCCAGATCAAGTATTGGCTGCACATCCAGATCACCTGATATGCCTGATGTAGTACAAGTCGTTAAGGCTCCAAGCCTAGGCTTTCTGGATCAGAACGTCTTAGTGTGCAACCCAGATATCTTCTCTTTTTGCAAGCGCCACAAGCAATGGAATTATCTTTTACGCTAGTCTGAGTGCCACTGCCTAAAACTGAAGAAAAGTGATTAATGAAGTAAGCATTATCAGGGAGGTAAAATCAGTTCCTTAAGATGCTATCCTTTCACTGACAAAGAGTATCGACTAAAACATCAGTGAACCTATTCCGAAGAATAAATAATTGAATTCAAGCCTTTTGACAACAACTGCACATTATGTGTCATGCTCAGAGCTTCACAATGCATAAAGGTGTTAAGAAGACATTCAGCAAACACCTGTTTGTCTCACTGTTTTCTTTTTGAGATGGAAGCTTCACAGTGCATAAAGGTGTTAAGAAGACCTTCAGCAAATACCTGTTTGTTTCACTTTTTTTTTTTTTTTTTTTAGACGGAATCTCACTCTGTTGCTCAGGCTAGAGTGCTGTGGTGTGATCTCGGCTCACTGCAACCTCTACCTCTTGAGTTCAATCAATTTTCCTGCCTCAGCCTGCCTAGTAGCTGGGATTGCAGGTGCACACCACCATATCCAGCTGATTGTTTCTTTCACTTTGACTCAATGTTTCCCAAATATATTGACATGAAATTTCATGGAAATCTATTAATATTAATGTGTTTATGGGATTTGGTGGATGTGGGTATCCATGCACTTTGTCCTCTAAATTTGTTAACCACTCCAACTATGATAACCTTCTTCTCTACCACACTTTTATCCCATATTCATAGCTATATTCTCAACCAGTAATCACATTAGAAATGTAAAATCACAGGCTACCTACTGTCTTACCTCCCTCCCACAACAAGGTTTCTTTGGCCATGAGGAAATGTCCTGACTACTAATTTATCCATCTGCTCCAGTCTATCTTGCTCCTTATGAATTCAGCTTCTTTTTCACTCCTTCTGGACCCCGTGGTTGATCATCTGATCAATCTTTAACAGCATCCTCACGACTCTTGCCTGTATCTCGACTGCTAACAAAACCATTGCACAAGCTGGATCCTCCACCTGGAACATTCTTTGCTCTCATCTTCACTTGGCTCACGGTCCTGCAGATGTCCCCTAAGATAATGTTTCTAGCATTGCTAAGTTTAGACAGGTCTCCCTTTACGTGCTCCTCCAGTATAGCCATCATCATCTTCTATATATGATTACAAAATTCTCTCCCCACTAGAGATACCATAGTACCCCATATTTGATATTTGTTATGTTTCATATATTACAAATCTGATTATAAATAAAATTTAACTATACATAACAACTGATGATAAGGTAACTCATCAGTAAATTGTATCCATGGCTTGTTTTATATACTAATACTTTAACCTATAAAATTGGCTTCTTCTTAGTTATTTAATTTTCCTTTCTTAAATGTTTTAGATTTGCCAAATAAGCATCCTAATGCTACTTGACAGAGAAGAATCAGAGGATGTGGATAACGGGCCAAGTACATGATACATTTTTGTTCAACCAGGAGCTGATTAAAACTCCTCATTTAAAGCTTGTCTGTTTTCACAAAGAGGCACCAGTTGATAAAAATCTGAATAAGCTACATCAAGATTCAATTTAGAACCATTCAAAATCATAAGGGCCATTAGAAATGACACAGATAACTTGGAAAATTTTTATGAAGGCATATATTTTAAAATATATGTTTTATATTTTAAAAACATATATTTTAAAATATATGTTTACCATACAACCTGGCAATCTCACTGCTAAGTATCTAAAAGAAATAAAATACATATATTCACAAAAAAAAACGTATATGAATGTTTGTATTAGCTTTATTCATAACTGCCAAAGAATGGAAATAACCCAACCTTCAACTGGTAAATAAATAAACAAACTACGGTACATCCATACAGCAGGATACTACTCAGCAAATAAATAGGAAAAACCCAGGTTGCAGATGCATGTAAAAATTAAGTCAGACTCAAAAACTCAAAGTGCTATATTCTGCATCAGTCCATTTATATAACATCCTGAGAATGGCAAAATGCTAGGAACCAAAACAAATCAGTGGTTTCTTGGAGTTGGATACTGAAGGAGGGCTGACCACAAAGGGGAAGGCAGGAACATTTTGGAGTCATAGAAACATTCCCTAACTTGATTATGGTGATAATTTCATGATCGTATGAATTTGTCAAGACTCATAAAACTGTATGCCAAAAAAGGATAATGTTACAGGATGTGAATTATGCTTTAATAAATTCCAATTTTAAAAATTGGGACCACCAGCCATAACATGAATGAAGTCTAAAGGCCAAGACATGTCTAAAATTTGATTTGTCAGTTATTAAATTATTGTTTCAACATCTGGTTGTTTCAGTACAAAAGAAAACACAAAATAAGTTTATTGAAAAATATTCAAAAACATAAATTCAAATTAGAACTTTATTTATTTTTGGCCTGTAAGATTGGTAAAGATCATGAAGAACAATGTTCTCCATTATGGCAGAGAACAGAAGGATATGAATTAAACCAAAAGCCTTAGGAGTGTTCATAGTCTTAGCTTCAGCATTTCTATGTCTGTGAATTTATTTTGTTATTAATTGAGCTTACAAAAATATATGTTTAAGGAACATTTATCTTAATATTACTTATAATTGTGGAAAATTGGAAGTGGAAGCAATCATTTATGCCTAACAAATGTAATGGTTAGATAATTTATATGGATTATAATTTTAAAAAATATAACATTACATTATGCAGCATAGTGATTATGATTTTGAGCTCTGAAGTGACAAATATGGAACATATTTCTGTGAAAATGGAAAGTAAGGATTCATATTCTTGTTTCAGAACACAGGCCAGTTGTGTGACCTTGGGAGTATTACTTAACCTTTGTCCCTTTCTTTGTAAAATGGAAATAAGACACACTAAAATGACTTCACATATTTTATATGTGAAGTTCTCTGCATAATTCCAAGCATCTATTAAGCTATAATTGAAGATTTGCTTTTAATATTATACCTGAAATGACTGTTATATTTATGGATCTGAAATCATAGCTATGATGCATTTTTATGTGAATAATAGCATTAAAATATACAGGGAAATTCTGTATTCAACACCAACCCATTCACACATTCATTGGGTCTTGAAGGCTGTTTTAAAAAAATGTTTCCAATGATTATTGTGGTGACCTCATAGATACTTCCTATTCATTTTTTGTTTTGCTTATTCAGATTTTCAGATCATAAACAATACATACAAATTATTTCCTGATTGCTTCTTTAATCAAAACTATAAAAATTAAACTATGCTTATTTACCTAGTTTTAGTCAAATAAAATTTTATGTTTTTTCAACAAAGAGCTTTCACAGTACTGTGATCCTCTGATTGATTTTGAAGGCCCTCCATAATGTCTTCAGGATGGTCCCCAGCAAGGGAACAGACTTGAAAAAGAGGGAGATGAACGTCTGGGATTAGGTTCCCATCCATGTGTAACTAATTATGTGTGCATTGGAAATGGTTTTTAAATCTGTCACTGATTATTCTCTCCTTAACTAATGACTGAAGAATCTCATAATTTAAAGACACAGCCATAAATTCTGTATTTATTCACACAAATGAAATGAGAAAGTTTTTTTTCTATATTCAAAAGTAATTTACTGAAAGATGCTTTTATATAAGGCCTGTTAGATAACTGAGGGGAAATGCTGGCTTTTATTCTTCATGTAGTATATCATAATTCATAAATGGTATAGAAAAATAGATGCTGAATATACTGGAGTACAAATAGGAAAATGACATATGGCAAAATAATAACAGAATGTGCTAGTATTTTTAACCTACAATGTTGATGCCTGTTGGAAATTTTTAAGCTTCTAATTTCAATTTACTTTTTTTAAATAAAATTAAATTTAACAAATGAGAACACAGTATAGCATGTAAATATTGATTTACTTCAAATATTTTTCATGAATGCTCAAAGCTTACATTAAGAAAAATGCCTAAATATGAATATATTTAGTTCCACTAACTATTCCAATAGCTAATCACTAATAAGATTGTTTTGACAAGGTCCTATATAACATTTATATTACAGTTCAGCAGCTCTGTAAAACAAAGATTTGCATTATAGAAAATCAACTGAATCTTAAATAGATTGCCAGAGTTAACTCACGCACGACTTCTGAAACCTCAAAGGAATTTATCACAGGAAACACAGTAATGTATAATCATATTTGTCTTGGCAAGAAACCACAGGATTGTTTTGCTATTGCTACGACACTAATATATGCAACATTTTATACTACAATGTTTCCTGCATATGTGCTATGTATGAAATAGACAATCTGTATAAACTTTTAAATCCATTAAGTCTTTGTATGGGAGTATCATAGTATGAAATTAAAAAAAAAAAACAAAACAATCCCATTGAGGAAATTATTATTGCGGGAGGGAATTAACTTGTGTGAAGCATTCACTATGTGCCAAAAAGTTTATCTGTGATGTGTTAACTCCAGCAATTATCCCACAGGGAAACCATCATTGTATCAACTCTATTTCTATCGCTTCTTCAGATAAGGAGAGGAGGAGTGATTTGTCTAACTACACCTCGTTATTATGCAGCTGAACCACCAGGCTTCAAACCTAGCTGCAAAATCCAAACTCTCTGTCCACCCATCACTCTGAATAAATTTCAGTTCATGCTTCACCATGACCTCTGCGATCCTATAAAATCTGCAAAAGAGTCCATCAATGTAAAGTTCAATTCCTTGGGTCACTGTGAAGTCTTTTAGAACATTCCTATCCATATAAATTTTTTTTTTTGCAATTGCCTTGGGAATTGAACATGGTAATTTTCATCTGTAACAATACATACTCATTATAATATTTCTAGATTTTTGGAGCTATCATCACTTCTTACCACTTTCATTCAGCTGGTGATTCTGTTAAGAAGGGTGTGTTTTTACACGATGAGCTTCATTGGGTGATACAGGTTGGTGAAAAGCCTGTATCCTAAGTACAAAACTGAATCTTGTAAATTATTCCTATCATTACTTTCCCTTTTGTTTTGGCAAGAGAGAATTCCCTTTGGTTCAATTGATTGATATAACAACAACCTAAGAAAAAATAATGCCTGGGTTTGGATGGAAAAAATTATTTCCTCATGAAGCATTTTCAAATTAGCCAGGAGTGGTTATTGTGGCCTGCTGTAACTGCCGTAATTAAACTATATGGATATTGATTTCCCTTAGATCTACTGGAAATATCCCATTTTCTATCAAATCCTATCTATCCTTGTATTTATTTTTAAATATTTTTGTTCCTTTACCAGATAAAGACTCTTCCTCTATATTTTCTATATGGCATCAGTTAAAATGGATAATTCATACATTATCTCCATGTGTTTACCCATGCCAATCTCATAGACCCAGCATTGGGCCTTGGAGTGAAAATAAGCACAGGTAGGAGAGAGAGAAGGACTAAGGAGATCAGTGCTTTGCCGTTGGGGTGACTGCAGTCTGACCTATGATGATCATCCAGAAGGGATGCCAATGCACACCTTCTACATTAGTTATAAATGAGAGGAATCAAGAAAGGACAGGAAAATGCCATAGCTAAAGGATCAGCATATACTATGGGTAGGGGAGAGGGATGGTTTTCTTAGTGACACTCTGGCTGGGAGCCCTTTTCTATTGTAAATCATGAGGTGAGATAAGTCCTCTAAATCAGCACTTCACTAACAGCAGACTTTGCCAAATAACATCTAGACAGTCAAAATGGCATAATATGGTTTGGTTTATTGAGATTTAGTAAGCATCATCTGTAGCATTCAATTGGATTCTTAAAATAGCCTTTCAGATTCTTTTGTAGTTCCATGTTGCTCTCCTATTCTCCTCTCTGAACAAGCCATTTCCTTCCTTAAAGTCCTTTTTGGAAGGTAACCAATTTTTGGTTAAGGAAGACCTTTTTGAAAGGTACCCAATTGCTTACAGATAAGAATCACCTTCTTAATGTTGCATAAAAGAGCCTTCCTAACCTTCATCCAAAGTCACACAGAACACTTTTCCTTGTGTTTATTTCCTAATTGTATTTGCTCTCTACTTATCTGCCTATTTATGAACTTTACCAATTAGGATGTTTTCTATATTACAGTCAATCTTTTGACATGTGTGTTGTTTATATTTTATGCTTTGCAATTGGCCTTTTGTAAATCATTTTAAACTACTCTTGGTAACTTGTTTTTTAAAATGCTTGAATATGTTTTCTAGTTAGCAATGTCAAGAAAGAAGTAGTGATAATGAGTCCCACCTTTATGAAATCTGGAGAATCTTAGACTTTTATATTTTGACTGATACTATCTAGACATTGTCTCATTTTGTCATCTAATATAATTTTCTTTTCTTACATATCTTCTCTTTAAATTTTATAATTTTGTACTGTTTCTGTTACTTTATTTTACCACAGTTAAATCTAACTAGTTTTATATTTAAATGGTTTCTATTCTTTCCACCAATTCATTCATATCCTAATTTGATCTCTAGATGCTGGTGTATTAGTTGCTAAACATTTTCTGTACCTTTTTCAGAGCAATATAATTTCTGAATTATACTGAATTCTTGCATAGCTGATATTTTTATGATTATTTTAATACTTAAATGACTTTTGAGTGGAAAAATAGAGTTATGTTACACACTAATTCCTTGAAAATTCTGAAGACATTATTCCATCTAGAACAGATAGAGTAGGATAGATCTTGTATCTAATGCTATGCAGACAAAAGTCTGAGACCAGCATGCTATCAGCCTTGGTAAGTAAACTACTTTTTCTGCCTTGTGGTTGTTTTGTATTAGTTTTCACTAGGTAATATTATCTAGTATATAGCATATACCTAGTATACAGTATATATATGTTTACTATATACTATATACAGTATACAGTATGTATATTTACTATATACTATATATATACTATATATATTGTAAATATATCCTATCCTAGTATGTGTGTGTATATATATATATATATATATATATATCCTAGTATATATACTATCTAGCATATAGAATATATACATATATACTATATACTAGGTATATACTATATACTGGGTATATACTATATAGATATACTATATGCTATATATATACTATATACTATATATATATATATACTATATACTAGGTATATACTATATACACATAAATATATATATAGTATATATAGTAAATATATATAGTAAATTTATATATATACTATATATAGTATATAGTCTATATAGTGTATATATATACTACCTACTAAATATATATAGTATATAGTGTATATATACTATATATACACTATATATATAGTATATATACACTATATAGACTATATATTATATATATAAATTTATATATATAAAAATATATATATATATATAAATTTATATATATATATAAATATATATAAATATATATATGATACTATATATATTTATATAATTTTATATTTATATTTGTTAGTATTATAAATATGTATATTTATATATAGTATTATATATAGTGTATATATGGTGTATATTTACAGTATATAATATATAGTATATATATATAGTATAGTATATAATAGTATATACTATTTATTTGGAAGAAAAGTTCCTTTAACGTACATTTCTGAATATTGCTATTGCCTCATTTGTCATCCTCAGATACAAAGATTCATATGTTAGGTTTCTGTTAATTCTCATGTTCTTTTATTATAAAACCTGTCAGTAATATAACTGACAACTTTTTCCAGTGTGGATTTTATTCTTTACGGTTTCTAGCACAGTTTTAATCCCACCATGGCAATATTTGTTTACTTATATTACTTTCCTGGTTGTGTCAGCTATCTTTCATCTGACATTCATTTCACATGTTTTCTTTAATTTCCTTGACTGTGGAAAGAAGATGCTATCTACAATAAATTTAATTAAATTTCTTGTAATCTGTTTTTTGTTTGTTTGTTTGTTTGTTTTTTGAGATGGAGTCTCCATCTGTCGCCCAGGCCGGAGTGCAGTGCCACATTCTCGACTTGCTGTAACCTCCACCTCCCGGGTTCAAGTGCTTCTCCTGCCTCAGCTTCCCAAGTAGCTAGGACTACAGGTGTGCACCATCATGCTGGCTCATTTTTGTATTTACACTAGAGGCAGAGTTTTGCCAAGTTGGCCAGGCTTGTCTTGAACTCCTGACCTCAACTGATCCACCTACCTTGGCCTCCCAAAGTGTGGGATTACAGGTGTAAGGCACCACACCCAGCCAAATTTCTTGTAATCTTTTTTTAAAAAACAAAACAAAACATGCCCTATCTATTAAAATAACTCTTTCTCTCTCCTCTATGTCATTTTAAAGGATTTGAGTTCTTGTCCTGATTATTCATGCTTGAAATAGAATGATTTAGCTCAAGTCATTTTCCTAAAATGAGTGGGAAAGGATTCATCAGCAATCTCTTAATGATAACCATGAATCGCTAGGGAATCCTCCACTTACATCGGAGCAGAAGACCTGGAGGATGTAGTTTTTTATCATCACTTTGATGATTTACCAGTCTGAGTGGATTGTGAGAAGAAGCTAAGACCACGAGCATTTTCAGGAAGGTCACTTTGTTTCTACACAGTTTCATTCATGCTTATATTTGTTGAAACCAGAAAGACTACTGATTAGTTCAGTCTACTTCTGTTCCATGAGTATGTGCAATCCTTGGAGGCAGCTTTTGGTTTTGAACGAAGGTAACTCCCCATCCAGGGTGGGGCACCAATCCAGTTCAGAAAAATTTTCATTCATCTGTCATGAATCCCTAGTGAGAAGCCTAATCAGAGGACAGCTTCTTGTCTGAGAGCTTTCTTTGGGTATTTTCTTATTTGCTAACTCTGTCTCAAAATGGTGTTGATCCAAAGTGTTGAGATGTTCTCTAAATGAAGCAGACTCCTTATTCTCTTAGAGATTGCTCCTAGCTCTCATTCTCACTCTTTGGAATTTTGGGACATTATTGAGGCTGCATAGAATTTTAGCTACTCATACAGCATTGTAATTCTTTAAGAGCAAAGAAAAAATGGAATTGTCCCTTGGGGGATTTCCTAAAACTGGATTTATTTATACTGTATCTAGTCAAAATCCCAAAGCTATTTACTCTAACTAGTTTTCACTCGGCTATTAAGATATTAATTCCTACGTTATTTTTTATAATACAGGAGTGTAAAGGTAATTAAATGTAAACGTCTCCATCTCTATTTCCTAGAAGGAGTCAGACATTTGTTTCTTGGACTCCTAAGGATAATTAATAGAATCTTTTTGGAGATGTCCTGAAGCCAGCAACACTGATGCTTTTGTTTGAGATACATGGGCCATTGAAGACCAGAGCCAGAAAAGCATGAATTGGAGAGAAAGAGGTGGTTTGACCCACGAGGAGATTTGACTCCCTGGGTCCTTGGTTGGATGAGGGCTTTGTGGTTCCTGTAAACGACAAGCACCTGCACACAGCTCACATGAAAGGCCCCAGGGCTAATGGTACCTAAAATATGAATGGCTGCAGGTGTCACAGAAAGCTGAACCCTAGGCATGAAGGTGTGAGAGATACCACCAAGATTTCCATGCACAATTTGGCAGATAAAAATAAACCAAACACTTGCAGAAAGGTCACGTGAGTCCTAAGGAAGTACAGGGCTTAAAATGACCCTGGGACAGTTTTTCTGAGGGCCTTTTGTCAATCTGAACATAACAGTAGTCAATCCAATGAGGAAGCATGGGAACGTCCTTAGAGAGCAGCTTAAATAATTGAATAAATTTTAAAAAGATAATTATTTTCAATTATAAAATTATTCATAATTGGTATAGTATTTCATTGAACAAAGGAGAGGAAGGAAGGAAGGAAGGAAAGAAGGAAGGAAGGAATGAAGGAAGAAAGGAAGGAAGGAAGGAAGGAAGGAAGGATCAATCAGGAATGTGGATAAGGTCATGGTCCATGAATCTCAGTTGCCTCCTTAAGTTTAAGCATTGCTCTGACTGGTGTCTGCTTCTCTCTCTTTCCACATGTTCCTTTCTATGCTACCAAAGATAAATAGATGGTATTTTGCATAATTGATTTTTTATATATAAGTATAAAGTTTTTTTAAAAAAAATTTCAACATATATTGGAAAACTTTCCATGCCTTGATTTACCTCATCCATTTCGGCTGTTAAATAATAATAATGATTGTAGTTATGATTATTATGGGTTTCATTGATACCAGACGCTGTTTTAACTGCTTTACCATTAACTTATTGAACTCATATAATGATCAATTTATGAAAGAGAAAACTGAATCACCAAGCATTAAATGAGTTGCCTAAGGTCAAAATTATCCAAAATTCTCAGCTAGTTTGTCTCCAGAACTCATGAGCAGAAGCACTACACTACAATTTCCTGGACCTCATTGATTTAATAATTCACTACTCACATACATTTAAGCTTTTCATGATTTGATATAACAAACAGCCATGATGAAGTTACTGGTAACCTGAATATTTAGTGAACATTGGGATACAATGGGCCGGTTTCCACAGATGACTAATTCTTTTCACAAATCAAATGTAATGAATGTTCAGATACACTTGGCTTTCAGAAAAATCAGTACTTTTCCTCATAAACTGTGGTAATTAACTATATGACAAACTCCCTATAATTAAGGGATAAATTGCTGGCATAAAAATAAAGAATGCTTGCATGCTCTAATTACACTGCAGCTTATAGTTTATCAAACATGTACTTTGAACATAAAAGGTTATGTAAGTACATAACTTCTAAAAGAAACCCTCTGCCTTCTCCATACAAAAGTGACAACCAGAAAATGACAGCTTGGCTTAATAATGCTAAAACTCTTGGCCATGCTTGCAGACCAAACTTTCACACAGGGCTCCCTTACTCTTTTCAGAGGTTAGCTTTAAGGTCTAATGTCACTCTCCAACTATCAATTATTAAGATCAAAGTACTGGGAAGAATTTTGCATTTACTTATTAACCAGTATGAACCATGATGAATGCAATAAGGTGAGTACTCAGTGACATTGACAGGCTCTTGGAAACCAAGTTTAATTGGAACGAAGTATAATGAAACCAATTTGACCATAGGCTAATTGATATAAACAAGAATTAAGTTTCTATGGCCTATTTCTGGTTGCAAACTTCTAAACAAAGACCAAAACGCTTCTAATATAAAACATTGGAATAAATGTAATTATAGATACATTTAAGAAAGATTAATAAAAACAGGCACGATAATTATCTGTCCAATTATTTTGTTTCAGGGTAGCAGGTGGCCAGAGCCTAGCCTGGCAGCTCAGGGCACAAGGAAGTAACAGGCCCTGGGCAGGACATCATCCCACGGCAGATGCACTAACATAACGCACATCACATTCACCCACACTGGGACCATTTAAACATGCCGCTTCACCTAATAGGTACATCTTTGGGAGGTGGGAGGAAAACAGGATAGAAAAGCCATGCAGATATGGGGAGAACATGCAAACTACACACAGACAGCAGCCCTAGCCAGGGAGTGATTTTTTTTTTCTCATCAGTGTTGGAAAGAAATGATATTGAATGAAATAATATAATTTGAAGACCTGCTGTGTATTTATCCCAAATGCTCCTCATCACACACAAAAAGAGAAAGCTCTTGCAGGCTTCCATTACGTGACAGCCTTCCTCCCTTTCTGCCTGATGAACACCAGTACATGTCCTCTCAGCAGCACCGTTCCAAAAGCAAGCCTGAGATGTATTCTTGGCACCTGGCCTCATGATCATCCCATGCTCTGTGTGAGTGCAGGGGGAAGGACTTGCACTGTGCAGACAGCATTCTGCCTGGGAACAGGAATAAAAAGATGGGAGTGTAAAGTTGGAGCTCAGCAGGGTGTGGTGCCCAGGCACTATATGAGTAAGGGGAGAATCGAATCAGATTCAAACCATTTTTATTTCCTAGCTATCAGAGTGAAAACAAAGCGCATAAATTGGTGATGACAACAAATTAATAAAGGAAACATGCCACTTAACCTACTATGTACATGAATACATATACTAATGAATACTCATCTCTAGCGATTTATAGATTAATAGAATATTTTCGCTTTTACCATCTAATATTTCAAAACTCACTCTAAATAAAAATAAACTAGCATAACATCAACAAAAAGAATCTTTTAAATAATTTAATAGATACAATGCTGTAATGATATATATGAATATTTGGCAATGTTAGAAAGCTACCAAAGAACAGCCATACTAATAAATGTTAAAAAGTAGAAGGCTGTGATTATTACTGAAGTTAATTTCAGAGGTATTCAAAATGAAAAGGTTATAATAGTTACCCTGACCATATTATTCAAAATATGTCTAAGATCTCTTCCTATAATTCACAACCTTTTTTTTTTTTAGATGTTAAAGATGGGCCCAGGCTGGAGTACAGTGGTGTGATCATAGCTTACTGCAGCCTTGAACTCCTGGGTTCAAGCAATCCTCCTGTCTCAGCCTCCTGAGTCTCTAGGCTACAGGCACATGCCACCGCACTTGGCTTATTTATTTTATTTTATTTTTTGTAGAAATGAAGTCTCACTATTGTTACAGCCCAAGCTGGTTTCAAATTCCTGACCTCAAGCGATCCTTCCACCTTAGCCTCCCAAAGCGCTGGGATTACAGGCATGAGCCACTGTGCCCCAGCTAAGTTCCACTGTTTTTAATCTTTATTTAATAAAGTAAACAAGATCTAATTTTGTACAGATTATTCCATTTTTAAACATATTTTCTTATAAAGGTATGTGTCTCAAAATATTACATTGTATACTTTTCCTCAGCTGATTATCAATGATCTGGACTTCGCAAATTAACCATTTGGAAGTCCAGTTTTCTTAACCATAAAATGGGAATATGCATTATAATAGGATATCAGCTAAGTCACTATAGAAAAAAAGTTAAAACAATCCAGTGGCTTAGAGGAGAAAGTAGTTCACTTCTTTCTCAGGACCATCTAGGCTGGGAATATGAACTCCGCTCCATAAGCTCATCCAGGAACCCAGGCTGGCCGGATAGATTGGTCACAATCACACAGTGATTTCCAAGGTTGCTCCAGTCATTACCTTTCCAGTTGGTAAGAAGGGGTAGAGAATGGTATTTGTCCTTCTGCTCACATTCCATTTGTCTAAACTTGGTCTCATGGTTACACCTAACTGCAAGGGAAGCTGGGAAATATAGATTGTAGCTAAGCAGTCATGAATGTAGCTAAAATTAGGGAATTCAATTACTAAAAGGAAGAAGGGGAGAAGGAATACTGAGTATTAGCAGTTCTTACCATTATAATAAGGACCATGTTTAAAAATTGTTGTGAGGGCTGAGACTGTATTTGTAGAGCATATATAAATCATTAGCACAGGACTTGCTACATACTGACAATCATCATTAAATGGAAGTTATTATTAGTGTTAGTATGTTACCATTATTAAGTACTTCTATTCTTACCTAAATGCTTGAATTCTCTCTAAAGTATCATGGACAAGCTATTTTTTCGCTATCCTGGAGTTCCTATAGTAAAAGGAAATTTTGTCTCTTTTAAGGCAACCATTTTGTTTTGAGATTTTCCTTCTTTCTAGCCATTATTTGTCTTCTTACACTCACTCTCCTTTGTTTTATCCTAATTGTGATCTCAGGCACCCTCCAGAACAATTCTCATTTCTCTGTCATACAAAAGTCCTTCAGATTCTTATGGGAAGCTATTGCTTCTTTCATGAGTTTTCTTCAAGCACTTTTTTGTTCCTCCAACAGTCCCTCATAATTCATGATGTTGAGTAAATCCACCATCCAAAGACATTCATTCACTTATTTAACAAATATTTATTGAGTGCCAACTATTTTATTGACGCCCACTTTAAAACTGTTGTCAAGATCAGTACACAGTATTCAAAGTTGGTCTGGCCAGAGCCTAGCAGGGCACACCATCAATCCCCTCATTCAGGGTATCATTTTCCCCAAGTGGGCCTTAAGATCATTTAACTCTTTTGGCAGCCTTATCATGCTATTGACATATGTTGACTTGGTGCCTATTACACCCCAAGCCTTTTTCATTTGTGCAGTTAACCAAGGTGTACCTTCTCTACACGTGAAGATTTTAAAAAATCCGAATACAAACTGTTTCCTTTATTTCTAGTTGATGAATTGTATTGTATTGCAGTCTCTGAAGAATTTTTATTCTTTCATTGAATATGTTAATTATTTCACACAGATTCACACAATCTGAACACCTGATAAGCATGTGCTGACTCTTCAGCTAAGTTATTGATCAAAATGTGGAAGTCAAAGGACAGAAGAGAAGCCACTAGTAACCCTCAGAGCAATCACTTAACTAGTTACGAATGCACATAACTGCACAAGCATTTAGGAAGTATTATCCTATGTAGTTCACAAGAGTCTCAAGAAAATACCTGGTTTCTGTGCTCACTGCCATGCCCAATGAGGCCTTGGCTTACCAGTCCAAGTGCTACCTTCTGGCTTCATTCAGCCCAACGGAGCAGAATCTCCCTGATGAGGAGAGCACGATTGGTGTTTTCCTGATGTCAGAACTGTGTGCACTGAGATTCAACAAATTTTTATTGAACTGTAATTGTGTGCCAGGCATTGTACTGAGCACTTTCTTACATAAATGGAGCATGGAAGACATGGAATATATTTTGTAAAAAAATGCATATATCCTCAAGTAATTAACTGTCTTATTTGTCCTATGTGTGAGACCAGTACACAGTGTTCCTTATTTAGAAACTATGGCAAAGTGCTAAATGGTTTTCCCATACAGGTACTCCTCAGCTTTTAGCATGAGGAATACAAACAGATACTTTATTTTATTTTGTGAGATAGAGTCTCACTCTGTTGCCTAAGTTGGAGTACAGTGGCATGATCTTGTCTCACTGCAACGTGTGCCTCCCAGGTTCAAGCGATTCTCGTGCCTCAGCCTCCTAAGTAGCTGGGACTACAGGAGCATGCCACCATGCCCACCTCTTTTTTCTATTTTTTGGATAGAGATGGGGTTTTTCCATGTTGGCTAGGCTGGTCTCAAACTCCTGGTTTCAAGTGATCTTCCCGCCTGGCCTCCCAAAGAGCTCAGGTTGACTGTAGGCCAGGTGTGAGCCACCGGCGACCGCCCTACAAACAGAATTTTAAAATGTGATATATATTTTTCTATTATCTCTCAGTGGCTAAATTATTGCTAAATATCACCCTACACCCTGAGGCTAAGTAAGTCAACATAAACTGTGTGGACATGTTCCAGATATACATACAGGAATATAATTCATTTGCTCTAGACATTTAGAATTTAAATTGTGAGTCACCTGTACAGATGTTACCTTTTCCAAAGGGCTTTCTACTCGAGGAATGCTGATCATTGGCATCTGTGCCAGATTATCCATGTGTATATGTTCATTTTCTGCTTGTCTTCCTTTGAAATTATTTACCACGCACACGACCTAAAATTTCAGAAAACAATTAGAGTTAAAGCAAAACTGTGCTCACAGTGGCTTTCACCCTTGAGGGGCTTAATAAATCTAAACATTTAAGAAAGTATTAAAATTTCTTAAATGTTACATGTATATGAATTTATATCCAGATTTACTGTATACATTTATTTAAAATTTATTGTATAAATTTTAAAGCCACTCCAATGTAGATATGTTCAAGAAAACTCACCAGGTAATATGTAGCTCACTTAATTATGACAATTTTATTATTCTAAAATTTTCATTAGATTATAGTCAATGCTCAAATCAATCATAACACCATAACCTTATAAAAATTCATAGCAAGTTAACCTTTTCCTAATATGGCTAACCTACAACTTAATTTAAATGCTAATTATTTTTCTTTGCTTCAGTATCATCATATTCATAATAAACCTTCTACAATTGGCACTCTTTAATTTAGTAGCATCCCTAATTAACCTAGTTTACCGTCTATTATTGTGTCTCATATATACCTGGTATTCCAACAATAGCTTACTGAGGCTACCACTGAAATAGAAAACCCTTTACATAAAGGAAATTGACCCTTGTTTCAATTGATTTTATCTCACAGGTGACAGAATTTGAACTAAACCAGAGGTTCTCATACTTAATATGCATAAAAATACATTTCTGGCATTGTTAAAAATGCACATCCCTAAGCCCTCCCCTAAAGATTCTGATTTAGTAAATGAAGAATGGGGCCTGGGAGTTGGCACTTGAAAAATGCATTCAAGAAGCTTCTAATGCAGGTGAATCATATTTAAGAAATAATGAAATCATATTTAAGAAATAATGAAATCATATTTAAGAAATAATGAAATCATATTTAAGAAATAAACATACCAGGAAAATTATTTGCTATTGTTTGGTTATACAATAAAAAAGATATTATTGGGAAAGTTATTCTTGAGTTTTCTTTACTGCATTTCATATTCTATTACAAATCAAAATACAGGTCTTACTTGCAGCTATAACCTAACATTCATTTTGTAACGTAGGTACTTAATATATAATTATACATTTACATTTCATATTTTCACAAATGCTACATTGAAAAGCCTTTTCTTTAGTAGAGTTGGTTGCTGAATATTTTCAAAGGCCAATTAGATCTTGGTTGCCTTTCATTTTTTAACTATAATTTACGAATCTACAAAATAATAACAAGTACTGAGACTTTATGTCAGAAAAAAACTTCTTTGCAAATTGTTACATACTTATCCTTCCACTTCCCAGAAGAATTACAGATTAGAAAATTAGATCAAAGCCTGATAATTTGATACCTCAACTTTGCAGTTGCCACCAAGATCATTAAAGTAAGGGACAGTAAAGGCTTGGAGATGGGTACTTGATAAGATTGCTATCTCATGATGTTGCATAAGCCCACAAAGGTCTAATAGATACTAGATTGCTCTAGAGATAAGGTAAGCAAATTTTATCTGTAAAAAGAAGATAGTAAATATTTTTGGCTTTACAGCCTTACAACCTTTGCAGCGACTATTCAACTCTGCCTTTTTGGTGCAAAAGCAGGCATTGACAGTTTATAAACAAATGGGAGTGTCAATATTCCAATACAACTTCCTTTACAAAGATGGGCAGCAGATCAAATTTGGTCTGTGGGCCACAGTTGGCTGACTGACCACTGCTCTAGAGTACAAAGGAAATAATGAAGAATTTTAGCCAACAATAACAACAATGAAACAAATAAGCAGTTTCACACTCATTTCATGAAATCTGCACACACATACAGATGTTCCTTTTCAGGAGTATTATAAATTATTGGAAAATTGGGAAGATGAATAACATTGCTAATAATTATTTTGAAGTAAACTTGTTAAAGTAACTGTACATAAGTATATGGAACTCATGAGATAAAGGAAAGTTCATCTAGTGTCCATATGGGCTTCTGGAATTATAATTATTTCATATTAATTAGGTTTTGGAAACTCTTTGAAGGATGTATTGATTATCTCTTTGCCTTAATAAAGGATCAGGGCAATGCCACTGAAGCAGCTGAGAATTTGTATATGAAATAGTTAAGTGACTAACGCATAGCAGACACTTATTAAATTGTATCTACTAGCATAATGATTATTCTTATTATTTTAATTTTTAGGAAGGAAATGACCTAATTTTCTCCAGAGTTATATTCCAATATTTAATAAGACTCATCTGCTACCATTTACAAGTAGGGAACAGATGTCCTGTTTGTAAAAATGCTGATAAGAATAAGCAAGGGACCTGGTTTTTGATCCTGAGCATGCCTGAGTTTGTTATGTTATTGGACAGTTCTCAGGGTGTCACTTTTCTCAATTAAAAAGTGAAGAGGTTGCAATCGATCACTAAGTTAACTTCATATCTTTGGCTGGCAAAGGTATGACAATTCAACAACTACTCAAAACTAAACTCAAGATCTGGCCCCCTCCAGCATTCACTCCAAACTTAATCTTTTCTCTGGATACTTTCAAAGAAAGGCAACGTGCCACCCCATCCCCAACACCTACCTCCACCCCAATGCAGCTGCACAACGCTGAAAACTTAAATTAATCTTTTACGTCTCTTATACTTGACCAGTTACTGAATCTGCTCAGTATTACTTTCTAAATATATCGATTTCTTGTATTTGCTTCATTCTACCTCCTCTACCAACTCCAAAAACTAAGCAATCACCACTTGTTGCCTGGATTCCTACACAGCTTTCTAAACTGTTTCTCTAAATCTAATCTTGCCCCCTCTTTTTCCACAGTAATATGAAAATGATCTTTCCAAATGCAAACTGGATTATGTTACCCCTTAAAGCCATTCATGGCTTGGCTTTCCATTTTTCTTAAACTGTTAACCCTGGCCCAGGCCCACTGTTGCAGCTTTCCTCTGTTTTCAAAGTACTTTCTGTTCCCTTTCACTTACTGCTGTTTGGATACACCTCATGTCCACTGTCTTTGGATGCCATATCTAACTCAGCCATGATGTCTTATCTCAGCATCATTTCCTCGTGGGTGCATTCCTTGAACTCCTACCTGGGATGGTTTGTTTTGTTTTTGTTTGTTTGCTTTTTGCTCACATGGAGCTGTGATTCTTTTTATCAGAGCCATTAGTAAGAAATTAAACATCACTTAAAATAATACTTTGATTGATGTGTCTCTTCCAAGTTCCACACATGCAGAGCTGCCCCTTTTTGCTCACCACTGTGTTCCCACTGTCACAGTGAATGAACAGATTAATGAATGAACATGCATCCAGAACAAAAATTCTCAAGTTTTCTGATGTGATTGTATAATTTAATATTACTTTGCTTTCATACATTCTATTTTTACATTAGTGACTTCCATCTGTATAACTGTCATAATTCTATTTTCTCCTACAAAGATGATATTTTCTTTTTCCTTAGTGATGAAAACTTAATCTGATCCATTCTTATTCATTTTCACTATTTGTGGCAAATGAAACATAATTATTGCATGGGGTTAAGTGCATGGGCCTTGGGGTCAAACTGGTCTGGATATTAATCCCGGATCTCTCAGCTACTACCTTTGTGAACATGGGCAAACTACTCCATATAATCAGGCCTCAATTTTTTTAAACCTGCAAAATGAGGACAATAAAAATTACATTTTACTGATCTGTTCTGAGGGTTAATTGCATTAATGTGGTAAAGAGCACCATAACTATTATTGTGATATATGATAACATAACAAGCTATTGTTGTGGCTCAATAGCCATTCTGCCTGACGCTGTCATATATATAATAATCAATCTACAACTATTCTTCAACGTGTTTGTTCTGTATTTTGATAAGTATAGGGATTCTGCTCTCTAACTTGAAACGAAATTCACATGAGATAAGAGTGATACAATTAACACAGTACATAATTCCTTATTAAATTATAAGAAGACAGACTGAGAGAGTGGTAGAAATTCAGGAAAAATGGAAAAAGCAGCTAATCAGGGAAGGTTCCTGGGGAAATTAGATCTTGTCTGAGCCAAATCTCACGTGTGTAAAGGGTTTGAATATAGTCATTAAATGTGGAGACTGTGGTATTTAGCGTCTTGTTTGCAATAGGCTGCCCTTCTTACATGTGGGATTTCACATGATCCTTAAAAGAACCCTGGGAAGTAAATAAAAAATTCTTTATTCATTCTTTCATGTATTAATTCATTCATTATGTATTTACTCAGTAATTCCTCTGTACTAGACCTCGTTCTGGTTATTGGGGATATACAGTGAACAAACCGAACAAAAGGCTCCATAAGGAGGTTACATTCTACTGGGATTGATAGCAAAGCCAAACCAAACATGTTACATGTGGTATACTGCACAGCAATTTATTACACATTAATTAATAGTACATATTAAAAGTTGAAACATCCTATGTAGAAAATAAAGTAGGGAATGAGGAAACGAATCCTCAAGGAAGGCTGGTCATTTTAAACATGTTTCAGGAAAGGCCTCACTATTTTAGTAAGAAACAATCATATCTAGATTTCAAAGAGTATGGTCAGAGAGCAAAGACACAAAACATGGAAGAAATATTTTCATAGTGGAAATGAACCTGGCCTAAATGAATCACTGGTGTCTGGAATGAACCAGGAGAATAAGCTGGTGTGTGGAATGAACCAGGAGATTCTACTCTTGGAGACCTGGAGTAGATTAGCATTAATTTTATTTTGGAATCACTTTAGAATTCTGCACACAATGCAAGATAATTAGAAACACCCCAGGATATTACAACATATTACCGGCCAGAGCTGGAGTTACTGCTCAAAATAAATGCGTTGTGTTTCCCAAATGAAAAAACTGGGAATCATCATAGAAGGCTCCCTGTGCCTCGTCCACATCACCTTCCATGTTCCACCAGGGTCCAAACCATTCCACCTCCTAAATATCCTGGAGGACATGATGGATATCCTCCATCTTTGTGCCACTGAGGACCAATTTATACCATCCTGCTTCCCTGGCCCTTCATAACCCATTTCTTCTATGCTCAACTTTGTCATAGCATCCTGCAAATATATTTTCAAAACACAAATCTTATCATAGGGTAAAAGGGACCGAGAAGAAGCAAACTATAATTTGTGGAACTTTTTCCAGTCATTCATGTAGCCATTCACTGAACATGCACTATTTTGTTTAACCTTTATAGACCCTTATTATCATCTTTTAGGGAGGTGTTATTTAACCACATTTAAATATACCTATAGGCATTCACACTCATGGTTGCAAATAAATGCATAAATGCATTTTTAGTTATTATATAGGCATTATTTTCATATAATCTTTTCATGAAGTCATTTTCCTGGGAGTATGGGAATGTTTAAAGCGCTATCATGAAATGTTCTCAACATGTGCAATAGGAGGGTCTTGACCTCAAGGGGGATCCAGGGTTCAGCTCAACATTCACCAGACAGGGAAGTAACTTGGAAGGCACCAGCATTCTGGTGTTGGCCTTGTAGGGTAAGGTGTTCATTGGAAGTATAGGGAGGGTGGCAATAGCCACAGATAAACAAGAAGGTTGATGAGATGACAGTGAAGACATTATGGACCCATGGAGGAAAGTGGCAATAGCTAAAGATAAACAAGAAGGCCGACGAGATGCCAGTGAAGATGTTATGGACCCACGGAGCCGAAACACAGTTGCATCTGGCACTAATGCTTTGATATTTTGGCTACTTCTATGGTCTTTGCTTTGCCAATAACATTTTTTTAAGGATTTATGTAAAGTTTGTTGTTGGTGTTGCTTTTTGAATGTTATTCCATTTCAGCTGTAGTGTGTGAATAAAAAAAAAAAAAAAAAAAAAGGTTTTGGTCCAAGCCAGGGTCCCCAGTTTTCATGAGGCTGCAGGATATCTCCAAGAAAGAGAGAAGGTTGAGTAAGTCTAAGTCTCCCAGGGACCTTGGGTATTACAGAGAGTGATATCTATATCATCTATCTATCTATCTATCTATCTATCTATATGTTTCTTATAAACCCTTAAATAATATTATAGGCAGTTTTTACCCAGTCTTAAAAACTATTTGGGAAGGACAGTATGTTTTTAGGCCAGCTCTATTTTTTATGAAAATATCTTGTTCAACTTTAAGTGTAAGATTTACATTTTTTTCAACTCCAAACCTGACTTGAGGCAGAACAAATGCAAGAGGAGGAAGACATGAATGACTTAAATGAATGACTTGTTTGATATACTACATTTAGACAAACCCAGTGGTTCACACATGTATTTTCTTATAAATTTTCTTTAAATTAACACAAGTGAATTTAAAAACCCATTGATATATAAATACATTTGTACTTACCAGAAATACTGCTATAGATATTCCAACCAGAAAGCCTGCTATAACATCTGACCAATGATTTCGATATTCTGCTACTCTGTTGAGTCCAGTAAGAAATGCCAAACACATTAAGCCCAAGCATAGAACTGGCTTAGCAAGTCTGGTTCCCTTGGCTTTGATTGTGTTGGTAATGTACATCTGAAACATTAAATAAAAGACATGACTTTTCATGAAGGTATTTCCTTTACTAGCATAGCATATTATGTGTATGTACAAACACACATACACACACACACACACACAAACACACACACCTGTATGGTTCAAATCATTAACTGTAGTTTATGAAGTTTTTAAAATAAGTTTCTTAAAAGCAGAATTCAAGAGTAGCAATTATTTCATTTTACTTACCTTCTATGGCAATCTCTTACTAATGGCCAATTCTTAACATAACATTATTAATCATCTAGAAACATCAAGCACAGATATTCCAATTGTCTTTTTTTCTTTTTTTCTTACTGTATCTATTCTTGTTTTATCTGAATTTTCATTTTAGGTCAACCTCAACAATATTGTCAGAAAGGGGAAAACTGATGAAGTGTGCAAGTGTTTTTAATGTTTCCACTTGTATATACCATAATGAAAGGATGCGTATTTGATAAAAACCAGAATTGTGAAGATAGCTAGGAAAAATAAAATGGAATAGATTTCTACCAAACAGATGTTACTCTGAAGAAAGAATTTAAGGTTCAATGCACTGCCAAGGCTTCCTTTCATGTTGTTAAATGAAATTGTGAAATTATTTTGTTTAACTACATTTTATGAGCCAGAATTAGGACAATAAAACACTTAAGTACAATAAGAGAAATGCACCAACTAAAAACAAACCAAAAAAATGAATAGATATCTATAATTCTGGCATCTTGACATATGCTAATGAACATATAGTATCAACTGACTGCAGCAAATGAAATGTTGTGAGCCACCATGCTCAAGAGTAATTTGGTCCTTCTCCCATCTAATTTATTCTATAGCTCAACTGCTCACAATTTCATGCACTACTTTATAAGCAAATCTGTTGACTGTAAGTGGAATGTTTCAATTATTATTTCAAGTCATTAGTAGAGCAACTGTAAAAGAGACGACAGATAATATAATCAGATTTTATGGTACAAACGTCAGTAAATATCTGGTACTGATAATATACTCAGAAACATGCTTAGAAATGCATATAAACCCTTAACTATTGTCCCTGGTTAAATAAACAATATATCTGCCTAAGAGAGTAGAGCAAAATCAGCATTTAACTTTTTAGTTCACACCAGCCATTTTAGAACACTATGACATCCAGTAATTATCTTCTGTATTTTTTTTCTCAGCAAAGTTTGCAGCCCTGTGCTGCCAGAAAGGGCTGTATAAATATGTAAGCAGTCCAAGTGACACAAGGCATCTCTCTAGCCAAGTTCTAGCCTTTAACAATCCATCCCAGGTCTCAATACTCTGAGGCAGGGGGAACTGAGCTGTCTCCATCTTGGCTTGTGACCTTCGGAGCTAGATCTGTGTGTCTTAAGCCTGTGCTAGTAAAAGCTTGATAATTTCAGTTTTGGAGGATAAGTACACATGGGAAGGGAACAGGAAGAGATGATAAGAAAGAGAAAACGATGCTTTTGCCATTCTGAGAGAATGTGTTAAATTAGAGCTCAGCCCACATGAATAACAATGCCAGGCTATCACACCACTTCACATTTCTAGTGATTTCGCTCATTGAGTAATTCCTTGCGTGACTAGTGCATAAAAATAGAGAGAGAAATTCAGGCTTCTTGTGAGGTTTTCTTTAACACAGCTATAAGGCTGGTTAATTATTTCTTACTTTTGCATTTCTTTACATCTGTTAATACTCAAGATATTCTGTCTTCATTAAGACAAAATAAATGTGGAATGATAAATGAATAATATTAATACTCCTAATATCAATTATAGCTACCACTTAATGAGTGATTGCTCTTCAAGGCAATGTTCTATGCATTTTGTTAAAAATTACTTATCTCATTAAATCTTCAAAACAATCCTCTAGGTATCATTATTACCTCCATTATATAGGTTAAAAACTGAATCGAGATAAAGCTTATTATGAAGACTACACAACTTGATGATTGCAGTGGCACTGCTGAGAAAAGACAGATGTAAATGGGAAGTAGAGGGAAGGCACCTAGGTATCTCTTAATCTTCCTTTCTTCTTCATTGACTTCTTGCCTGGAGGAAATGGCCAATGAGCATAAGTTGAGTATCAGTGAATGCAAGAGAGTCAGAAACTAAAGACAGGAGAGGAGGCTACGGCAGAATCATAGGCTACATCTACGCTCTGCTATTAGGTAGAAGTAGAAAATAGTGTAAATGTGGTCCTGGTGCAAAACACCCTACAGAATCTATATGGCTTCAGAAAACACTTGCCTTTCCCTCACCCCAAAAGCCATCTCAGATGCAGTCCAGTCCTTACTTGTCCAAGCTGTACGGGCCCATAGTAAACTGTGGGCTTGGCTTACATCTCTGTGAAGTTTCTCTTGAATATTGAGTTGATCATTGAATTGCCCTAATGACTCAAGCAAGGTTTATAAGGAGCCCACAGACAGTCAAGCCACAATGCAAACTCATGAAAAAGCTTCTATTTTAGGACTAGCCTGGGATTTGGCTTTTCCCCCCATCACAGTGGAGAGTGGACAGTGGCTGAATTTCAAGGGTTGTGTGAATTTCAAGGGTTATAGATTTAACTTTAAAGTAGATCATAGCAGTGCTTTATAATGTACAAACTTTTCTGCAGCATAATCAGTTGGCATGGATGTTACAAAAGAAAAATTAAGAGAGCTTTCACTTGTACTCAGCAACTCTTTAGTACTTTATGAACATAAGTGCCTTTTTAATCAGTCTAATTGTGTTATCCTTACAGAAAGTCTATTATCTTTAATTTACAGAAGAGGAAATTATGGCATAATAATCTATTAAGCATTTTGGATACAGAACAGGAATTGATGATTTATGCTCTCTTGGTTTTTAATTCACTTATGAAACCATCTAGGTTATCCAGATGTCAAAATGCAGCTAAAATAAAATACAAAGAGCAGGTATGTGATTTGAGCGGGACGGTATTCACTCAGCCCTCTAGGGTCAGTAGATGCTCACCACCCTACAGGCCAACCCATTTGATCATTATTAGTAGAGCTTATTCATCCATCCCACAAATATCCATTAGCACTAAGATGCAGAAAACCAAAGTTGATCATTTGCTCCCTGTTAAGAGCCTGGTGTATATTCTTTTATACTTTTTATATAAATATATACAATAATTAACACATATATAAAAAGGTTTTGCCTACTTGTTTGCTTTTACTAAAATATAATCATAATGTCCTATTAGTCTGTAATATGCATGGACTCAATTGTTATACATCCATTTTTTGTGTAAATTGATAAACATTGAATTATTATTAATAATAAAACAATACTATTATAAAAATAAAGAAAATAAAAACACAAACATTTATTAAGCACCTACTATGCACCAGAGGCTGTGCTAGGTTTCTTCAAACAGAAGACATCTGTAGTTAGATCCTGCAGAATGAACATGAGAGTTCCAGGCGAAAGGGAAGTGGTAGGGGGAGAGGTGTCCTATACAACATACATAATCGTCCTCTGTGTTCTCAAAGCACCTTGTTCCTCATCTGAGAACACTTGCCACAATGTATGGTTGTAATTTATTTTCATTGTTTCCTTCACTAGAGGAGGACATAGAAGTCAAGTCTAGGCTATTCATTGCGGCCTAGATTTTGGAGAACGTTTTTCCATCTCTTGTTTTCATACTTCTTTCACTCTTTTCTTATGCTATTTAGCTCTAAAGACATCCATTAATTGTTTATTTGCAGTTGATTATATGTATTCTTTTATTATTTGCCTCTTCTTTCTACAGATGAAACAGCTTCAATTCCCCTCAGCATGGCCAGCTCCCTCAGCACCCTGGACACTATAGTGCTTTTGACATCTGTTAGTCCTTCTCTCAAAGAACACAGCCCCAAATTAAGAAAACTGCTGCCTAGAGTGCCACCAGCCCAGAGTGCAACTGAGAATTCTAGATTGCACCCTATAGTCTTACTTATTCATTGATCCGTTTATCATAGTCAGGTTAGGATCAGATTACCTTTAAACTGATTTCTACATTTTGATGACTTTGATTGTTACAATCTAACAGAGTATTAGGTTTGATTAGTTGTGTGTGTGTGTGTGTGTGTGTGTGTGTGTGTGTGTGTGTTTTAATAACTCCATAGCATTCTTGGTCAAACTGTGTTTGTGGTCCACTGAATCTTCCATGACTTCTTCACAGGAACTGAAGCCTTCCCAAGTTCCCCTTACCCCAGACTCCTAAATTGTTCAAAAAATCAAATTTCTTATTGTTTTCAAAACAATATTTTACCCTGTCAACACCATTTTGAACTTTTATGCTGGCATTTATCACATTATATTAGTTCCCCTTCTTCTAGCTTCTAGTTAGCTCCAGACAGATCACCACTAACAAGACAGCATCAAGGACAGAGCCTCATGGCACTTCACCTGAGATCTGTTTACCAACTGCTACTTACAATTTTGTATAAAATTTTTATTTAAAAAATGGGCATTCATTTATCAAGCCAACCATGTAGTATCCTGAAAGTCTTATTTATGTACCCAGACTTGATATTCTTGTCTCATTGATAAATTTTCCAAAGAGCAATGTAAATGTTTCTGATCAGGGGTGTAACAAAATTGTGATGCGATGCTTGAAAGACCATGGACTTTACCAGACAGACCTGTGTTCGCTTAATTCAGACCTTTCAGGACTGTGATGGGGGAAAGGGGTGGCACTGGCGGTACAATAAGCAGTGGGATATTGAAGTCATAAATTTTCTATACAGTGCTGCAATCTAGATTGTGTAAAACATGCAGTAATTCTAGTTTCCATAACTGATCGAAACTTCATCATAAGCACCCATCTTCCACTAAATAGAAATGGGATGGGAGGAATTCTGAATAAATGCTTAACTGTTCTCAGTTTCTCATCATTCCCTCTTCTGGAAAAACAACACTGGGGTCTAGTTGGAGGTCTGCAAGACCTCAAGATCAAGGTGGGGAGGCAACTCACCAGCCTTCACTGCCCTCCACTGCCAGGTGTGTATCCCACTGCTTCACTGGTGCCCTACTGACAACCACTGCTAATGTGCTTGTGCCTCCATGCTGACTTGGTCCATCTAGGCTCACAGGAAATAAAGATCCTTTCGTCTTCAGCACATCTTCCTTCTACACCAGGTGGGTGGCCTGCCCTCCCAAGCTCTGCTGCAGGGTCCTTGGGCTCCCACTATCTTCTCTGTGGCCTGACTTACCTGCTGCAGGGGTATATTAAGAGGAATTGTTCTCCCAGTTTCAAGCCAGAAATGAATTATAAGCTCTTCTACTTTCTGTTAACTCCACAACCTCTCTGGAGTTTCTCTTATCCACTAACTAACTTCCTTCTTTGGGTTTCTAATGTAAGGGTTTTCACCTATGTGGGCAAATCTGCCATTCAGCCCTTCCCTCTCCTCCAATCCTCCACTTCCTAGGACAGGAAGTACTCCCTTCCCTTCCCCTAGGTTGGTGGTACCACCCTTTATAATTTGTGTTTTCTCTATAAAATACTCAGATAATAAAAATATAATAATACTTACATAATTGTGATTATTATATTATACTCATAAAATACTGATATTCAAATTCTGCTTTTGATATTAAAGCTTTGAGATTTAGAAGTTCCTGTTCTCTCTTGACAAAGCTGGCCTCATTTAACTACTGAAGCTAAACACTTCTTTTTCGTCTTATCTTGAGGTCTTTCTCTGAGACACTGAATCAGTATGGTAGCCAGCAGCTACTGTAGCCATTGGCAGTTGAAATGTGATGAGGGCAACTATAGTACTAAATGTTTAATTCTATTTGGTTTTAATTAAAAGGATTTCAAAACTGGTATTCAATTAAATTATTAGAAAACATTAATATATGTTTGAAACAAATTGGGCTTCACATCTACTTTTTATATTGTACATTTTATATCTAAATACAGAATAAGGATTTCACATGAAAAGTTAGTGTCTGAACTGAAATGTACTGCAGGTGTCAAACATACACTAGATTTAGAAAAGTTTGAAAAAGAAAAATGCAAACTATCTTATTCCTAACATATTGATACATATTGAAATGGTAATAGTTTGGATATGATGGGTTAAACAAAATATTAAATATCAATGTCACCTTTTTTTAACTTTAAAAATGTGACTATTAGAAATTTTAAAATCATATATATATGGTTCACTTTTTATTTCTATTGGACAACACTGACCTAGACAAGAACGTCATACACATGTAAAATGATCAGCGAATACTCCAAAAAAGACTATAACCATTTCAGCAGTCATTGCTACTTTATTATTGTTATTTATGATATTTCTTTGAGTTAGGCACTGATCCTAAAGTCATTTTCCAGGCTGCCTGAGCTTCATTAGACTTTGTTAATATATTAGCATTTCAAATGGCACAAAGTGCAATAAAATCATACTATCATTGACTTATTTGGAGTGTTCTAAGTTAAACTATCACATTAAGCCTATCTCTTTCAGATTCTAATTACCATAATGGCTACTTTTTAAAAATTTCACTTCGTCAAAGTTAACCAATTGTTTTGTATTTTATTGATGCCTTTAGCTACTTGGGAGATTCCATATTTAGTCAGTATAAGCTAGGAAAAAACGTTCAGCTTTAGGAATTTAATAGTCTGGGTTAAAAGTTCAATCTACTACCAATTAGTTCTGTGATCTTACACAAATTACTGAACTTCTCTGAGTCTTAGTTATATCACTTGTAAAATGAAAATAATTAACAATAGGCCAGGTGCGGTGGCTCATACCTGTAATCCCAGCACTCTGGGAGTCTGAGGAGGGCAGATCACAAGGTCAGGACATTGAGACTGTCCTGGACAACATGGTGAAACCCTGTCTCTATTAAAAATACAAAAATTAGCTGGGTGTGGTGGCTTGTAGCTATAATCGCAGCTACTCAAGAGGCTGAGGCAGGAGAATCCCCGAGGGAGGCAGAGATTGCAGTGAGCCGAGATCACGCCACTGCACTCCAACTTGGCGACAAAAAAAAAAAAAAAAAAAAGTAAAGAACTATAATAACCTGTAGGATTTAGAGTGAAAATCTCATAAGAACTGTAAGTTTTATTAACATCCCATGGCACGATGAGAATTTTTGTTTGCTTTGTGATTAGAATAAACTAAAAGGATTAAAAAATATATTTGGATTAAAACTATACCTATGTTAGGAGAAATGATGTATTCTAACTTATGCCCATAGAGATAAAGCTCCTTATTGTATTTGAAAATCAAGAGTAAACATCCATTTTCTTTACAATATCCTCAATGGGTATTGTAACAAAAGATTACATCATCATGAACACAGAATTTATCCTGTAGTTGGTGTCCTTGAATGAAAAACACTAAGGAGTCACAAATGTGATGTAAGTAACAACAACCTCAGTGTTCAGGACCAGCTGGTACATGAAGTTAAGATCTGAATATGCTCAGTAACTCTGCTGCCCTCAGCACAAAGGCCGATTGATGGTTTGGTTATGAATAACAGCTTCTTCATCACTGACACATTTACCTAATCCCAAAAGTGCAGCCATGGCTGATTTTACATGGAGACTATTTATCTCCAGTATGATTCTCCCCGGACCCAATAAATATACTGCAAATGTGGCACTTCATCTATCAGCTAGAAAAACACAAATATTTTTGCTTGACATTATCATCTATGAAATCAAGATCCACACATATTCACCACTTAACATTTGTTT
Source organism: Cebus imitator (assembly GCF_001604975.1). Taxonomy (NCBI): domain Eukaryota; kingdom Metazoa; phylum Chordata; class Mammalia; order Primates; family Cebidae; genus Cebus; species Cebus imitator. The sequence goes on from NW_016107629.1 coordinate 1,053,798, forward strand.
TCCATACACCAAATAGAAAGTGAGACGATATTTCCATAAAAATAGCTTGTGATCTTATTTTTGGGTTTGATAGAAGCAAAAAAAAAAAAAAGTTGTGTAGCATCTGAAGAATTACCTGCAAGCAAAATATCTTTGATTGCTATAATTCAATCCCATCATCTCCAAGACTTAAAATTCCCTGACTAGCAAGTAAGGAACTAAAATCAATATGTAAAAGACTAATCTGGAAATTGTAAATACTATAAAAATATGCACAAGACTGTTGGGTGAATTGAAAGGTTCGATTTGGTATACCTTAAACAAAAATGAAGTCGAACCTGCAAAACTTAAAATACACAAATAAAAAAGCTAAGTTTACTGTCAGGAACAAGAAATTAGTAGTATAACAATAAAAGCATATTTCTAGTATCTCTGAATAATCCTCAAAACAAAATTTGTACTTAAATCTTAAGGACTCAAAATATTTCTCAAGATTTCTTCAGATAAGGAAATAAACTATACTTAATGATAATGTGATTATATGTCTGATCATTGTATGATGTATACTTTATAATACATACGTGTATATCATATAGAACCAGAAAAATTTAAACATTAAGTGACAATTGGATTCTATATTGTGAGATACTGTTGAAACAGTCTCAAATTATATAACAGAAAAAGGCTCATCATACCTTAGAAAGATAAATATAACATTGCAGCACATACAGGTTTGTAATCAGCAACAAAATACTTTACACTAATTTCAGTAAATATCATCAATATTAATGACAGTGTGACATTTCAAAGGATGTCTTCAAATTTAAGAGTGTGTTTATAGCATATTTCTCACCTCATTCCTAACCCTTATCGGTGAGTAAGTAAAGAGGAGGTGGAGAAATTTTCCTGGGTGCGTCCTCAGGAAGTGTTCTTCTTTTCCCCTCTCAAGGCTTGCGATTTCCCTCTCCAACTCCTTCAACTTTCATTCACTCAAAAGCTTCTTACATCCATTGAGTCCCCACCTAGCTTCCAACTCTCATTTTACTCCCTTTCAACGAGGAAGGTGATAAGGATGAACCTCTGTAACCTCTCTTTTCCCACACCTACCAGATTCTACCGTACGTACCAAAAGCTCTGCGTTTAAGGCATGGTAAGTTATCAAAGATGTCAAAACACAACTCTCTACTTAGTGCCTGCTTACACCTAAAATCACATTCTTGTCCCAGCTGTTGGAGGAGCAGGATGATTCTTTCTCACTTTGCTACCCAGTATTCTGTTCATAATTATAAAAAGAGTTATCATTTTTACATAAAAATATTCGTCTTTTTCTCCCATGCTAGCTTATATGGGATAGAAATAGCCTTTTCTCTTTGTAACCTCAGTGCCTGGTATGGTGCTTGGCTCAGTCTCAGTCACAGCTAATTATAACAAAAGTTAAAATTTCATGAATGCTTACTATGTGTCAAGAACTGTGCTCAGTGCTTTACATGCAGTCGATCAGGTAATCCAAACAATTCCATGACATTAGTACTCAACAACAGAGGTAACTAAGACACAGAGAGGTTAAGTAACTTATCCATGGACTAAGGCTAACAGATGATGAAGCTGGGATTCAAACTCAAGCAGTTCAGCTACAGAGCCCATGCCCAAACAAAGATGCTATTGATATATGCAGTACAGAAGTCAAGGATCTTTTCTCTGTCAGCCTTGGAGAGGAAGGCGGGGCTGAAGCAGTCTTCAATTGGAGGTAAGACTACTTACCTTCAAGAGCACACTTGAAGGAAGAGCTGAAAATGACTCAGTGTGTCAGTCTGAGGGCTGTGTGGGTCGGAGCGGGGCTGAGTGCAGAGGGGAGTAGCAGGAATTAGGCCAGAGAGGTTAACAGGGGCCAGGTTAAAGAAGCTTTGTGAGCCAAGTGAAAGAGTTGGAATTCTTATTCAAAGAAAATGGGAGGCCATAAAAGAGACATGAGAACGTGACAGGAGTGCATTTGAATTTTAAAATATCACTTTGGGAGAAGCATTTCCCAGTGCTGGATCATCACATCCTGAGCTAGAGTCATGGCTGCAATTATGAACAGACTGGAATATTAAACTGGCTAGAACTGTTGGTTACTTGGATGCGTGCTTATGTGCACCCATGAGTTTGAACTGAGTGAGGTCATGGGTGGAAGGTGAAAGTGCAGTGAGGGAGAAATAAAACAAGTCTCAGGCCTAGTGGCCAACAGAAATTTCTAGGCAGGAAATCTATAGCTCCACTTAGAAGTACAATGCGATCCAGACATACAACAAGAATCAAGATGTTCCACTCTTTTTCTCATGGAAACACTGTACCTCATGGTAGTCCTATACCACTATTAATATATTTTAAGTACACTAATATATATTATATTAATTTATATAATAATAATATATTAAATAATAATAATATATATATAATATATATGTTATATATATATATTATATATATAATATATTATATATATTATATATATATTATATATATAATATATTATATATATTATATATATATTATATATATAATAATAATATATTAAATATATTAATATATTTAATAATATATATTAATATATTTAAGTACACTAATTGGCTTTTGAAGGTTGAGTTAGATATCCAAATTCTATGTATGACATGATTTCCATCTGATCACAGTTTCAAACAGCTGAGTTAAAACACCAACTAGGCCTCCATGGAGACAGGGGTTATGTTTGTTTTGCCCCTTACTCAATACTCAGCCCTGGCACAGGGTCACTCAGTGGATGAATAAATGAAGATACTGCTTTGGAGCGCTTGTGTATATCACATTGCTTATATTTAATTAGAACAAAAATATATACAAAATGTACAGCAGCTCCAACAACAAATAATCGATGTGACCTTTTGGCCTTATGCATTACTTTAGCATTTTTTTTTTTTTTTTTTTTTTTGAGACGGAGTTTCGCTCTTGTTACCCAGGCTGGAGTGCAATGGGGCGATCTCGGCTCACTGCAACCTCCACCTCCTGGGTTCAAGCAATTCTCCTGCCTCAGCCTCCTGAGTAGCTGGGATTAAAGGCACAAGCCACCATGCCCCCCGAATTTTTGTATTTTTAGTAGAGACGGGGTTTCACCATGTTGACCAGGATGGTCTCGATCTCTTGACCTCGTGATCCACCCACCTCGGCCTCCCAAAGTGCTGGGATTACAAGCATGAGCCACCGTGCCCGGCCACTTTAGCTATTTTTTAAGTGTGTAGTAGTTATTATATTTTGGAAATGACCTCTAGGAAGCTGTATATTTTCCAGGAACCTATTGATTTTTCTAAAAAACTAAGTACTTAACAGGCTGTGGTAAAGGAATCTCTGCTTCCCCTCCAGCCCCCTAAAGCTGCACATTAATTGGTTAAATTGCATAGATAATGCCCCAGATAGCATCAGAGGATCTGAGTTCCAGTCTTCATCCTTCAGTAGACTAGGGCTATGATGTTAGGTGGGTGATGACTGAGCCTTAGTCTTCTCATTGGTCAACTGTGGAAACCTGCATGATCTGCTTTACTGCAGCTCCACACTCCTTTACCTGAGCCCTCAAGTAGAGAAGTATTTCAGCATTCGGAACTTTTCCAGATTTGGGGTAATATAATCTATGTACTGCCCATTGATACCTCCAGTGTGGTCAGATGCTGCACCCTACAAAATAAAACACATTCACATTTCTACCTCAAAATAGATGGGTACTCACAGTAAGCAGAATAAGTAAATAACCCAGTAAATGGTCAGATAAACTTTTTCATACAGGTACAAACAAAACAATTGTCTTACTTTGCTTAGAGAGGGCTTTAAAAAAAAAGATTTCAGAATTAAGAACAAAGAATTATGAAACTGAGCTGTTCTGAGGACCAGATAAGATCACGACACCAAAGAATTAAGTGCAGAGATGAAGAGCTGAGCTTTGCATAACCAAAGTTGGTGCTGTAACTACTTGGCAGCTCCGATTATGGTGGCAGGCAGGCATTTCCATCTGGCTCTGAAAGCTGAGAAAGTATTGAAGACACACTGACCATTCGAATAGCAGGAGAATATTGGTTGATTTGGGAAGGCCTTTCCCAGTAAAGGGGCTGCCAGGGTTGGGGTTGTCTCTGATGAATGTAGTGATGTGAGGAAAGGCACCATGAGGCATGGATTCAGGGAAGATTTGGGCAAAGTGAGTGGATGTATCTGGCTAAAGCTGGAGAACTATGGTGGGAAACTAGCTTGGCCTTGAAAGCCATGTGAAAGAATTTGTTACTAATCCAAAAAGAGAGTGGGTAGTGTCCTAGGTGCTTGAAGGGCGTTTCTGGCAGGTGGTGCAACACGGGCACCAGTGGAGGAAGACAGAACACAGGGATGCAAGGCTCTCACTGGCAGCATCAGGAGACATGCAAGTTAGAACCAGAAGGCAGAGAAGTTTAGGAATACTTCTGGGATAAATGTCCCTGGGAATGTGAGACACAGGAGAAATTATTTCACAGACCTGTGCTCCCAGCTCTTTTGCTTTTCTGGGACCTGGAGCTTGGGTAGCAACAGGACGCAGCTAAGGGAGTAGAGCAGAAATGTGCTTGCTGCTAGGGAGGAGACAGTGGATGCAAGCTTGTCATCCCTGGGGAAAACATGGAAAGGAAGAGTGGATGCAGACTGTGTGTTTCATGGCAGATAAGAAAAGATTTCCTAGAATACCATTGAAAATATAGAATACAGAAAAAGTTATTAATTAGAAGTTTAAAAACAGCTTGAGGCTTCGTGAGAAAGAAAAAGTTTCTAGAATACATTCAAAACAACTTGAGGCTTCAAGAGAAAGAAAAAGTGTATAGATTACATTCATTCATACCCACACTCATTCATCCAGTTTCAATTACTATCTATGCTGCCTTTCCTGCGTCCCGGACAATGAGATTGGGCTAGGCATATGGAGATAGGGAAGTCTGTCACTGCTGACCTCAAGGAGCTCTTAGTCCAAGAGAAAAGAGAGATTCGTAAAAGACTAATTAATAAGAATAACTGAAGTGTATGTTGAAGAGCACAAATCACAGAAAAATTCACAGGAAATAGAAGTCCAAATTGATCAACAGTTTATTTTAAGTTTCAAGTATAAGAAGACTCTTTCCCTCAATCAAAATGGAAACAACAACCAACCCAGACGTGAGGGGAGTGTTAGGCAAAACTTTCTCTAAGAACCCTTTTTATGAGAAATTTAAAAATGAGAGTACAGGAGAAGAAGAGTGAGGGGAAGGGAACTCTAGGCTGATGAAAAGGGGAAACACTATTTGTAATGGGAGCATTACAAATTCACTTAAGGGAAAGTCGGATAATATAAATGAACCAAATGTGCCAGTAAAGAAAAAACCAACAGCAAAGGCAAAGTGATATAAAGTCAATGGCCCCAGCCTTGTGTTGAAGAGACAATGAATGAGTGAGAACTGAGGCCAACAGATGAGAACATGTGCCTTCTAAAGGGGAGAGTAATGCTCAGCTCCAACCAGTTATTGCATTAGTGACCATAAGTCCAGGGCCACCATATCACTCATATTTCAAGAATAAGATGTAAAGTTCTAATATGAAATATATCAACTTTAAAAGCTTGGCAAATCATAAAACATATTTTAAAATGTGCTAGGCAAATACTAACAAATTTTCTAGTCGAACTAGGAAAGCACCATTAGTTCGCTTTCCTAAAGGGAGAAGCAAGAGCACAGAAAGCTCACCGAAGGGTGAGCAGTTGTAAAAAGTTCCAGCTTCCAAGCATTAGGAAAAAGTTCTTCCTGACGTGGTCTCTTCAGCCTCATCCTATCCCTCCCTTCCCAAAAACTATGCTCTAGCCATGTTAAACTACTTACAATTTGCTCCGAATTACTCTGTTATCTCCCTGACTCCCTGTAGTGGGTGAAATAGTGGCCCCCAAAAAGTTATATCCAAGACTTAGTCCTGGAAACCTGTGAATATTCCCTTAGTTGGAAAAATCATCTTTGCAGATGTCATTAGTTAAGGATCTTAAGATGAGATCATTTTAGATTTAGCGTGAGCTCTAAAGTCAATAGGAAGTATCCTTGAAAGAAGAAAAGGCAAAGACAGAAAGAGGGTGGAATGCACAGTAAAAGGCCATGTGAAGGTAACCTTGTGGAGGCAGAGATTGGAATGATGCTGCCGCAAGCCAAGGAACACTCACAGCCACCAGAAGCTGGAAGATGCAATGAAGTGTTCTCCTCTAGAGCCTTCAGAAGGAGCAGAGTCCTGCTAAAACCTTGCTTTCAGATTGCTGGCCTCCAGAACCACGAGAGAATAAATTTATACAGTTATAAGCCACCAACTGTTTGGTAATTTGCAGCCCTAAAAAATGAATGCAGTCCTCAACCACCCACCATCCTTGCCTGACTGTCTCTTCCTTAGCTATCACTTCTGCCTCTGAAAAGCCTTCTGGCTGCCCCAATACCCTGTGCCCGTGCATGAGAGCACTTATTAAACATGTAATTGGTCGTGTTGAGTTGTTTTTGGCCTCCTACTCCTGGCTGCATCTGGGTGTTAAGCACCCCCAAAGCAGGGGCTGAATGTCTTTGCCTTTAAATTCTTAGACCTGCTGTGTGCTCAATAATTATTTGTTAAATTGGCTAATAAGTGAATCAGTTTTTATTTCAATGTTTTGTAATTTAACCAACTTATAATTGTTTGGTTTTATGACCTATATTTCTTCTCTAATATGTTGTCTAGAAGTTATAAATTGACATAAAAATACAATGAAACCAAGATTCATATATTTTGAGCTCTTTTAGAAGTCTCTTGTTGGACACTAAGATAACTGATGACAGTGAAAATGACTAATCAATAATAATAATCTAGATATGCTAATGTAAAGGAAAAGATAAAGGTCACCACAGAAGAAAAATCCTGGGAATTGTGTGACCAACAGGTCAGTACGAGTCAACAGAACGAGGTGTCTGATCAAACAGTTAAGCAAGCACACTGCAAACCAAAATTAATGTCACATTTGATTCATTATCACTGGATCATTTTTGAGGTATTTGTGTAAACATTAGGTCTTTGATACCCTTCCATCTGTAAAGCACCTGATGGTTCACAGTATTTTAAAAAAGTTTAAAGTGGAAGGATGTTTACAGAAAATCCAGATGCTTCTAAACCACATTCATAAATTCTTAGGTAATTCACAGAACGGCTTCTAGAGCCTTTATGGAGATGGGGGTGGATTCATGATTGTATATTATAGAACTGGGTATATAATTTGTAGGGTCCAGTGCAAAATAAAAATGAATGACAGACCTGTTGTTCGAAAATCGTTACACATTACAAGATAGTGACAGCAGAACATTAAACCAAGTGTGGAGTCCTCCTGAGCATGGGCCCCGTGTGAGCTGGTATATGCTGGAGACAGGACCTGAACCAGGTCACACATCCATGAAGCCAGGCCTGCACGTCATAATCTCCATTTTAGGAAGTTGTGCAGGCAATTATATAAAGAATGAATGAATTTCAACCAGCGAGAGTAGAGGTTATTAGAAAATTTTTATGAGCAATCCAGGCAAGCCATAATGAGGGTCTGAACTAAGTTTGTATAAGTGGGAGTGGAGAGCAGTTTTATCATACTAGGTAATATGAGTGTTCACCTTTACTATTTAATTTTCTTTATTTTAATTATATTTGTAATAATCCCCAATTTATGCTATCAATACCATAGAGCTTCACGAAATAGAAAGTACCCAGTAAGAAAATTTTATAGGATCAGGAAAACCAATTACAAGAACAAGTGCAACGTCCCTGTGATTCTCTGTTAAAAATAGCTCCATTGAATTAGTGGGTGTCACTGTAAGTTAAACTTAATAGCAAGGAATATGAGAACACAGGGGCCATTAAGAATAGTTAAATATAAGAAATATGCTTGCGTTACATGCAGTGGTTCCTTCAGTACTCCTTATCTGGCAGGTGCACTTTGATTACTTGCTCTCACTCTTTACTAAAAAGCCAGCAGTGTCAGAACACTGCATTATGCCATGGCCATGTGAGTAGAAGAGGACCACTCTCTTCCAAAAAACTACAGAGACGTTAGCCACCCAGAATGAAGTGCCCAGGGTAAAGGACCTGGAATTCTGCAGGGGCACCCACCCCAATGTGACCCTGAGTTTACTGGCTGCAAGCGGGAGGCGATGGAATAAAATGTTGAGAGAGTACACGTGGGAGACGTTCCGGACTCAGACCCTGTGTCCAGCATATACCAGCTGTGTGATTCTGGGCAAGTTATTAAATTTCTCTGAGCCTCAGTTTTCTCAGCTTTAATTTGAGAATTATAATAGTACCTATGAAATTTGACTATGGGGGTTAAATGAGATAATCTATGTAAAGCACTTAGCACAGTACTGGCACAAATAGAAGGAAATTGCTTATTATTCACACAAATACAGTGTAGTCTTTTGTGAAACAAAGTAAGAGTCAAAAGGTCTTAAGTCTTAGGACTTTTTAGAGTGTGTGAGGAACATTCTGAAGTGGGCTGCTGAATGAGGGATCCCATGCTGTACAAGATGCTGAGGACATGGCCATGAGCAGCCATAGACTCAGCTAGGGACAAGAAGCCCTCCAGCCAGCATCTTCAAATCCAATCCAGCTGCCTCCATGCCAGGGGAGCTTAGGATTGTTTACGGATGTGCAGCAAAACTTCCTGATTCTCAGGATAGGCATGGATCCCCTTCAGGCAGTATATCCAACTATGGGATCACTTAAAAGTTTTCCCAGTTGAGGCTGCAGTGGTGAAGAGGCTTAGTGGGAGGATATGTGGGGTCTTATATAAATGTCAAGGTGGATCACACTCTCTCTCTTGGATTTAACAGAATTGCCAGATAAAATGCAAATGGTTCGTTTATTTAAGGAATTAGACCTATTATTCAGAACAATGGATCCAGTGTTTTGTGTAGGCATAGCCTCTAAGTCTTGAGTATTTTTTCTGCATCAGAATACACTGAGACAATAGATTTATTAGAGGACAAGGGCAAGGCATCTATTAGAAAGTCTTACTTCCAAATAATGAACACTGAATATATGGCTGTTGTTCGACTCGATCAACATATTTTTCTAAGTCTGGATTATATTTACACTCCGGCTGGCACTGTGATGGCTACAGAGAAAGTCTGTAGCCTCAGAGAATTTGTAGTCTACATGAGGTAGGAATATATACATGATAACTGGACAAGGGTAATCGCTAACCTTTTTAAGTGCCACATTACCAAGGCCTTCAGAGATCAGAACATGGGCAGTGGTAAACTAAGGGTGGAGCATAGCAGCAGTGTGCCCAGGTGCAGGCAATCAGGGGATGCAACAATAAAACCTACTAAATGTCTATCTGTTCTTTATTGTTGCCATGCTCTAGCAATTCTAAACAGTGTTAGTGATAACACACTCCTGCCCTCCAAATCTTTTGTTGGTTGTGGCACACTGTATTCTCCAAAGATGGCTGTAACAGTCTCTAACCCCTTGCATCCTTTCATCTTCCCCATCAATAGGTAGGGGTCAAATTCCCCTCCCTCTGAATCTGAGCAGCCTTGGTAATTCGCTTGTAATCAAGAAAATGCAGTAGATGTGACACGATGAGCTCATAAGATGCATTTTTGCCTGGTTCACTGAAACACTGGTGCTTGGAGCCTTGTAGGAAGCTGCACTCCCTGGAGCTGCCACACTGTGTGAAAGCCAAGGCATGTGAAAAGACTATGGGTAGGCTGCTGTCTTCACCTCCTCCTAGCCCAGGTGCAGTAAGGTGAGTGAGCGATCCTTCAGATGATTGCATGTCCTGGCTATTAAGTCATCCTTGAAGTCAGACTTTGAATCTTCCCAGTTAAGGCTGGAAACATCATGGAAAAGGGAAAAGATGGCCACATTTTGCCTTTTTCAAGTATCTGACCTATAGAGTCTGTGAGCATAGTAAAATGGTTGTTTTATGCTAAGTTTGCGTTGGCTTGTTATGGAGCAATAGTAAACAGAATACCGATTTAAGTTGAAATAACTGTTGCAGCTATTGTTGAGAATTAATAATATATATGTAAGCTTCAAATAAGCACACTTTCCCTATATAATCTCTAATAAATACTGCATTACACATGGAAATTAATTCAAAGAATGGGACTCAGCTACTTATATTCATCTGAAGAGTAAGTTTGTAGAGGTTGGAAACCATTTATAGCTTTTGGTGCATTTAGTGTCTCCAACTCCTGTGGTTCTGCATTTAAACAGTATATTTGAAAAAAAAAAAAAAGGAAAGAAAAGAAAAAGGAAAAAAAGTCATGATAGCATAGTAATTGTAAAAATGAAGAAAGACAACTTGAGCTATTTCAATTCTTCCACTCTGTGTGACCACCTGGAGTTTTTATTCATATCTAAAACTTAAAACAATAAAATAGTGTGAATGCAAAGTACAGTATTTTTGCTGGGTGTGTTGCTTCATACCTTTAATCCCAGCTACTTGGGAAGCTGAAGTGGGAAGATTGGTTGAGCCCAGGAGTTCAGGGCTGCAGTAAGGAATATACAAGTAATTAAGAAGCCTGAGAAACAGGGCAAGATTGTCTCAAAGAAAAAGTATAGTATTTTTGTGGGATAAGTGCAAATTTTAGTTCATACTTACCAGCATACTGAATATTTATAGCTTTAAAATTAAAATACATTTATATATTTACATAAATGTAAATTACTGGTTCTATATCCAAAGTATTATAAATCATTCTATCACAAAGACTCATGCACGTGTATGTTCACTGCACCACTACTCACAATAGCAAAGACATGAAATCAACTATGGGCTCATTAAAGAAGCAGCAGTTGTGTCTGGTTCATTGGAACACCAGTGCCTGGAGTCTAAATCCCCATCAATGATAGACTGAATAAAGAATATGTGGCACATATATACCACAGAATACTACGCAGGTGTAATAATGAATGAGATCATGTCCTCTGAAGGAGCATGGATGGAGCTGGCGGTCACTATCCTTAGCAAACTCACATAAGAACAGAAAACCAAAACCAAATACTGCATGTTCTCACTTACAAGTGGGAGCTAAGAGAACACATAGAGAGGAACAACACGCACTGGGGCCTATTGGAGAGAGGAGGGTGGGAGGAGGGAGAGGTCAGGAAAAATAACTAATAGGTCCTAGGCTTACTACCTGCGTGATGAAATAATCCGGACAGCAAACCCCTATGACACATGTTTACCTAGATAGCAAAGCTGCACATTACCCCTGAACTTAAAATAAAAGTTAAAAAATTAAATATCTATTTAAATTTTTAAATTTAACAGTACATATATAGCATATTTTTAAAATATGCTTTACCTATTCTTAAAACTAAATAAATCAATAAATGATTATTATCACATAACTATTACAGAAAATATTTTTTCCATATTGACAAAGGAATGCTAAAAGTGATTTGCTTTTGTGTCTAATAAGCTAGGTGCACCAGTGAAGATGGGCAGGTTAATTTTAAATAAAAAAATGAGACAAAGCTTTAAAAGGAGATCATCTTCAATCGAGGTTGCAAAGGTAAAAAGAAATTCCCACTACTTAGCATCTCACCCCTTTCTTGTGATTGGGAAATTCTCCACATGTATTGTCTCCTGTAGGGGAAGCATATATTCTATCCCACCAGCAAAGCTAAACCAAAATCTGAGTATGGCCACTGGCACATGATCCACACTCAGTCAACCAGATGCTCTACAAATGATACAAAGAAGCAGGTGAAGTGATACATCCCTGCCACTGGCAGCCGCAGTGGTGGCAATGCAGGTGGAGGCATGGAGAAGCGGCGGTGCCCGGTGCCCGCGGCACCAGGGTCCTGCAGTCAGAACCGTGTATCCTCAGCACACTCTTCCTAGTGTCTGGTCTTGGCTGTGGTTCTGGCTGCTTAGGTTGCATTGGTTCCTGCTCCTTCCCTGAGCATCATTTTCAAGCCTCTCCTTTCACCTCATTTTGTTTAAATCAACTTGACTCATTTTCTATTATTTATTGTAGAGAATGCTGATGGACACACAAAAAGGTGAATACAATTTTGATTGGTGATTATGGAGGTTGGGGCCCTGGAAATGTAGGCTGAGAGAATAGCACAAATAGTCTCGTGGGAACGAGTGGCTGAGAGTGATCAAAAGTAGTCTAGTAGAGACTGAGTTCACATGAAGGGAGAGGGGGTATTATGTAGTGAAGGAGGGGAGTCATGTTGGGCACCATGACGAATGGCCATAGCCTGAGTGGCAAAAACAACAGAGCTTAATTTTCTCACAAATCTAAAAGCTAGAAGTCTAAGATGAGAGTGCTGGTACTTGAGTTCTGGTGTGGGCTCTTTCTGCTTATAGATGCTGCCTCCTTGCTGTGTCCTCACATGATGGAGACAGTAAGGAAGCAAGTTCTCTGCTGTCTCTTCTTATAAGGACACAATCCCATCATGAGGGCCTTACCCTTTCATGATCTCATCTAACCCTAATTAGTTCCCAAAGGCTTCATCTCCACATATCATCACTTAGGGGTTAAGGCTTCAACATATGAATCATGGCAGGGCACAATTCAGTCCATATCTGGAGGGAAGATAGCTTTTAGCCAGGGCTAAGAAGGCCTTGTATGGCACATGCAGGAGTGTCACCCTTGAAAGGTGAAGGTGTGGGAGAGGAGGCTATGGAGAGCTTTTTCTGCAAAGGGAGAAGTGCTTACAACTCATGCTTTAGGGGTGTTACTCCAGTGGCAAAGCGCAGAATGGACAAGGATAAAGAATTATGTTAGGAATTTTATTGGAGACGCTCCTGCAATAGTCAAGGCAAACAATATAAAGAAGCTAAATTCAACCAGTAGGATAACATGTATGAAGAGTCTGGATTTTGGAGATAGTTCAAATATGGAACCTACCGAATTAATCAGACATTTGGATGTAGGGTTGTGGAAGAGGGAGGAGTTGAGAATGACTCAGGTATTTCAGATTTGGATAACTGGGAGGGTAGGAATGCCAATAATCAAAACAGAAGACACAAAAGCAGGAGATGGTTGGGAGCAGTGGCAAGATCATGATTTTGGTTTGTGAAATTCTATGAGTGAGGTGTTGATGAGACACTCCAGAGATATGTTCAACTTAGGCATAAAGTCTGGAGCTGAAGAGAGAGGTTAAGGTCAATGAAGGAGTTGTGGGGTTCACTTGAAAGGCATGGAAGTGGGAACAGATGAGATCACTGTTGGAAGGGATGACAGAGGGAGGAAAAGATCTAGAACAGAAACTTGATAACTGCTGGTAACAGTTTTCTGACATTGCAATACACCACTTAATGAGCAGAAAAGCAAAATTGAAGAATACAATGTTTCCAACATCTTAAAAAGAGAAAAGCTGAAATAGGGAATAATTAAGAGTATCAATGCTAGTGAGATGGCCAGCAAGACAAGAATCTGAAGAGGCTCTTGGTAAGATCTGGGGGATGAAGTCTGAGAAGTGGTTTCATGAGAGTGAGTGTGCATGTGTCTGTGTGTGCATGCACACACTTGTGTGTATGTGTGGAGGTGGAAGGGACAAACCCCAAGTAACTGGTTCATAAGGTGAGAAAGTGTAAAATAGTCTTTCTAGAAATTTCTTTCAAAGATGGACAGTAACTTGAATTAATGAAAATTTTTTGTGTGGTTGTAGGTTTTGTTTTTTTGATAGTGAAAGTTTTAGCATGTACAAAGAGAACATATTTCCCTATAATGTACAAAAGTTAATAGCATAAGTCTCTGTAATAGAAAGATGCCCGATTAATGTATTTGACAGAACAAAGAAAGCAGTAAATATACTGTACATAAAGTACTTAACACAGTAAGAACTCGATAATTATTTTTATACCTGAAATTGCTGTATTATTACAGAGAGATTTCTACTTGTTCTTTGGAGGCTTTTGTTCTCCTTCCAAGAGTTTCTTTAAATGGCATAAAGAAACAAATAGCTCAAAGCAGACTATGCTTATAAGAAGGTAACCTTTATTGTAATACAACAGAAGAGGTACCAAGAAATCTCCTCGGTTTGGAGTTTGATAGCTACAATTACAGGTGAGAGAGAGAGAGACAGAGAGAGAGAGAGAGAGAGAGAGAGAGAGAGAAAGTCTTGCTCCATTGCTCAGGCTGGAGTTTAGTGGTACAATCTTGGCTCACTGCAAACTCCCAGGTTCAAACGATTCTCTAGCCTCAGCCTCCTGAGTAATTAGAATTACAGACGTGCACCACCATTCCTGGCTATTTTTTTTTTTTTTTTGTATTTTTAGTAGAGATGGAGTTTCACCCTCAAGTGATCTCCCAAAGCACTGGGATTACAGGCGTGAGCCACCATGCCCAGGCTACAGTGCTATACATTTTTTCCTATATGTTAAGGCACTTAAAATGTAAATATATTTAACACAGGGAGGATCAGATAAGATACTATATCACACTATTAATCTCTGGTTGTGCCTTAGCATGTTAGAGCCTCTCTGCATTAGAGCTAGGTGAAAGCAGTGTGGCAGTCACCGAAGGAAGTTTCTCGAATCTCCATTCAAGAAATACTGTGTCATTCTGGTGTAAGGAAAGCAGTGAGCTGGGTTTCCACCTCTAGTGCATTGGATGATAAAAACTCCCTGCTGGGCTGGCTCCTACACTCATGGAAAAAGTGATAGCCCTATCTGAATGAGGGTAAAATTCCTGAATTGTCTTGGCAAATAAGTAGAGGAAGGAATTAAAAGGCGCCAGGAAGTGGGCATTACTGGAAGGTACACATCGTATGAGAACCGAAAGTCCACCAGATAATTATTAGCCATGAGGAATGGACATGCCATTCACTGAGGCATCAGAGTGTACCTGTGAGAGGGACACCAGCGTCACTCAGAAGTTCAGTGCTGCCTCTTCTCTGCAGGTCAGGGCTGATATTAGGGGAAGCTGTCACAAAGCTGGGTGCCTTAATATCAGCGGAGATTACAGGGTCCCTGAAGAAAGACAGCCCAGGTGCTGGGCTTAATTACCAAAAGCCCGTGGGTCCCAACTGTCGTAACAATTCACAAAGCCATAGTGACAACCAAAGGGGCTTGATACACAGAAAGTTTTAGAGATGATTTATAGAACATAACATCCCTTAGGGGCAAAATAGACAAGGAGCCATGAGACTACCTAATATATCTCATCCCCAAAAGTTGGGAATGTATGACCTGAAGGTGGGTGCCCCAGTGAAAAACTTCAACTCTCTGCACAGTTACCAAAACTGAATGACTTCCTTGTCTAAAGAGGTATTAGGTCCCCAGAAGGAAGGACCCTGAAACACTACAGGAGGTATACATTGTAATGATTTTCCCTGTCCTTCTTCAAGAAGACCCGCAGCCATTTATTCAGGTTTCCATACACTATAGAAAAAAAGAATATCCAGATATTTTGAGGATGACTGGATACAGGGTCTGTGCAGACAATGATACCTGGAGACCTGAATTAGTGTCATCTTGCCCTGCTGACAGAGTAGGGACATATAAGCCTAGTTGATATTTGAGTCCAGGCCAAAGCCTGGCTGATAGTGGATCTACTAAGTCTGTGAGCATATCCAGGGGTCATTTTCTCAGTCCATTAGTACATAAATGGGGATGCACAGTACTTGACAAGTGGAATAACTACTTATTGGGGGAATTCAATTGGAAGCTTCTGAAACTCCAAGATAATAAATAAAAAACGACTGCATTATTGGAGGGAGGATGGTGAAGACTGAATGTCACCTCTTAAGACCTCAATAATCCAGAAGTGCTGATTCTTCTATTTCCATGTAATTCACTAGACTGTACAGATCCTGAAGAACAAGTGTAGACTACTGAATCTTCAACCAACTAATATTGGCCATTGATTTAATGGGTTCTTTTCAATTTCATTCAAGAAAGAGGATGAGAAACAGTTCACATTCACCTGAAACAGGCAATTCCTTACATCACAGTTGATGTCAGTTCTCTATTAACCCTCCCACTCTCTGCCATAACTTAGACTAAAGAGATAGAGATAGTTTGGATGTCCCACAGTTTAGATGTCATTGATCATTTATATACAAGACATCATGCTGACAAGACAAGATAAACAAGAGGTGGCTACACACACTGTAGGCCTTGGTAAGACACATACATTCCAGATTTGGGGAGATAAATCCTACAGTATTCAGGGGCCTAACGACATCAGTAAAGATTTAAGGGATCCAGTGGTCAGAGGCATGCCAGACATTCCCTCCAAAGTAAAAGACACTTGCTGCATCTCATATCCCTACGACAAAGAAGGAAGCACAGTACCTTGTAGTTCATTTTGGGTTTTGGTAAAAATACATCCCATACTAGTAAGTATTGCTCTGCCTCATACGCTAAGTGCTATTATCTGTATGTTTGTATCCCCCTAACAAATTTATATGTTGAGATCGTAACTCACAAAGTGATGGTATTAGGAGGTGGGGTGCTTAGGTTTTGAGAGCAGAGCCCAGAGAGCTAGCTCTTACCTTCCATCATGTGAGGGCACAGTGAGTAGACACCATGTATGAAGCAGAAAGCAGACCCTCACCAGACACTAAATTACCAGAGCCTTGATATTGGACTTTGTAGTCTCCAAAACTGTAAGAAATGAATTTCTTTTGTTTATATGTTATATGCAGTTTATGACATTTTGTTATAGCAGTTTGAATGGACTAAGACATTGGGCGACATAAAAAGCTGCCAACTTTAAATACCTTTAGGACCTGAAGCAAGAAAGGGCTCTGCAGCAGGTACAGGCTGTGAGGAGAGCAGCCCTGGTACTTGGGCCATGTGATCCAGCAGATGTTATAGGGCTTGATGTGTCAGTGGTGGGAAAACACATAGTCTGAAGCTTATGGCAGGCTCCACAGGGGGAATCACAATGTATGCCCCAGGGATCCAGGAATAAGGCCATGTCACCTGCAGCAGATAATTATATGTCTTTTGAAAAACAGAATTGAGCATGTTACCGGGCTTGGCAGAAATGAGATATTGGTCCCAGGGTATCAAACGACCGTATATTCAGAGCTGCTCATTACAAGTTGTTGTTGTTCTGTTCCACCTTGTCAAGGTGATATTTCCTACCATGGAGTTCTACCCAGCTATAAGCACTGCCAGGGTTAGTTTTGTTGCTATGCAGTTAATAGTTGCATACGGTAAAGAAGTTAAAAATGCCTAGAAGTTGTCACTTTAAAAAGGACAGTTATTTAACAACTTAAATGATGTGCAGAGCAGAACATATAAAAATTATAAGAATAAAATATGCATTCACTTAAAAAATACCACTAAAATCCAATAATCAAGACTATTTATATGACTTATAGTGCTGGAGCTGCCTGGTCACGTGGAAAACAGGACATGAGACAGGAATTTCTGGAGCACACACATTTTCAACTATCTTCCTAATTCATATTATGCAACATTTAATTAAAATCAACTAACAAGTTTCCTTCACCTGCTATGTGTGAGACACTGGACTCTGAGGATAACTCAAAGTTCGGCTGCCTTCTCTTCAATGGGTGTACAGCCCAGGAGACAATGTGATGTAAAAGACCAAATAATGGGCCGGGCGCGGTGGCTCACGCTTGTAATCCCAGCACTTTGGGAGGCCGAGGCAGGTGGATCACGAGGTCAAGAGATCGAGACCATCCTGGTCAACATGGTGAAACCCCGTCTCTACTAAAACTACAAAAAAATTAGCTGGGCATGGTGGCGCGTGCCTGTAATCCCAGCTACTCGGGAGGCTGAGGCAGGAGAATTGCCTGAACCCAGGAGGCAGAGGTTGCGGTGAGCCAAGATCGTGCCATTGCACCCCAGCCTGGGTAACAAGAGTGAAACCCCGTCTCAAAAAAAAAAAAAAAAAAAAAAAAAAAAAAGACCAAATAATGACTTTGGAGTCACAATGGCCTGAGTCACATTCCTGGCTGTAACACATACGAGCTGAATAACCCTGGACACGTTAACTAGCTTCTCATAGTCTCAGTTTTGTTACCTATAAAATAAAGACAGCCATATTTTCATTTCAGGCACTCTAAAGAATTAACCATATAAAGAGATACGGTAAAGTAATGAGTGTGATGCTAGGCCCACAGCCACTTTTCAATAAATGGTAACTGGGACATGGGTTTTCAACAAAACAGCAGAAAAGGTGGCCCATGAACTCGGCCACATTTAGCCACAGTGTACAAGCTCACGATGGTTTAGAAACTCTGAGGTGTACACTGCAGTACTGGCTCGAGGTCTAGATCTGATGAGCTTATTCCTGTGCTTCAGGAGAGAGTGCTTAGAGATTCCCTAGCAGCTCCAATCTGTGCTCACCCTGCCGTGGCTCCGGCTTGGCAGCTCACAGAGTCCTAGCTTATTCCATCCCTCAGAAACTATGAATTTCATTTCATTTCATCTGGTCCTAGTCGCATCAGTATGAGGGCTCCCAATCTTAGGGAAACCAGCTAAATCCAAATCCAAATCCAAATCCAAATCCAAATCCAAATCCAAATCCAAATCCAAATCCTGAGATTCTGTCTCAGGATTTTGATTTTATGCCCGAGATTCTGTGATGATCTTCTTAAAAGCTTTCCTTTGCTTTTAGTTTCTTTCAATTTTAATTCTCTCATTACTCTCTACCAGACCATTTTTAAGCTCCAGAAGGAGTTTATATCAGTATGTAGAGACCTGATGCATTCTACATATTCAATATATATTTATGGAATTGAAGCAAACACAACCATTCTGAAGCACTGCTTCTGTAATGTCATTTCTCGGCTCCACATTGCTTATTAATTCAAATCACAAAGCCTCAGGTTGCTTTACAAAGTCTTCCTGATTTAGTCACTCTTCCTAATCCTTAAGTTCCACAGTTCCCCATCTACGCCTCTGTGCTGAGGTTCCCCCTTACTTGTTTCTGATTGTTTCAGTGTTTCTTGTTCTTTGCCTTTGCTCCTGCTATTTATTGCCCTTCCCTGGGACACTTCTTCTTCCCCTATCCAAATCATGTCCATCTTGAAGACTCACCCAAAGTACCACTCTCCTCTGAAGCACTTCTTGTGATGCTTGCTAGCAGGACCTCATCTCTCCTGAACACTGTGGGACTTGTCATTGGCAGATACTCTAACAATCATATTCCATTGAGAACTTTATCTAATACACCCTCCTCAGGACAGACTAATCCAGCAGTACAGTAAGCACAGTACCTAGGACCCATGACACTTTGAAGGACCTGTGAAAATATCACAACTTGTTTTAGAAGCAGAAGGTAAATGTGAATTTTTAGGTGAAAGAAAATATTTAATGTATAATATTCATATATTATTTTTATAGAAATACAGTTGTAAAATATCATTTTTAATTTTGTTTATAGTGGAAGGGGCCCATGAAGGCACAAGTACCTAGGGTCCTGGGAAGCCGTAATACAGCCCTATCTTATATTGTTCTAGAATAGAAAGTCCTCTTTTTTTAATTAGAATGTTCAAGATCCTATCAGCAGTCCCCAAGCCTATGTTTGCTAACATCTAAGAGACCCCAGACACATAAATATAATTTTATGACACATTTTTCAATATTTCAAAGAGCCTAATCAAGTACTATATTTACCCATAATAAGCCCACATGCATTAACTAAAACGTCAATGTTCTTTGAGTTGGCTGGGAATACGCTAAATCATTTGGCAACACTGGTGATCTTATGTTGTTAGCGGTTGCTGAAGACACGGGAGTTTCTGTGATGTGACTGAAGAACCAGACACCATTATAAAGCCACATGTCAATCACAAAATACCCAAATATAAGTGTCTTTTACAGAAGCCAAGGAAAATTAAGGTAAGGATGCAGAGTGTCCCAGGTGTTTGGTCATTTACTTAATTATTATCATCCAAGCCATTTTAATAATTGCATGTGTATAACTGCAAAACATCATTATTATATTTTATGATTATGAGCGGTTATTTAATATCTGGGCCTAAGATGGAATGGGATCATATTTTAAAGATTTAAAAAGTGTTTAATGATTTTAAAACATGCAGTTCATGGAGGAGTGTAGGGAAAGGGAGAAAGGGTTAATAATGAAAGGGGTCCATGGTAGTGAAAATATTGGAACCCAGTGGGTGCTTTGCAATGTCTTTTGTACTGTCCTCCACCTACATCAATAACACTTAGCTGAAGGCTAATAGGCGAAACATCAATCGACTAATAATAGTGGTCATGGCACCAGCAGTCACAGTAATAGTACAGCAGTCACATTATGAGTGCATGCTCAGTAAATATTTTTGATGTATTATACAGTAGACACTTCATCAAATTTGCTCGTTTGAAATTTAGAGCACAGGGACCCTATACATTTCAGCAGTACATTATTCCTAAGCAGGGAGCTTTAAGGAAACACTTTTGATGCAGTTAGAGCTCATTTGCCAGTGAAAACAAGTATACGATGGCAGCCTGGAGCTTTTCATTTTGCTCACCCTATTGTTTCTCTTCCAAACACAATCCCTGGCCAGTCTCATGAAATCACCTGCTACAGGTATACTGACATTCACTCCGTGAATCCTTATACCTCCAAATGAGGGCTGGGTCACCCACCTATACAGAATTAGATAATAAGTCTCAAAAGCAGAGTGGGGAAAACAGACACCCGTGGATTGTGTTTATTTAACCCTTGTCTCAGCAGCCTGTAAGCAGTGGCAGTGGCTGTTGTGCATGGGACTTTGTGAGCTTATTATAAAATGTGGCTGTGTGGGAAGAGAGAGTTGGATAATGCCAACGACTGGCCACCAATGAGGAGGGGGAAAGAGGGAATGATATTTTAGAGTTTCCACCAGTATTCTGGGAAAAGACTGGGGTCAATTGTTTAATGCCACAAATTCTTCCCATCCCAGTATATATACTCCTCACTACAATCTGACTTTGGTATACCTCCCATCTCTAGGTAAAATCTATTTCTCTAACCCCAACAATCTGGGCTGGCTTTGTGATTTCTCTCAACAATAAAATACAGTGACAGAGATGTGTAACAAGCTTAGGAATCTAAGTCTCAAGATACCCTGCAGCTTGGGTCATTACTTGATTGGAAGGTGGCTCTGAGATGTCATAAGGGAAGATGACCCTTGAGAGAAAGCCCTCTTGAGGAGAGAAGCCCAGCTATTTGCACTGTCTCAGCTGAGCCCAAACCCCAGATCTCTGATTAGCTGAATGTGTCCCATTAGAGAAGCAAGGCTTGACTAGCAGGAAAACTGCAACTCAACCCCGTGTATCCTGAGAGTAACAGATTGTTGCTGTTTGATGGTCCAGTGTGGTTTAGGATGCAGCAACACTTAATAGAAACAGAGGCCAATAAATGTAACAGACCCTTTTTTCCTTGACATTTTCAAAAATCCTAAGGTCAGAATTGGAAGTGACCCAAGGAGGTCATTTCATGTCTGTCTGTTTAGACAATTTATGAGGTTAACTGGAAATTCATCATACATAATTTTTCATTCTCAACCTTGAAGTTCATTTGCTTTCAATTGAAAAGCCTTTACCCACTTATATGAAAAGTAATAGCACAAAGACAAATATAAATATTCTAATGTCACTGAACACTGAATTATAAATATCAATGACTGAGGGTTAAATAACCCTAATGATTTTTTTCAGTACTTCCAAAAATAGAAATAGGGCTTTTTTAATTCCTGAAAGTTCTCAGTAAAGCAAAATTAAGCTCCATGATCAACTTATCCCCAAAGCCTTAATTAAAGTCAGATGCTAAGGGAGAGTTCAAATTCTTTAATTTTATTTCCTAATCCACATAAAGAAGCATCAAAAACATATTTCTCAGTTCTTATTTACATACTCCATAACAGGGCTCATTGACTTTTATTTATGCATTTATGTATGTTTATAACACCAACACCAAATTAAATAAATATGCCTTTAACTAAATACAGTCATAAGACCATTTCCACAGAGGATATTGGATATATGGCTGTTTTCTACTATTTACTGGCAAGCATTTCATGAGATTGCATTAGTTTGAACACCCCAGAATTTCTATTATAAAGTTGTCCCAAGGTGTCTCTATTGAAAGTGGGAAGAAATATATTTGTATGTAAGCTCAAATATAACAGCAAAGCCTGACTCTAAGGCTTACATTTGCAGCAGGAGTTATATTCAGAGTTGCCATGGCAGCCACCCACACTCACACACACACACACAGAGGGGTGGGGAAAGAGAGAGAGAAACAGCAGGGAACAGATTCTATTGTTAAAAAGACAGAGGTACTCATCAATGTAATTACAAGGAGGAATCCTAGCTTGTAGTCTGAACCAACGTGTAATGGTAGAAGATTTCCCAGCGTTGGAGTGTCTATTAAGGGATTTTGCTCTAAATGAATCTACCATCTGCACCTTTGGCTTTACACTTTACTGGATGCTGAGATTCTGCAGGAAAGAATTCACCTGCAGATGCACACACTAAGGCTAAAATAATATAATATTTCCTTCTCTGGAACATTCAGAAAAACAGCCACCAAAAAATTTGTGGTTCTGTGGATCCAAGAAAGGTACTTCACTTTTTGAGTCTCCTCATTTATATAAAATGGATAAAATAATATCACATACTTTAAGAAAATGAGGATTCAATAAATCATCACAAATAATCAATTATTAAATCAATAATTATGGTAAATAACTTAAAAAATACAAGGGAATTAGAAAAGTATTAAATAAGTTAGTAAAAGTAAAGCAATTGGTGCCTGGCACATAGTAAAGTTTCAACAAATGTTTGCTATAATAATTACTATCATTAATATTTCCCAGTTTTTATGACAGAACATATGATTTATAACTGAGAAGTTTCTAAAACAAATGCATGCCAGTGGCCAGTAGACTGGACCAAGACAATATGTTAAGATTTTTCTAGTGCATAAACAATAAGACTTTCTCCTGTAGCAATGCCTTTGAAACACTATTTTGCCAGAATAAAAGGGCCAAGTATATTATTATAGAACCACCACTGGCAAACATTGGTTACACAGCAAAATCTAACATGCACTGTGTTTTAAATTTTTATTTATTTATTTATTTATTTATTATTTTTTTTTTTTTNAGTGTTGAACATTACGAAGCTCCTTGAATCTTACCCTGCCTAACAGGCTGGGCCTACACACTGTCTGTCCCTTCCTAATGACTCGTCTAAGTCTCTTCCATGTATTTGTATGGTTTTGATAGTTCCTCTTGGTATCAATTTCTAGCCTTTTTTTTTTTTTTCTTTTTTATCAGTTACCTTCTTTGGTAATGAGTAAAAAGCCCCATTCTTCTGATGAAAGGCAACCTACAAGAATGCAGGTGTGAATCATAAATGTCTCCAGGATGTGCACGTAACTTTGTTCTCATACCTCAACCTTCGTTATGCATAGGCCAGCTTTGTTAGGTGCAGTCCTTGATGACAAAACACTGAAGTTTTACTAGGAAAACAAAATCACTGTAGATTTTCATCAAATGTCAAACTCCAAATAGCTTTGTGTTTTCATTTATAAGTACGCAATTAGAAATTCCTCTCCTGTCTAACTGTTGGTGACTCAAAGATATCCAAGCATCATTGATTTGAAATTGGTACAAGAAAACCATTTCACATGTAATGCAGCAAAATAGAAGTTATGTAATCAGTGTGATAGTATTTGGGATGTGTTTTGAACCCTTCAGAGATGTGTGAAATAATATCCAAAAAGCGAAATTAATCCACAGAAGTACAGTCATGGGACACATCTAAGCTTTAAACTCTGATGTGTGAATCCAGTGAAACATGGGGTTTTATTTGTTACGGAAGCTGGGACTTGCTAATTTCCCCATTTTAGAAAGAGAGAAAGCAGGTGTTAGTCTCAAGGTCTTTTGCAGAAAGCAATACCTGGCTAGAATTTTTAAAACAATGTAGGCTTTTTTGTATTTATTTTATGGTTCCCTTCTATTTATCAAGTGATACTGATTTTCCATTTGTGGTAATAATAGTATTCTTTTATAATAATTTGTTGGTAAATTGATTTTAAGAAAAAAATGAATGATAGCTGAGTTGGTATGCAGCTATGATGTAAATCATGAAGGTGATGTCCTGAGAGGAAAATTTGGGAAACATTTAACATATAATAAAGGCTCATTTACACTGTTTACATAAATAGGGCCTAGGTTTTAGGCACCCTTCTAAGTGCTTTCCAAATACTGGCCAATTTAATCTTCAAAGCAATCCTGTGAGGTAGGTGCTATTATTAAAATCCAGTTACAGAAGAATAAAATAAAGAATAAAGTAGCCTATATGTTACTAGCTGTGGTTATGATTGGGGGTATGTGGCAACTAGGAAGCCCTAAAACTCTGAGGAGAGGACAGTTTAAGAGAAGTGGAGGGACAAAGGCAGCTTAGATGAAAGGATATGAGGTCAAGAATTGGATCTGATCCTTTAAGATCTGCAGTCTTTAGGAGACCGCTGTTAAAATGTAGACACAAAAGGATAAGAAACACATGAAGCTACCATTCCAACCACTGGGTGGGATGAGCTTATCAACTCACTTTTCAACTGGGAAAGATATGCATCTATTTGGAGAGTGCTACACACAGTAACCCTCAAATGTGATCCCTGAACCAAGAGTATCATCTATCTGGGAACTTGACAGAAATGTACATTCTCAGGTCCCACCCCTACTGACTCAAGAGCTCTGGGGGTGGGGTCTGGCCATGTGTGTTTCAACAAGCCCCTAAGTTCTATAAGCTGTTTCAAGGGGTCTAAAACTCCTTTCTATACATTGTAAATTTATCAAGGATACGTTAAAAGGAATTTTTAAATACTGATTCAAACAAATAATTATTATGTATTTTTACTGTGCAAAAAGCTATTCTAGGTATTGCAGTAAAAGGGTGGGATTATAGAAAGAGAGGCTAAATGAATCCTGAAGTAAAAACAAATCCAACACTTTCACTTTCTATGTATTTTAAGTGAAATGTGAAGAGATGAACTGTCCTGAGAAGGATGGCTTATTTAATCAATGCTCAGCACCCAGGAAAGCCACTCACATCTTCTGTCTGTGAGTCTACTGCATGGCTCACTCTGTTTAAAATGGGGAGGCCATCAAATAAACGTACAACTTAGCTTGCACTTATTTATGCATGTGCCAGTGCAGATGCATGTAAAGCCAGTGAAGATGCATGTAAAAATACTATTGGATCAGATATAGGTGAAGGGGAGGAAGGCAGCAAATCACACTGCCGTGTGTGTACCTATGCAACAATCTTGCATGTTCTTCACATGTACCCCAAAACCTAAAATGCAATAAAACAATACTATTGGATGAATGAACAAGGGATGAAATTAGGGGTAAGTGATGACTGAGAACTGAGTGTGCAAGTCACCAAAACTTGCACAAAAAGACTCAGTGCTCCATTTTGAAATACTCTTGCAGAAAGGTATCCAGTCTGAGTGGTGTAATCAATGTTAACTCTCTGGGACCTGAGGACTTGAGAGTACAGGATGGAAGCAATAGTAATAATGCCATCATGGGGTGGTTGTGAGGTTACTGTTATTTACAGAATGAGGTTGTTGTTATAACATTTGTAGAACAGGGGCTGGCACAGAGTAAGCACTACGTAAATGTTAGTCATTATTAGATAACCCTGAAGGCTCTTTTCAAGTCATTTCTGTGTTGGATTAGTGTTTTTCTTGTCAGGGAGTAAAGGAGTCTGGGATTCCTAGAACAGGATAATAGAGTTGTTTGATAATTTGGGATAAAGTAAAGGTTCTGACACTAATCTTTTACTGCACATGTGGATGAAGGGTCAGTGGGAAGATACAGAAAAAGGAGATCCAGTCCGTTGAACAAGAACACAGAGATTCACAAGCTACGAGCATTCTTTTTCAACGACAAGAAGCTGATGAAACCACTAACAAACACTTTCCTAGCTTAAAAAAAACACTGCTGATTAAACTTTGCATGATGTTTATGCTTTGCCCAACCACTCACATAAATGTAGCAAACATAAGCCATAAGAAAAATGAATTATAAAAGCATTGTAATATAAACTCATGTTATATACTTACAGTTTTTTTTGTTTTTTTTTTTCTGTTTGTTTTTTGTCTTTTTTTGAGACGGAGTTTCACTCTTGTTACCCAGGCTGGAGTGCAATGGCGCGATCTCGGCTCACCGCAACCTCCGCCTCCTGGGTTCAGGCAATTCTCCTGCCTCAGCCTCCTGAGTCACTGGGATTACAGGCACGTGCCACCATGCCCAGCTAATTTTTTGTAGTTTTTTAGTTTTTAGTAGAGACGGGGTTTCACCGTGTTGACCAGGATGGTCTCGATCTCTTGACCTCGTGATCCACCCGCCTCGGCCTCCCAAAGTGCTGGGATTACAGTATTTATTTATTTTTTTAGAGACAGGGTCTCGCTCTGTCACCCAGGCTGAAGTGTAGTTGAGCGATCACAGGTCACTGTCACCTCAAACTCCTGTACTCAAGAGATTCTCCTGCCTCGGCCTCTCATGTAGCTAGAACCACAGGCATGCAGCGCCACACTGGCTGAGGATCTTTTTCCCCTTCTCTTTTTTTCTGCAGAGTTAGGGTGTCCTAGGTTACCCAGGCTGGTCTCAAACTCCAAAATGATCTTTCTGCCTTTTGGTCTCCCAGAGTACCAGTATTACAGGCATGAGCCACCACACCTTGTCTGAGTCTAATGTCCATTAGTATTAAAATATTTGTATAACAGTATTTGGGGTCAGAGAGTATTCTGGAATTTGTCTCCTGTCATTGGCTTGGTCATGTATGTATACATAGATATATTTGCAATTTATACCCAGATACAAATATAAACATCAAATTTAGATGTGATGGCAATGAGTGAAAAGTATTTTGTGACTTCTGTTTCACTCAAGTTTCAATCCCCGCTTTAAGGCTGAGTGCTTCATAGTCTAGTAAAGCTGAAACATGTAGTCAAGCAATTTCTTTAATAGGAAAGAATATGCATGGGTTAGCATACTTCATATCAGGCCTAGAGGTACCTTAGAATGTGAAGATGGATTAAAGAAAACAGGGGAAATTGAAAGAACAGAGTTCCGGGGCACAGTGAGATGGCAAGAAGAAAGTTGTAACAGACAAACTTTAGAAAAGTTGGGAAGCAGTGGAAGGGAAAATCGATAGGATCGGATTAAGGAAAGAATCCTTGACTCCATAAAAAGCTTCTGGATGGAATTTAAAAAATGTTCAGGCAGTGAGGGATAGAATTAACTTGGCTTACAAACTTTAAAAATGTTAAAATGCGGCCAGGGGTGGTGGCTCACACCTGCAATCCCAGCATTTTGGGAGGCCGAGGCAGGTGGATCACCTGAAGTCAGGAGTTTGATACCAGCCTGAACCAACATGGTGAAAACACCGTGTCTAAAGAAAATATAAATTAGCCAGGCATAGTGGTGCATTCTTGTAATCCCTGCTACTTGGGAGGCTGAGGCAGAAGAATCACTTAAACCTGGGAGGTGGAGGTTGCAGTGAGCTGAAGTCATGCCATTGCACTCCAGTCTGGGAAACAAGAGCAAAAAAAACCTCATCTAAAAAAAAAAATTAAAATGCACACTCTAAAATTATCCTGCCATTGTAAATGTTATGAGTAACCTGTTATTTCCCTTCCTAAATTGTCCTTCTATTTAGTAATCTTTATTTGCAATCTCAAGTAGAGATGTCACAGGGTATTCCATATATTCTCTCTGCTTTTAGAAATAACATGATTGTATTGAAAACATTTCCATTATAAAATAGTTCCCTAAGGGTAAAAGAATAATTCCAAGTTTTTCCAAGTCATTAGAAATAATCAAATTTGGCTTCAAACTGGTCCTGGCGACTTTATAGATCTCTTGTTAATGAGCTGAAATTGGAGGAAAGTAGATTGGGCACCACTGGGAATGATAACAAATTCTCTGACCTGTCCAGGTGTGGCGGCTCATGCCTATAATGCCAACACTTTGAGAGGTTGAGGCGGGCAGATCACTTGAGGTCAGAGTTTGAGACCAGCCTGGTTTCAACATGGTGAAACCCCATCTCTACTAAAAATACAAATATTAGCTGGGTTTGGTGACACACACCTGTAGTCTCAGCCTCTCGAGAGGCTAAAGCAGGAGAATTGCTTGAACCTGGAAGGCAGAGGTTACAGTGAGCCGAGACAGTGCCACTGCACTCTGACTTGGGCTACAGAGAGAGACTCTGTCTAAAAAAAAAATTATCTGATCTTACTGGAGTCTGTGGAAAAGCCTACAGAGAACACTTTTGGAGTCTACCTCCTGAGCTGCAAGGCACGTTCTTGTGAAGAGGGAGAGGCTGATGGTACCATTGCTGGGGACAAGAGCTGCCTGTCAAGGCTGTAATTCTTTGTCCTTCTGTATAGAGGTAATGTACTCACCACTCCCATCTAAAGGTCCTAGGATAGCTGCATTGGGGCCTGGCTCTTACCACTAAGATAATGGACAATACTCAAAACTAAAGAAAAAATATATAGATTTCTAAGGACACTTTGGTTAGTTCTATGAGAAAACGTTAAACACTAATTGAGATATGGTGATGATATAGTTGCCAGTAACAATAGTGGTTTCTAGAAAACATGAGTACCCCTTTCACCCCCAGCAGGGACTATGAGAGCTTGGGTAGGGAGCTAAGAGGCCTAAGCAGTTCTCTTAATTGTGCTATTACAAGTTCATGGGGAATGCTACAGAACAAATTTGTTTCCACTAAGTCCTGTTTACTATAAAGACAAACATATTCTCAAATAGAAATGTTAATGGCTATATTTTTCAATACAACCAACTACCCACACAATCTCATGAGAGTCAACTGACTTAATTTTGTTCAGAGTACAAATAGCTATTATTAAAAATAGATTAAATGGCTTATAGAAAGAAATTAATGTGTTTTAAGTGACTTTCATTATGGCAGGGAAAAATAATTTCTAGATTGGAAGAATTAACAGTAATACAGACTAAGACAACAAATTTATAATCATTACTTACAGTCAGATACATAGCTGCATAGACGCTGAGAGCTGCTTCTTTGGATGGAAAGGTTTTTCTTGCTCTCATGATGAGATCTGGGTTGCCGGTACAGGCCTCTTCCCCACTGATGAACTGTGTATACTGCTGACATCCAAGTGCTGTATAATTGGGCTTACACAGGGCAAGGAAATGTGGGGCCAGATTTCCTGTGACGACTTGTCCAGCATTTACAAAGATATCTGTAGCAAACAGTCCAAATGTATAAATTCCTGGGGAAGAAAACAAATAATTTTAACTTTGTGTGTGTGTGTGTGTGTGTGTGTGTGTGTGTGTGTGTGTGTGAATCTCAGTTTATAATAAACCAAAATGAAAATATTTTAGAAACTATAAAATATTCCATACACATAGTTCCTTTCATTTCATTCCTCTCCATTTCTTTCCCTGGCTTTCTGGGAGTGGTGGAAGTGGTAAATTATTTAACATATTGAGCTGTCTACTGGGTTTTGTGCATGGCAGGTTTATAGGACATAAGAAAAAATAAGAACATTTATTCTCAGACCCTGGGTAATGCAATTGTTTCATAGAGTCCATGTGTTCCTTGAAAGGGTAGAGTCTATCATGTTCTACTAACATTAGCAATTTTATTTTTTCCCTATTTTTGAAAATATTTTTTATCTCACTAACAGAAAGCAAAGCAGTTGTCTCTCTTTGGTTATGCCTCTTACTCTGAGACTGATGTTAATGCTGCTGGAGGTACCAATTAGCAGTAAATCCTGTGCCATAAGTTTTCAATTAAATGTGGAAAATCTTAAGTAAGGCAGAATGCTTTCAGAGTAATCTCTACAATGCCTTCAGAAATAAATTTTTTAAAGTCACAGAACAGCTAGTAATTTAGTTCCACCTTATCTTTTATGGACTGGTTTTCAATTGATCCAATTTGGACTATTTAGTAACAAGACAATCCAAATTATAGGTTATTAATTACCTTTACAGTCTTCAAATTTATTTGCTTTGGTTATCTGAAGATATAAAACTGAGTGCATAGATATTTTTCCTCCTTTTGTAAGGAAGTTGCCAATTTACTTGAATACCAAAAACATTTTCTAAATTTAACGTCATCGGTCATTATTGTTAAAACTTAATTTTCTGTTGTACAGGCAAAATAATTTTTTGGCATTAATTTCAATTAAACATACAGCTACAATTTTCAAGGATGTGGTAATGATGAAAAGAAATTCATCCTTTTATAATTTGGAGAATAAAATCCAATAGGACCTTTTAAAACTATCCCAAAGTAATACTTCTAAAAGTATTGATTTATTAAAATGTCATATACTTATGCTACAATATTAGATGTTTTTCTTTTTGGTCATATATTTCTGGATTGTTTGTGTCCCAAGCCTTTTCATCATTATTGACTGTTGTATAGTATATCACTATAAAATTTATACCGGATCAAATAATTTGCCAGTATTAGATGCATGGCTGTTCTTTTAAAATATTATATATGTTTGCAAAAGGTTGACACACAAAAACCCCCACACGGCAAAACTCTATGTGTGTACAAATGGAAAAGAAACAAAGATATTAGTTCTCTCTTAATCTAAAAATTCTAAAAGAAAACAATAAGAAGCCCTTTCTGAACATCTCACCAGCATTCTATGAGTCATACAAAGTAAAGGTAATCAAAATCAGAAATTTGAGAGAGACAGAGAAATTAAAAAGAACTGAGCTCAATAAAAGCTCTCCTTCCAAAATCTCATGGCCAAGCACGGGAACCTAAATTACAAGTCTTCTTCATTTGTATGCCTTTGAAATGTAGGCTGTTTGGTGTAATGGGTTTTCCTGTTTATAATAGATTGAAATATTTGATAAGAATGTGGCAATGTATCTTGACACTTTAAAGTCCCCAAATTAGTTTTCAAATTAAAACATCAGTCCATCAGGCCCAAGGCTAATACTGTAGTTGACTACAAAGATAATTATTAAACTGGGATCTTACGAGTGTATCTATTCCACTGACCTAAAGAATAAAGTCACTATAAAGAGTGATGTGCTATTACACAGTAATGCTTCGCTTCCATGCTTCCACTTTATTATAGCTAGAAACATCCAAATCATAAGTGAACAAGAAACAAATAAGGCTTTCATATTTTATAAGATCATATTAGAAGAAGCATGTAGAGAGTTAAAAGCATACTGTACTTGGAACCAAATATTCTTTAGAAATATGTGTGCAAATGAAGAAAAATATTTTACTTCAATAGGCACAATGTAATTTGCTTAACAGTATTTAGGAAAGCATCAATTTCTCTAAATACTTTTAATTGTGAGCATATGGTTGTGTATTGCTTATACAAGAAGAAATTAGCCAAGAACACAGTATTGACAGATGTGAAAAAATAACTTTTAAGGTTTCATATAAAAGTTGTCCTTTCAATAGGATAAATGAGGGCTTTGGAGATACATAACTTGATGTCAGTAAAAAGAACAGTCTTGGATATGAAGACCTTTCGTCTTCAGAGAGATCTAAAAGCCTGATGGCATTTGGCTAGTCTTTAATGGGTTTACAGATAGATTAGGTGATATATGCATGCTATCTTCAAAGTCTTCATCTTGATCCCTTCAATATGAGAAATATGTTGAAGAGTTACATTATCTTTAATGTATCTCTTAATACTAATAAAAATTTATCTTAAATGGCATTTAGTATATACAGATATGCTTATTTTATCTGATAAATCCAGGAAACATTTATATTAAATTTTATTGAGTCAGTTAAAAAATGTGTCTAGGCTAAGTTCCTATTGAATTAAAATGATTTTCAATAATTCAGTCATGCATATACTGATTATTGCTAGTATTTGAGATTGAAAGTTAAATTATTAGTGAATCTTGTCCTCTAATAAAATCCTCAATATGTTTTTAGTTATATAAAAATCAACTTAGAAATAGTGCATGGAGTGTTACATTTGTTCTACTTACCAAGCTATTTTTCTTGTCCTTCATGATGTTCAACAACCTACCTGGATTATCACTACCCTCCCACTAAGTATTGCTCAAAGATTTTCATAAACACAGTAGTCATGTAATCTTTGGTTCTTAAAGAATCTGAACCATCCAAATGTGGTGTTCTTTCTTCCTTAAAGGAATGTGGAAATGCCATCCTAATGTGGGATCTTGCAATATTAAAGAGAAAGTAGTCTGTAATTATTTTTTTTAATTTTTAATTTATTATTTTATATAAGCAGATCTTAGGGAAACAGGTGTTTGGTTACATGCATGTTCTTTAGTGGTAATGTCTGGGATTTTGATAAACCTGTCACCCAAGCAGTGTGTATTGTTTATTTTTAAAAGTAAACTAAAACATTTCAAAAAAAAATAACCTAATATTTGCATACAGTTAAAATGTGAGTCATTTTAAGGGTTAGCTTATGCACAAACACTTTCAGAAATAATAAAAGTAATTTAATGAACACATACCAAGAAATCGGACAGTTCGGCGCACCAGTGGGTTTATATAACAACAGTCTCCAGTTAGAATAGTTTTTTCCTGGTTTTCAAAATCCCTTGTGGCTAGTTGTAGGCAAAAGACAGCAGTCTCTCCAACTATTATCTTGAAAGAAAATCAAAGATTAAGGAGTATTAGAATTTAACCAGTACAAATATAAAACATTTTTATTTTTAAATTTTAAAATGGAGCTCTTTTGAATGCTGATAATCTCAATGTAAAACAGAGCCATAATTGATTATCTAGGTCCTTTGATTACACACTTGTCCCTATGTATGTAAACCATATTTTTCTCAATTCCAGAAAGTACCATACTGAAAAATTATGAATAAAAATAGACAGTTTTGTTTTCTGAAAGTCTTAAAAAATAAAATATACAAAAATATTAAAGGAAATACTCATTTATTTTTGGTGTGTAATTAAATTCCATGCTTTATTACTTTAAGTGACTGTGTTTTGTTTAAATTTGACTCTGCTAGAGAAGTCACAACAGATTCTCCACGCAAATATTTTTAAAGCATTTGATACACACATACTAATTTAAAATCATATTAATACTTTAATTAATAAGAAAAATAAATCTGCACATTTGACCTTGAGAACCTCCTGTTCTGAGACATTACTAGGAATTGTCATAATTAATATATTACTTATACTTTAGTATAAATGTTATTTTGATCTTCATTAAAACCATATGAAACTAGGAATAGCATCCTACCCTTTTTACAAGTAAAGAACACCAAGACTTGGAACACAAGTGAATTGACCAAGTGCTGGCAAGAGGGACAAGGTTGTGTTACAGATGCTTTGCTCTACTCTGCTGACTTATTAAAGGACCTGGCCTTGCATTGGTATTTGTGCCATTGGTAGTGATTTTTATACACAGTCCTCAAAATCACCCAGCAAAGTATTACAGCCAGTATTATTATTCCATTTTATAGATGAAGAAATGGAGATTTACGGAGGTTAAATAATGTGTTTCTTTTAGGGCAAGTCAGAAACCAAGCAGAAATTTCTGACTCCATTTAATGCTATGAACAATAGCATGAGAAATAAGATTAAGAGAAAAAGAAACTGGAGCCAATAGTGTGTCTACTAAGTTGTCATTGTGAGGTTTGCTTTTATTACCTCTTGTTAAGCTTAATTAACACGCTACACAGGGAGTCCCTGACATTCCCTGGAGAAATGCTTTTGGGGTCTCTATGAAAAGTAATATCTATGATTATAAGTTATTCAAAATAGAAAGTGTGAGGTTGAGAAGGAGGTTACAGGAGATTAGGTATTTGACCTACTTTTACCCTAGTGTGAACAACAGAATTATGAGACATCTCTTCATTTCCATCCTTCTTTCTCCCTCCTTTTCCTTTCTTCTTACTATACTTCTCTTTCCAAGTAGGCCGGGGTTCAATGTTAAATCAGAAGACGTTGTAAATCAAAAGAGACTAGTCCTGCCTATTTTGTTAGACTGGATTGAACTGAGAGAGATAAGAACTTCCAAATTTCTCTTGAATTTTACTCTGGCGTTGGTGAAGTAGAGCAGATGTGTGATGAAACAGCTCATCCAGCCAAAGGATACACAAGAATTATTTTTCATGAGTATTTGGAGAATCTTACAAGAAGATGAACTGTTTTTTGATACCTTATCTCTCTTTCTGAATAACTTTTTCTCATGTCCCACCTCCTCTTCACTGTACCTTGAAAGAAATTACTATGATGATGCTTTCTGGGTTTTCAGATTCGGCTTCTTCTGGGTCTGCCTTACCACAGAATGTTCCAAATTCTAACAATGCATCATCCACTCCACTTCATGAGCTGACTGGCTCTGCACGTAATGGCTGCCCTCTCAGCCTCCTCTTCTCCAGTACAGCTTCTACTGGTCACCATCCCCAGGCAGGCCCCACCCCATGGTACACTGAACACAAACTTAGGCTAGACATGTTAAACTTCCTAGAAGGTAGTAGATATCCAATAATTCTTATTGAATGCATAAAGGAATCCCATTTTCAAAAAACTCTCAGCTTCAATAGATCGGAATACCCTTGTCTGCTATTGACCTTTTGCCTGACTTCTAGTAAACAACTTCTGGCTTGTTCCTATGATGAAGGATCTATCCTATAACTAGATAACTCTTTTCAGTTACCAGGGTCTTTAACCAAAAACTGATTTGTTGGGGCCACTTTTCCCAGTGGCTTTCTAATGCTGACCTCTTGCTTACCTGCATCTCAGCACATTTCATGTTGCTGAATTTCCAATTTCTGTCCTGAGCATTTCTGCCAAAACAGTTTCTCAGCAATATCAGTTGGCTGCTACTACAAGAAACCCACTTGAATTATGTTAACCAAAATAGTAAGTTTATTCTACAATTAGTTTCCTCAGAATTGAAGGGCAGGGAGCTTGGGGATTAGGCCTATGAATGGGAAGTCTTCAGGAGTCCAAGCAACAGCTGTCACCACGTCATTCTCCCTCTTTCCCTGAAGTCTCACTGTCTCTTATGTCAGTTTCTCTGTGCATGCCTTTCTGCCAGCCAGTGCTCCTGATTCTGAGCATACATGATTTCCCCAACTGTCTTCAAGAAGCTTATCTTTGAATTTGTCAGCTCAGCCCAAGGAAACAGTTAAACTGATACAATTTTCCAAACCTCAATTCCAAGTTTCAGGGAGGTTTAGGTTGAGATAAGGCATCTCTCCCGGAGTCCAATGAACCAAGGTTAAGAAGGTATGTCACGGTCTATGAAAATGTCACTGTGGGTAGAGAAGGTAGTTATCAAAAACAGACAGCTGCTGTGATCAGATACTGATGTCAAAGTCCATCACATCTTGCTGGACTCCCTCTGGCCAGTAATTGGTCCTGACTAGCTCTTTCCAGCATGTTCTCTGGATACTGTATTCTGTCCACGTACTTTGGACTTCATGTCATCAAATGCATATGCCTAGGTGTCTGCTTTCCTCCAAGAGTATGTCTAATTCACACACTCTAGTCTCCTTTCCTGAGAGCTCACTGTGATATCTATGGAACCCCTCATCCAAACCATGTTCTCTCTTAACTTCCCCACCAACTTCCTGAGTGAACACTCCAATTGTTTACTGCTCTCAGATAATTTTTTTTTTTTTTTTGAAGATGAAGTCTGTCACCCAGGCTGGAGTGCAGTGGCACTATCTCGGCTCACTGCAACCTCCTCCTCCCAGATTCAAGTGATTTTCCTGCCTAAGCCTCCCAAGTAGATGGGACTATAGGCACATGTCACCACACTAGGCTATTTTGTTTATTTTTAGTAGAGACGGGGTTTCACCATGCTGACCAGGCTGGTCTCGGACTCCTGACCTCAGGTGATCCACCCGCCTTGCCTTCCAGACATGCCGGGATTACAGGTGTGAGCCACCACACCCAGCCTGCTCTCAGATAAATTCAAATACTGAAATTAAAATAATTGTAATTATAATGAGTGTATTTATTTAAATGCTTTCTAAGTCAAGGGCATGGTACTAGACACCAATGTTTGAAGAAAGGTTTATAATCTAACTGGGTAGACACAAGCGAAATGATTAATAATGGTACAAGGTTGCAGAGGCTGAGCTTTATTTGACTGGTTTGGACAACATATGCTAGGAGAACCCTTGGAAAGAAGTGTCACTGAGTCACTGAGGGAATCTGTGATGGCAATGAAACATGTCACTCAAATCTCCCACTGCAGGGATGTTTACAGACAGATGGTCCCGGCTGCTGCTCCTCTGGATCCACTACTGAACCCATGCTGAGGCCACACTTCCTACAGGCTGCTCCTAGCCAATGACGAAGCATAGTAGGGGTTCTAAGGTGAGCCTAATCTTCTGAAACGTGGGACACCTCCAATTGGCAATTTTGGTTTAAAGATTCCCCATGAGCCTGACCAAATCTTTCTTAGAGCCATGCTTCCTATGCAATCCCACTACCCCTACTAGACTACCTCACCGAGGCTGAAGTTTTTCCCATCCAGCCCACCTTCTTTCTTCCTCTCACACACTGGGCAGACCTCCATCACAGTCTGAAGGCTGTCTTTGCTGTTTCTGATTTACCCCTCAACCTTTGTGTTTCACAGGTGTTTTTTCTAACAACTCTTGGACTTCTAATCTCACTTGATAACTGCTTCTAGGAGAATATAAACATATACAGCATCAAAGATAGACAGGGTATGATCCTTACTACAACTAACGCTTGATATTAGATAAGTGCAGAGGATTCAGAAACAACCCTAACCAGAAAGCAAGTATTTGGAGGAGAGGAGGTAACCTTTCTCCTATTAGCACTCAGCTTGACCTCAACAGGAGCTAAAGTAGATTGAGTTTGCCTTGAAGGCAGAGACACAATACCAAGGTAGCACTTGGTAAATGTTAACAGTTGAAAAAAATTACTGGCAACAAAAGCATTAATAACAATAGCAATATTGCTACTAAGGCCAACAGCATTAGTATACAGTCTAAAATAGATGTAATTGTATGCAGTTTATATTTCTATTAATAATTTTATCTGATCTTTCTTTCTAAGCTTGGCACAGTACTAGGCAAAGAGTAGGGAATTTTCATTTTCTGTTGTCCTGTATCTCTTTCTTTATGACTAATTCAATACCACATCAGTCATATTGACTCTAATGCATACATTTCTCTTTGTCCTCTTGAATTTGAATCAGTGGCTCTGGTCAGTGAGTTACTGGTATTTTATTTTGGTTCTTTTTTTCTGACTGAAGCCCTCCCTGGTGGACTTCATTTCTCCTAAGATTTTACCAACCCCTGCTCCATTAAGGAATCCTAAATCTGTGTATCTCCCCTAAACTCCAGATGCAGGTTTCCATCCACCTATTAAACAGCAACACCTCAACATGCTCATATCTACCTATTGGAAGGCCACAAAGCCTTTACATCCAAAATAAAATCCAAGTGTTTCACGTTGAACCTCCTGCTCTTCCGTGTCACCATCCCAATTAATCCATTCAGTTTCTACTTGGACTCAAGCTAAAACTCTTACAAAATTTCATGCTGACACCTCAATTTCCCTCATTTGTCTCTCTCCATCGACTGATTTTGTTCATATTATTTTTGATTGACAAAAAATTGTATACATCTATGCTGTGCAGCATAATGTGAAATATGTATACATTAGGCAATGATTGAATCAACCTTATTTAATGTATGCATCACCTCACATAATTATCATTTTTGTGGTGAAAGCACTTAAGAATCCACTCTCTTAACAATTTTTAAGTGTAGAGCACATTCTTATTAACTATAGTCACCATGTTGTACAAGAGATCTTATTTCTTCTAACCAAATCTCCATCAATTGCTAAATCTTGCTGATTATATATCTCAATTCTATTTCAAATAAGATCACTTTTATCACTACCTCCATTTTAAAATGCAGTCCCTCTTCACTATTTTCCTGCATTAAAGCATAGCCAGAACTTGCATTTGTACTTCCATTTTCTATGCTCTTCAAACTCCAGATTGGTCTATTGAAAGCAAATTTTGTACAATCCAAATTTTATCTTCTTTTTTTGGAGACAGGGTCTCCCTCTGTCACCCAGGCTGGAGTGCAGTGGTGCAATTATGGCTCACTGCAAACTTGAATTCCTGGGCTTAGGCCATCCTCCCACATTAGCCTCCTAAGTAGCTAGGACTAATTACTAGAGGCATGTGGCGCCATGCCTAATTAATTTTTTCATTTATTTATTTTTAGTTTTTGTAGAAATAAAAATAAGTTGCTGGTCTTGAACTCCTGGCCTCAAGCAGTCCTCCCAAAGCATGGCGATTACAGGCATGAGCCATCACACCCAGCCCCACATTTTCTATTTACAATTTTCAGTGTGTCCTCTTAGCTTGTGGATTAACTAAAATTTCATAAGAGGTCATTTACTGCTGAGCCTAAACCTATCTTTTTCAGCTTCAGCAATTCCTGCATAGCCTTCAGACACTCTGTGCTCTAGTCACAGATAAGCATTTTCATACTCCAACATATCCGGCATTTCCATACATCCAGGTTTTTATGCTTGGTCCATGGCTTAGTATATCTTGGTAGGCAGGGCATGGTTCTGTGCTTGAGACATGATTTAAATATTGCCTATTCTATGGCAACTTTATCTATTCCTGGTGCAGTTCATCCTTCCCTTCTCTGTGTTCAATGGCATGCTG
>NW_016107629.1:1092489-1094634 GCF_001604975.1 Cebus imitator
ACTCAATTGAGAGCTTCTCTGAGGTAAGGATTGCATAACGTGTATCTTTAAACTTCTAGTATTATAGCACAGTGACTGACAATCAACGTGAATATCATATGAACGAATAAAATGCAGTTCAGTCTGCCCATTTCAAAGATAAGGAAACCTACCAAGACAGAAAGAGAGAGAGAGAGAACATGCCCAAGTCACGTGGATACCAGCACAGCCAGAGCCTGAATGCAAGTTCAGAGTTACTTTGACCACGGCCTCTGACTAGGAACTTGTGAGCTTCTCCTCCAGCTTCTCCAGGTTAAGACAGGTCAGTCTCTGCTGCCCATTTGCAGGTCACACCCTGGGGTCCTACCACATTCCTAGCATCTCTACAGTTTCAAAGGGAAGGAGATGGGGCACAAAGCACCTCACAATGAATTCTGGAACTCCTCTGGTGTCCAGGCATAGGAGAGCTGAATATAGAAAAAAAAGATTTTCCTGATCCTATTAGCACACAAGCCCATCCTCTAACAAATACCAAAAACATTCACATCACCCTTTGTGACGCCATTGTTATTTTTTGAGACACCCTTTTCACTGAAATGTCTACGTGTCTTCTTTGCATATCCTTGGTTCTTAGATGCCAGTGAGGACCTGGTGTTTTGGTTGTTTTCTCATTTTATCAAGAAGGGGTTCTTAATTCTGGAATCACTGGCTACCGTTTTCACTAGATTCCCAAAGCAGCCTTGGGGCAAAGAGCGTAACTGGTTTGCTTTCCACACTGGGAGTGGGAAACATGAGAGTTCAAGGTCACAGAAGCCAGAGGTGGAGATGCTAAAAGCTTTGTCACTTCATAGTTTTCCTTGATAAAACTTCCCTTCTTCTGTGAACTAACCAATGAAAGCTGTTTCCAGACAGAGCTGAGGTGATAAACGGTGTTAACTGAGATCGACTGAGCCTCCCACAGGCACCAGCTGTCTACAGGGCAGGAGAAAGAAGCAGAACCTTGGGCAGGACACCTGTGGTCCCAGTGGGAAGGATCAACTGGCCTCCCATGGATCAGGCATTTCACGGAGATACTCCTCCCTCACCTCAACAAAAACTCTCCACTGCCTGGAACATGAAAGAAAAAGGAGGGGGAAAAGGACTCTGCTGATAGACAGAGGGCAGGTTGGCACAGTTAAGTACAGAGCTGTCAACCCTCACCTCATTTCTCTTATATCTGCCTTTCAGCTCCCCTCATCTGGGCCCACTAAGTTCAACCCATCCCTACTCTTCCTCTACCGAGAGAGGCAAACCCCTGCCTGTTCCCAGGTCTACAAGAAGCCCTCAAACAACCTCCCTGGAAGATTAGTGACTGTTCATAGTCCTTATCAATCTGATGTGGAATTCGATGAGATGCCCAACAAGGGTTCAGAAACTAATACTGAAGGGCTTTCACTGCTTTATTTATTTTGGAAGCAGAGCCTCACTCTGTTGCCCAGGCTAGAATGCAATGGTGCAATCATGGCTCACTGCAGCCTTGACCTCCTGGACTCAAACAATCCTCCCACCTCAGCCTCCCAGGTAGCTGAGACTACAGGCATGTACAACCATGCTCAGCTAATATTTGAATTTTGGGGGAGTAGAGATGGGATTTCATCATGTTGCCCAGGCTGATCTTGAATCCTTGGGCTTAAGCCATCTGCCCGCCTTAGCCTCCCAAAGTGCTGGGATTACAGGCATGAACCACCACACCTGGCCTCACTACTTTATGCATTCAGAGCTGTATCTGAGCAATTGTAGTGTTTCTTAGTCACAGTCCCCTCCCTATTGCAATCTGACAGTCCACCTCTTTGGGAGGAAGAGTTTTGCCCCTGAACCCAACCTGAGAGAAGCCGTGTAGCCCGCTGACAGACCTTCTCAAACTTGAGTACCACATACCTTATTACGCCCCATCCCTTTGCTGGACATTACATTATGCTTTATTAATCTCAGTGTTGAACATTACGAAGCTCCTTGAATCTTACCCTGCCTAACAGGCTGGGCCTACACACTGTCTGTCCCTTCCTAATGACTCGTCTAAGTCTCCATCCTGTCTTTGAGAGATCTGGTATCTAGCCCTGTTTTTTTTTTTTTTTTTTTTTTTTTTTTTTTTTTTTTTTATCAGTTACCTTCTTTGGTAATGAGTAA
>NW_016107629.1:1097540-1113298 GCF_001604975.1 Cebus imitator
ACGGGGTTTCACCATGTTGACCAGGATGGTCTCGATCTCTTGACCTCGTGATCCACCTGCCTCGGCCTCCCAAAGTACTGGGATTACAGGCGTGAACTTACAGTTTGTTTTTAATTTTAACATATATAGTCAATGTCTCCATGTTCACAGATCTACCGTTGGTCAACACTGTTACATTGTAGCTATCATTCCTCAAAAGAGCTAGTTTTTAATTAATAAAAATTAGTATGTAGGTTATTAGTAAGCATTCCAGTTTTTCTAAAATGCCCATTAGAATTAATTCCCTTTCTTCTTTATCAACAATAAAAAAGCAACATAATAAAATCTGGATACTCTCTGGGACTCTGAGATGATGGAGATTTTAGAAATGAACCTTTGAAGCACAGGCAAAATTTAACAGTCCCTAGGTCAGTGTTTCTCAAGTAATATTTATTCAGCAGTATGTTATGTGATATTTTCCAGGAAAAAAAAATTCTGGTGAAGAAACGTCAGCTAAAACCTTACTTGCCCATCAAGACTCAAAAACTACATTACTAGGCATTGTATGCCTGTATCAAAATATTTCATGTACCCCATAAATAGATAAATCTACTATGTACTGATAAATGTGAAAAAAAAATAAATTTAAAACATTGTAAAAAGATTCATAATATCCAGCAGCCCCTTGATGGCATTATTTTATTGTGTTCAGCTTATAGATAGGAAGACAATGGCATGGAGATATATGTGACTTATGTAAGGTCATTCAGCTAATAAGATAAAAAGCCAGACTCAATCCCATGCAATCTAGTGCTGGAGTTCAATTTGACATTACAATACTTGATTATATTGCTTTATCTTAGGAAGAAAAGTCTAACAGCTTAAGCTTTCTTGTATGACATTCTGAATTTGTGAGTATACTTTCCTCACAACTACTTTTCTTGTATGAACCCAAAACATGGCAATCTGTTGAAGAAAATTGTTAACTTTATTGTCCAGTGTTTTCCAAACTTATTTGAGATTAGAAATCTATATTCCAGGGACAATCCCAAATATCTGGTAGAGGTTGTGTCCCAGAAATAGGGACACAGGGAATAGGTAAAAGCAAAAGTCTTCTTCCTTTCTAGAGGACAGAAACATGAATTTAGGAAAGACAGGCTAATGTAGCTAATATATGATAGAGAAAAGAATTAGAGATCTTCAGAAGGCAAAAGTAAAGCTGAGAAATGCTGTCTTTATAAAGTGACAGACTGATTCTCCACTTCCCTGATTATTAGAAAACGAAGAGAGGGAAGTTTAAAACAAAAGAGAACAAATATGAATTCACACAATGGGAGAGAAAAAGTATGATTCTAAAAGGTAACCCAGGTGCAAAACTAAAAAGGCATTTAAGTAGTTTTGAGATTTATATGCAGCAGAAGTGGCTGGGAGGATATAAGGATTTACCTGACCTTTCGGATCTATGGCTTAGAAAGAAAAACATTCTTTTTCTTATAGTATGGAAGAACTATACTTTTCCTCACTGGACTTCCGTGGAATGTCTCTGACAACTGTATCTGGGGAGAATTATCAGATACTGGAATCAGTGGGGTGGCTCTTTGCCAATGTCTGGCAGCAGACAGTAAATCCTATCTCTTTTTTCCTTCCTTCCTTCCTTCCTTCCTTCCTTCCTTCCTTCCTTCCCTCCCTCCCTCCCTTCCTTCCTTCCTTTTTTCTTTCTTTCTTTCCTAGTTCAGAAAAATTTATGTTGTTATATGGTTGAGATGCCCTCAGTCCCAAAATACTTGTTTCTGTTGTACAATGCGAGTGAATTATCAGTGGTCACCTTTAAGTGCCCTACCGCCACATTCAGGGAGTATATATTCAATTGGCCAAACTATGATACTCTGTGTAACACTCTCCTTTTCATGAAAATAAGCTTTTGAAGTGACAGCTCTGCCTGGGAAAGCAGAAACAGTATTCCTTGCAATTTCAAATTCAGCATACAGATCGTTCCCTTGAGGCCATCTTCTTCCGGTTTTCTTGGCTTTCATCTCTCTCATCTTTAAACAGGCTGCCAGAACAAATGTCTTTTAAGGCCACTCATTTTAACTGAAAAAGGGACTAGACATTTAAAGGACTTTATTTTTAAAACGCCTTCACAGGAAGAGTAAATGTTGATTACATAGGAAATCCTTATATTTTACCAAGCCATTAAAAATGTTTGATGAGAATACACAAAGAAAAGCATGATTGAAACCTAAAAATAAATGAATGAGTCTTGGAACATCAACTCATTTTGCAGTCTGGTCTCATTTATGCTTGGGATAAATGCAGCTTTCCAGCTTACTGCTCACGTGTATTAGGAAAAGGTGCAATTATAATTTAAATGTGAAACCATAACAGCTTGGAATTGGTTGAATTTATTATCCAAGCCAATTTAAGAGTTTCTAATACATAATGGGAAATACATTTAGAAAACAGATTATTATTCCAAATGCCTTTATTTTATAATATATTTATAATATAAATTCTTAAATATATTCCCTTTCCTTGTCATTTTACAAAGTGTCAAATAACCTTTACCCTAGACCAAGTACTGTTTTAAACATCTTACATATATTAATTTGACTTGGTCTTCACAACTACTCTATAAGGTAGCTATTATTATCTCATTTTACAGATAAGAAAACTGAGGCAAAAAGAAGTTAAATAATTTCACAGCTAGGAAATGACAGACCTGACAGTCTGACTTCATTTTCATTCATCATAAGAGATTTTTGTAGGAATGGAGTCAAAGCACTTTATGAGACACATATCAACCTACTTTATCACTCAATGTCAAACTTGACATTATAATATATTATTATTTTGTTTTATTTTAGAAAGAAAAGTTACAACTTTTTATCTGAACTTCTGCACTTATGAGTATAATTTCTTCCAATAAGCTCTTCTGTATAAAGCATAGAAAAGCTCAATAAATAAGATAAATAAGATGCTCTAATAAACACTGACATTTATTCAAGTGAAGAGTAGAGAACAAAGTCTGTATTGGTAGGCAATGTGATGAGGCCTAGAATGTTCATTTCTGCAGTGTTTTCCCAGACTACTACATCTTATTTTTAGAAGTAGCCCACTACTCCAAAATGTCTTTTGAAATATTGGTAATGGGGCAGTTTGGTGGGAGGTGAAGAAAATAACATAATTTCAGATAATATTAACAGGAAGTTCATTTATGAAAAAAATAAACTTTGGAGTAGAGTTATAGATTCATACTGCTTCTCAAAGCAATAATGATTATATATTTATTTGCAGATATTGTATAGCATAACAGAAGCCCACAGAAGTGGTGTGAAACCATTTCTATTGATTCTAAACGTTAAGGGGGGAAAAGTATGACTATACTGTCTGTTTCACATATAACTTCATCAGTGTTTATCTGATTTCCCCTCCTTTCAAGATTCAGATTAGCATTTCCATTTTTTTTACTGCTGAACTCTGAGATAGAAATCCTTGATTTTTATACTTGTAAGGCAATCAATCTTATCCAGCCCCTTCCTGCTTCAGAATATTTGTTCAAATGTCCAAATCATGCAAAATCTCAGATTCTGCTTTTCTACTGATTCCTTTTGTGTGCTGTCAAAATATTGAGAGTCATCACATCCCAGCAGTTAGCATGAGTGTTGCTGAAAACAGAAAATGCCAGCTGCAAGCCCCCTGGCACCCAAGGTCTATAACTCTGAGCAGCAACGCCCAGTGAAATTTTTAGAAGCAGTTTCTCTCCGTTCTGTTCTTTCAGTTTCATTCAAAAACAGAATTAATCTTTCTGACCCCTTCATTGTGATGAATATTTTCATGTTAAGAGTTCTCACGTTGACTCAGAGTGGGCAAGGACCCCTGCATGGCCTCCCCACTGGGACTATCTGTGTTTCTGACTGGTGACAACACTTCAAGTCTCCAATGAGCCCCCATTTGCAGAATACAATACTAAGTTCTGTGCTACATTCTCCACCTGCCACCTTTGACTTAAC
The DNA here is from genome assembly GCF_001604975.1 of Cebus imitator. Taxonomy (NCBI): domain Eukaryota; kingdom Metazoa; phylum Chordata; class Mammalia; order Primates; family Cebidae; genus Cebus; species Cebus imitator. The sequence continues at coordinate 1,101,530 of NW_016107629.1, forward strand.
CATGGAGGATCATGAGTGGTGTTGGGCCTGAATGAACCCTCAATGGGAAGAAAGAATTCCTAATGTGTGTGAGACAGAGATCCTCATTTAGCATCTCCTCTTCCTAAGCTCCCCTTGGTACTACAAGACATTTCAAAGTTACAAGTTTTTGACCTATTGTTTGTCACATTTCACAGTTGGCAGATAGTTGAGAATTCTGCAATCCAATACCAAAAGGTGAGTTTGCAATATATATTTGAAATCCTATGAACAAATATTTAGAAAGACATTCCCTCAAAAAGCAACAGAAAACAATTCTTCTTAATGAGCATCTGAGCACAGTTTGCTGGCCAGCAGTTTTAGACGGCTATTAAAATCTCAATCAAGTTTTCTTTCAAAATCTTAATTATAATCTCCCCATATGAACTTAAGTCACATAGTATTAAAGTGAACCTGTTATATGTAGTACTGATATGGTTTAAAGACTATTTAACATCAGTTTTTATAATTTATGATACCATTAGAATATTAAGGTAAATTAAAATTCTTTATATGCTGAAGTCAAACTAAAGCCTATTTAATAATTATTAATTGAACTTAAACTTATATGTAGCAGTGTTGTTGGCCTTTTCAATGTTGATTATCTTTCCTCCTCAAATAGCCTGATTTTGTTCAGTTACCAAACTTCTTGAATGGCTATGATCTTCAGGGGAGTCAGGGCCATGCTTTGCCTCAAGGGATGAATGATTTGTTGTGTCCTGATGGCTCTGATCTGGGGTTAGTGTAGGTCTGGGCATGGGATGAGATTCTGCTCAATGAAGCATGAGGAGACTTCTGGTAGGCATGGATGCTTCTGAAATAGGAGTTTATTTCTTTTAAAGGGACACAGAGAATAATTTTTTTTTCCTGGTAAACATCCTTATGTTTGGATGTGATGTTTAGAAAAAGGTTGATCATTGTGTAGTCAGGAGAAGAGCCAGCCAAGAGCAGAACAGACACATATTATGACAGAATGGACAGAGAAGAGACAACTGGATCTCCGACCTGTTGTTCAGATACTGAATTAGTCACTTCTGAGCTATCATAACTTGATACTGCTTGTTATGTGACAGAATAAATTTTCCTAATTGTTTAAATACCTAAGTCAGAGTGTTCTGTTATTAGCAGGTGACAGCCATTTGTTACAAAGACCTTGAACCTGTGAAGTATCGTAGAAGATAAAATTTAAAATATACAAATAACTATCTGTAAATGCAAATAACCACAATGCCATGCTGTTAAGTGTAGGGATCGACAGCAGGAAAATAATACCTTAAATTAGGGACAGTAGGATGGGGACAGAGGAAGAAAGTCCTATGAAAGTTGGTGTTTTCATACGGCACATGGCTTTGAAGGACAGGGTTATGCTGACCACAAGCAAAGTTAAACATAGTGGAGGCTGGGGAATACCACTAAGAGAAGCAACAAGCGGAAGAGCTTTAAAGGTAGTGTGATACAATTATTCAAACTATTGTACTTTTGAATGTGAAATGGGAAGCTTAATAATATGGATACCAAGACAAAAGTAATAAACCAGGACTGATCCAGGCAAACCAGGACATACTGTTGACACTGTTATAGTGCAAAGAAGAAAATTAATGAAGTCTCAGAGAAGGGGAAGTATAGAATATCCTTGAGAAACAGTAAGTGGGCCCACTTGGCTGGCATGCAGACTAGATGCAGGGGTGGCCTAATGGGACATTATCCTGGGACCATGATGTAAATGGTCTGGGATCCAGGTGATAGTCTGGTACTTAATTTTGTTGATGGTGGGAGGCCATACAATTTCTGGGCAGAGGAGGGGTGAGGTCAGAGCTATGCTGCAGGAAAATTAATCTGGAAAAAGGCAGGGGAGACTGGAGATAGGAGGTAGAAAGCCCACGAAGTGCCTGGTGTATTAAATCCTTTCGAGGTAGTGAACCATGCTTAAAGCAGAGAGAAGGCAAAAGGGCACATGCAAGTGACAATAAGAAAAGAGCAGAGGGAAAGGAAGGCTCCAAAGTCAATTTGTCGATCACTTACATGTGGGCAGTGGGCAATAAAGGGAAGCAAACGAAGGACACTGGCCAGAAGTGTCAGCAACTCAGAAGAAAATTATCATGCCATGGAAACCAGAGGAGATAGACTTTCAAAACGGGGGTTCTCGATCAGCCACATTAGTGTCACAAGTAAGTGGAAGGAGTAAATGTTCAAGCAAGGAGGTTGGTGACCTCTGAGAAAAAGCTTGACAGTAATGAAAGCACAAAACTTTTTCACATTGCCTTTGCCTTTCAGAAAACTTTGTTAGTTAAGGCAATGGAAAAATTCTCCACACACAGAAAATATGACATTAGATGACCTGGTATTGGGTTTGACTTAAACGATGAAATCAATTGGATGAGAGTATAAAGTGGAAGAAACTCTGAAATGGATTACAGGTGCTTCATCCTATTTGATTCTTAGTTCTGTCCCACCATCCCTTCATAAAGTCACCTCTCTTCATAAAGTCAGAGGTGCTTAAATATGTTTCTTTTCCCTTACTCCCTAAACTCTGATCTCTGAAAACTCTGATCTCAGGCAGAAGAGAGTTGCACAGCTGTGTAGCCCAAGCTGTGATTCAGTATCAAGTCTCCTCTGCTAATTCAGGTTGTACATTCCAGACCATATTTGATAACAAGATGTATGCATTATTCCTGAAATGCAATTTCTACTTCTACCAGAATTCCATTAGCAGATCCCTATTCCTGAGTTTTTGCTTTGATCACTTACTTTGCACCTCAGTTGCTCTAAGGCTGGGACTGTCTGGGACTGTGATTCTTGTCTGTCTTACAGGCAGTGGAGTTTTGCTACTAAACCCTATATGGTGGCTCAGGCACTATTCTCTTACTTAGCAACAGATTTTCTTAATACCCACCTGCTCCTAGATTCCTGGGAGCTATGTTCTGCCCACCTACTAGGACATGCCACTACTCCCCAGCGGACCTCCCTGATACAGCCTCTTTTGTAACTATTCCTTTCAGAGATCATGTTCTGTTGCAGGACCAGATGCCCAGAGAATCATCAGGAGAGTCTACCCTTCTATGCCTTTACTGCATCCATGCCTCAAATGTTTCCACATCCTTGTTCTTGCTGACTTAATTCATCTCATCGATTTTATAGAGTAGGACTCTGCCTCACTCTGTCCTGATGCATAATAGGTTTTTGTGTCCAATACCATCTTTGCATAAAGCATTCAGGCAAGTGGTAACACTTGTAAATTGGAAGCAGAGGAAAACAGATTTTGTATTGTTCTCTTCCATCGACAAAAATCACGGCATGTGATTCATGTCCTTGGAGATTCACAGGAAGCAGGGAGAAGCACTGATCCATGCATATAGATGAACTGAAGCCTTTTAAGGTTGCAGCAGCATATTTGTTGCCAATATTTGCAATATGAATAAAGTTGTCAACAAAAGTACAAATTTAGTCTACATGTTATTTGAAGATAGCAAAGCACTAACTTCTTCCAATATCTATCCAACCTGATCTGATGCCTCTGACAATTATACACAAATACAGACGTAAGCTTCCCCTGATAGGAGTATTTGCCTGGAAAAAGGGTAGGCTGGAACCCATACACATGAACATAATTTGCACCTTTAAGAAAAGTCAAGGAAGAGAGGGACACTTCCCAATTTCCAGCATATCAGAATATCTTGACCTAAGCTCTACCAAACCAACAAGGAACAAATAATATGTCCTGTTGAGGGTAGTGGTGAACAACATATGTTAATATTTGTAATCTTCTTGGACAATTTTCCCACTACTGTGAGACCCTTGAGGACTTCCTTTTCATTATTTAATCCCACACCTAGCAAGCTCTCTGGTATGTAATACATACACACTAAGAATTTGTTAATTAATACATATGCTAAATGGACTGTGATAGAGATAGGGCAGTTGTGGCTCTAGGAAACACACAGGTCCTGCAATCTTTAAGACACGTGCTGAAGATGAGATCATCCTACTACTACTTAAAAAAAAAAAAAAAAGAATGGCTAAATGATGCCATGAATAACCTCTCTCAAACAGCTTTAAATATATATATATATATATAGAACAAACAAAAGGAAGAGGGGTTGGGGAGAGAATCCACACAGAGTAATGAAGCTTTTCCCCCCACAGTGAGATACATGGAAGGGAAATCTAGAATATGTCCTGATCCAAGTTTAAGCTTCAAAAATGTTCTACTATTTTATGGGTAATATTTTCACATCCTTCTTTATGTCCTGTCATTGATGAAAAAGTATTTTTATAAAAAGGTGATATAAAAGTCAGATTTGAAATAGGTAGAGTAAATCAAGTAAACCAAGTATTTGAGAAAATGGCTTAAAAAATCTATTCAGATATATCTTCTGAATATATCTGAATCTTGATCTTCTAAAGTACAGATCAAAATAGTGCATATCAATTCAATGGTATTTCCTAAACACACAGAAAAAGTAGACTAGGAAACCACTAAGTTTCTTTAATTAGCAAGAAAAAATAATCTAGATCTGCCCTGTCTGATGAAATTGCCCCTTGCCTTGAACATCTGGCTACTGAGCACCAGAAACGTGGCTATTCCAGATTGAGGTGTGCTGTAAGTGCAAAATTCTGACTGGACTTCCAAGACTTAGCACAAAGACGAATGAAAAATAACTTAATAAATATGTATATTGATTACATGTTAGAATGATATTTTGCATATATTGGAATTAGTAAAATAAATTATCAAAATTTATTTCACCTGTTTCTTTTTTTAAAATGTGGCTACTAGAAAATTTTAAATATGGTTCGCTTTATAGTACTATTGATATCATGTGCCTAGATTCTCTTCTCATGTCCTCTGGCCCATCACAGCAGCAAATAATTGCTCCACAATCATAATTGCTCAATAGGTCCCAGGTTTAAAAGGAACCAGAGAGGAAAGAGCTGCATAGGTATCATGGATATAGATTTTTGAGGTCTCTTTTGACATGCACACCTGATTGATTTTCTAGTAGAAATATAAATATGAGCAGAACTTTTAGATAACTTTCATCTTGTTTCTTTATTCCAGTATCTTGGTCTTTAAAAGACAAAATGGCCTATGATGGAGACTCCACCAGGCAACTGGACATACATTTGTGGATGGATTGAATAAATATGTGTGAAACTCTAGTGTATTCAATGCGCATTTTAATCAATTGTCCTAATATTTTTCATGTTTCTGAATTAGATCCAGTTTAAACATGTCAATCACATCTGAGGTCTAATCTGTAACAATCAATCCATGATCCATTATTCCTACATATTCTATAATAACTAAAACAAATAGATCACAATGGAATCAACTCACAAAATTTGTTCCTTATTTTTTCCCCATCTTCCTGCCCCAAAGCAATGTTCTCATTGGTTCTATGAATGTATGCTAATATATCTAGAATTTCTAACCTGTTTTTCTTATTATGACCTTTTGCTTATCATCTAGGATGCTAGGAAGTTTAGATGACAAGCAAAAAAGATCTTTTTACTGGCACAAGTTATTTGAATGCAGCAAGTTCAATACATTCTTCTTTGTGAACCACATCCCTTTATCTAGTTCCCCATGCTAACATCTGAAAATACATTATTCTTGGTATGTTTTTATTCAGGTTAATTTCTCTGTAAAAAAAAAAAAACCAAAAAAACAATCTCTAACATTTGCTTGGGAAAAAGGTTTATCTTTTGGTAGAGAACTAGCCTCTGATCTAGAGAAGGTTCTTAGGGAGCACTCACATCATATATAGTATGTACATATACTATAGTAAATGAGGTTTTAGAAAAGTACCTTTTCAGTCAGTCTTACAAACAAGTAACCAAATAAAACAAATAATAATGGCATGGTAGAATATCAAGAATGCTAACTTTTTCCAAATGTCCATGAATGATCCAATAAGACTACCTCTGGTGGTATAGCTGTGAAGTAGATAACGAATGTGACTTAGATAATAGTTGTAAAATCTTGCTTGCTCCAAATTTTGTCTGTCAAATGCAAAAGAAGAAAGTAGAAATGAGTTTTAATTCCTCTAGCATCGACATTGATTACATTCAGCAATGAATTCCTGACTGTATCTTTGTATCACTAGACCTTTGTCCAGTTCCTCACACAGAGAAGAAAATCAACCAATGATTACTAAGGAAGAAAAGAAGGAATGAAGGAAGAAAGGGAGGTAGGGGTGCTACATTTTCAATTGTATATTTCAATTGTTCAAATAAGTGCTACATTTTCAACTGGTATCTCAGCCATTTGATTTTCACATAGAAATTTTTATCCCATCTTCAATCTTCTCCTCCATTAATGATGGTTCGATGTTGCACTGGGATTTGTTTCAGCTACATGTTGCTCTCCTCACTTGTTCATAACTCTCTTTCTCTTTCTACAAATTCCTGAATACTATAAAATGGACTAAATAGGAGAAACATGCTCCTTCTCTTCAAAACTCCCCATGGACCCCTGGAACACATCTCTTGCTGTTACTGGGTGGTGGAAAAAGAATGAATTTTGGAGCCAAGCAACCTGGTTTTAAATTACTTAACTTTATGAAGATTACATGGTGGTTTTTTAATCTGTTTCTACTTCTGCAAAAGGGTAATGATAATCCAAAATGATAGATCTGTTGTGAAAATTAAATCAGCTCCCCTCGCCAAAAAAAATTTTGATGTTCAAAAGCACTTCCTTCTATACAATGAACGCCTACCGTAAGAAAACTGAGAAATCAATGAGGTTAAATAACTTATTCCATATTACACGAATTAGTAGGAGAGCTAAGTTTCAAACACAGCCATGTCTATTCTAAATCTGCCTCAATGAATATTAATTATCTTTCCTTCCCAATCAAATCAAAACACACCTGACAGGGTGACATGGAGGCATCCTGTCACTGAACTGCTAAAACACGTGTTCTCAGAGAAGGCTTCTCTATATCCTGAGTTCAAATTGATTATTTTCGTCACTGAGCTACCCCAGCATTTCACCTGATATTCATTTATACATAAAACAGGACTGAGTCCGTCCCAGGACCTAGGCATTCTTCTAGGGACTGGAATACAGTTTTGAAAGTTTAGATTCTCATTTAGGTTATTTTTGTATGATCCTTATGTTGACTGTAAACTTCCTGAGGTCAGAAGAGCCTTCCAATTTATCTTCAGAACAGTTTTCTTGTCCTTTACTCACTGCAAAGTACTTAACAGAGGTTTTAAAATGCCAGGCACATGTTCTAAGTTAAGTTCCACTGCGGTTGTGGTTACATGACTGTGAGCAAGTCTAATTTTTTAAGCCTCAGTTTTATCATCTCGAAATGACTGTAATATCCATGCCATGTGATTATTCTGAGCTATGCGCTAAGTGATAGAATGTATACAAATGTAAGAGGCCATGTTGTTGTTACTACAGACATCACACTATTATTTAATACATGAATGCTAGGATGAACGTGCCGCAGATAGCTTCCGTATTAGCAAATGTAAGGTCAGATTGGTTGGTTCCATATCAAGGCTTTCATAACTACATTACTTCACATCTGTTGTTCAGACTCCCCTCAGAATCAATTTCTGGTCCCAGGTTGCAGATTTCTGCCTCCTGCGATGGATTTCTGGTCTCTGACTGTAGTAATCTGATTTGGGCTGCCATGCTCTGCACCCAGATCGTGCGCCTGGGACCTCATCTCACCACCTTATTTTCTTATGACTTTTTGTTTATCATCTAGGATGCTAGGAAGCTTAGATGCCCTCTTTTGACTTTGAATCTGACCAGTCTGCCTCATCTTACTAAGGTGCCCTTTCTCAAATTTACCACATCTTTGCTTCCTCCAGACTGCTATGCTCTCCCTTACCTCTCAGCATGCTGGTTCCAGGCTGCCCTCACTTCTGTAACTCTGGCTTAGCACTGCTCTCTCATGTCCAAGTGACCCCCTAGTTACAGCTATCTGCCTGATGCCTGCCTACCTGCCCATAATCCAAGTAGCCATCCGTATCTTGGTCTTCCTGGTCCTAAATGCATTACTGGTTTCACTGGTAGTCTCAATAACCAAACCCACCACAGGCATCAGGGATGCTCTACATCCTTTTTCTCTTGAAAGAAACAACTACTTTTGTTCCTCATAGTGTGTTCTTGCCACGCCATAACCTAACTGCTTTTACCTACTTCCTTTGCAAACTTTTATGTGTTTTCTCTTTAAAACTCCTTTAAGTTCTCTCTCGTAAGTGAAAGAAACCAAGACTCTAGTTCACTCACATCATAAAACTTATGCAAATCCAATTAATCCAATCAAAGCTTATTTGTGTAAAAACCTGTCTTATGTGCTCTTTGAAGTCGTTTCCCATGAATGGAAATCTTAATTAGATGACTAAATTTAGGATAGTGCATCTTGCAAGAAAACCAGGCACATTTAATCCTTAATAGTGTAAACTGGAAAAACCTGAGTTTCGCCTACCAGGAATAGTACTGTTCAGCTTCACCTTAATTACAATCAGTGTTTTTCTGCAAGAACCATAGTATCATATCTGCAGATTTCTAGAGCAAAATGTAGGTACATGTGTTACACTTTAATTTCCAATTTATAATGAGAAGAGTGAAGACATGTATTATACAGGTGAACACATCTGTTATGCAATTTAGAAAATGCAAGTCAAGATGACTTAATTATAGAAGCAAAGCATAGCAACAGAAATAAAAATAACCTTGCCAATTTAAATTTTAATTCTATACTTCCAACATAAACTTTCATAATTGTACAAATATTGATCTTTTAGCATTGTCCATGAGGCAAATAATTTAAAATCATGTAATATGTTTGTGACAAAAGTTAGCTTATTAGTAACCACCTAATTAAAAATGTATTTCACAGTATTAATTTTTATTTAAAAGTGAGAAAAATCTAAGAATTCTGCAACACACTTAGCAGCTGAATATTTAGCACCCATATGCTAAATATTGCCCTAGATTCCTTAAAACTCTAAAGCAATATTCTATTTTTCTCTTTAGTTTAATAAACTAAAATTGGTCACAGAAATAGAATTACTTTTGTGAGACAGGAAGATTTAGAAGCACCATTTTGCAAATAAAAAAAGGGATGTTAGATTGTATATTACAGGTTTACCTCTTCAAGCTGATAAAGAAATCTTGACCTCAGCCTCTCAGTATCATTGTAACATATTTTCAACTAAACAGCTTTGTGTTCTGAAGCTAACTACCTCTGTGCTATACGCTTTCCCAGTGTAGGCATTGCTGTAGTTCCTTCAGCCTACCAAGCTTTCTTCAGCCTAAACAACTTTGCATGCTATTTGCTGGGAATACTCATCCTTCACTTCCCTCACTGCAACACTACTTCCTCTATTACCCTTCTCTTTCATGACTGCCTCTTCCATTTTTCTCACTCCACTTCACCTCATCTCACTTCCAGTTATACATACCTCCAACAGGATTAGTTAAAATATACTAATACAGGAATCCTTTCTTTTATCTCTATCTAGAACCGATTATATACACAAAGACTTGTCCAAGACTTGGTAAATGTTTTTAATAACTGCATGGAGGAATAAATTACTGAATACCGACTTAAGCATGCTTAAGTCATTGTACTTTAACAAGACTGCTAATAGGCCATTTCATTTTGAAACCATAGGATAAGGTGAGAAGCCAATTTGCACTTGTTTGATATTTCACAAATTGGGAAATCCTGAATTTCAATGAACAGTATCTATAAACAATAAAATCCTAATTTTATTTTATGTGTTCTTCTTGAAGTTAATTGACGTTGTAAGTGATTGCCTGCACATATAGCACTGAATCTTCCTTTACTCATTAATGTCATTCTCTAAAGTACCACTAATTTTTATCACTCTCCAAGGAAAGAAACTTTTCTCAAAAATAGTTCTACGTGTTGAGTCAAATGTCTCAACTCTTACTCTATGATTACTGATAAAAATGTACAGAGTATGATTCAGAGATCCTGAGTGACAATAAAATCGTGAGTCATCTCATTTAGAAACTCTGCCAGCTATCTGAATGCATGAGAACAACATCCAAAAAATGCTCTAATTTTATCATATATACACATTTTCAGATGTAAATTATACTGGCGTTGTTAGGTAAAATTTATAGGATGCCATTGGTTTAGACTGAGCTCCTGCACTAGGTCCAATGAACCAAACCAAAATGGAGTCACTCATGCTAACATTCCATGTCATCAAACAGAAACTAAGTTGTTTATCTGACCTTTCAAGAAGTCAGAAGAGTAAGAGATAATAGCCAATTCCCCAAACAAGTCAGTTTTAGCTGGCAGGATAAGGAAGTCCCTTATGCTTCAGCCTTTACACAGAAAGTAGCTTTGAAACAACCAATCTGCTTTTTGCTTTCTATTTCTGATTTCCTCAGACCTTTTCTTTCTATAAAACCAACCTCCTCTGCCCAGCTCATTGGAACACTCATTCTATTTTATAGAGTAAGGTGTTGCCGGATTCTAGAATCAAGTAAAAGCCAGCAAGATCTTTAAACTAAATGTGTTGTAATTTTGTCTTTTGACAGTTCTTGCAACCAAAGGGACCTGAATATCACTGCTGACAACTCCAGAGATCTCCTGCTTTGAGGAAAGCAAGAGAGGCACTGCTGACCCCTTTGAGGTCGCCTGTCTTCCTCAGGGAGCCCCAAGGGTTTTAAGTTCCTCTTAGGTAGGACTCTGATCTTTTTGCATCAGGTCCCTGATTTTATTGGCATTTGAGGCCAGGGTTAGCTGTTGCTGTGAGAAGACATTTGACCTCAGGGCAGGTGCCAAAGAGAGCACATAACCTTTGGGTTTGGGGTGGCTGAGGAGTCACTGGTAAGAGGTGCGATTTTAAAGGTAACTGACAGCTATTGCCATAAGTGGTTATTACTGCAGGTGGCATAAACTCAAGTTTTTGAAATTCACATGTAATTTGAATTCTGTTCTTTTAATTTCTTTTTCTTGTGCGCTTAGGTAAGGGAGGCCTCAGGTTCCTGACTGAATCAGACAGAAACTGGAATATCACTAAGTTGCTGAAGGATACCTCAAAGCCAAAGCTAAAACTTGACTGGTGGGCTCGGTTCAGTCTTAATAATAAGACTTTAATAACTTAAGAGCCATTAAAGCAGCCTGGCAACAGAAAATAAAACTGTTGTGCTAGGGTAAGGTGGCCATGGAACAGGATAGTGCCCACCAGCATCATGAGAGTGTCCATGCAATGAGATACCCTGCCAAAGCATTACACGACCCAGACACCCAGACCTGTAGTCTTTCCCTCTTAGGAGCTTATCTGCATTGTAAGAGAACCAAGATTCGATGTAAAAACGGGATCCTTAATTTCTAAAGAACTGAGTACTCCCGCTTTCAGCTATGTCTGCCTTTTACATGTCTAAGTATTAGTCCCTGGAAGCTGCGAATGCTTACACAAATGGTGAAATCTTCCTAAAGATAATTTGGAATTAATGTGTCCATTATGTAAATATTCCAGATGAACAACATTGCACTTTAAGAAGTGCATCTAAAATTGAGGGCTTTCGGGGCTGGTCGCGGTGGCTCAAGCCTGTAATCCCAGCACTTTGGGAGGCCGAGGCGGGTGGATCACGAGGTCAAGAAATCGAGACCATCCTGGACAACATGGTGAAACCCCATCTGTACTAAAAATACAAAACATTAGCTGGGCATGGTGGTGCGTGCCTGTAATCCCAGCTACTCAGGAGGTTGAGGCAGGAGAATTGCCTGAACCCAGGAG
>NW_016107629.1:1113593-1127347 GCF_001604975.1 Cebus imitator
GACCTCAGGTCGAGCAGAAAATACTTTCTTTGCTCTATTTGTTAATGGGTTCCACCCTGAAGTCAGCAATCTATTAAGAAAACAAGCTAAGCTGAAAAAACTACCTATCTAACTAAATTTGTCTCCAAAATATATCTTTCTTGTATTGAGCTGGCTATGTAAAAACTTTTCATAAACATTTATAGCATTAGGAGAAATACCTAATGTAGGTGACGGGGTGATGGATGCAGCAAACCACCATGGCACGTGTATACCTATGTAACAAACCTGCATATTCTGCACATGTACCCTAGAACTTAAAGTAAAATAATAATAAAATTGTAAGAAAAATCACTCAAAATTCTTAAAACAAAGAGCTCATTGATCTAAACAAGTCTCACCTTTAACCATTTTATCTTCATTTGGATATCCACCTACACCTTTTCTTGTTTAGGATGAAGAAGGTCTTAGATGATGGCTATCTAGGTTTGGTGAAGTTCTCTCTCCTTTAATAAAAGTTAACCGTCCCTGATTGCTGGAACTTCCTAGGGAAAGAATTGATAATAACTGAGTTCCTCCAGGATAATCTGTCTTTAGGCAGAGAAGGGGAATTCAGAAAGCTCCACCTTGCATTATGCTATTTTTCAAGTGCCCTTACTTCAAAGTAATCGATAGAGTTACAGACATCTACAATAACATTTTGGTCATTGATTGACTACATAGGGGACTGCGGTTTCAAAACCTTTTAGTGGAGCTGAAAAATTTCTTAATGTTATTATACCATCATAACATTGTAGCAAAATTACTTTATTTTTTAAAATAAATTTAGTGTGGCCTAAATGTACAGTGTTTATAAAGTCTACAATAGTGTACAGTAATGTCCTAGGCCTTCACATTCCAGTCCTGCAAACTCCTTTCATGATAATTGCTTTATACAGGTGTACCATTTTTTAATCTATTAGACCATATTTTTTATTGTACCTTCTGTTTAAATATGTTTATATTTAAACACAAATAGTTACCACTGCGCTATAATTGCCACAGTCTTGAGTATAGTAACAAGCTGTGCATATTTGTACATAGCCTAGGAACAATAGATTATTTAATACATTGTCAATGTATGTACATTATGCCATTTAGGTTTGTGTAAGTACACTTCATGATGTTGGCACAATGACGAAATCATCCAATAACACCTTGAAAGTATCCCTGTTGTTAAGGGATCCCTGTGGTTGTACTATCCGACAAATGTGTTATTAAGGGACATATGGCTGTATACAATGCAACATATTTTGAGGTGGCATTTCCTAAATTCCTTCAAAGGCTAATATTGTTTAAGAAACAATTGTAGTTGTTAAGAATGAGTAAATTCAGAGAATGTAAATGGGATAAAAGTTTATAAATGCACTTGTCACCATTTCAAAAATCTTTTTCAGTAACTTGAAATCTTAAAGTCATATTAAATTAAGTAATGGATATTTTTGAAATGTCTGAGTCATTTCTAAGTAAGCTAAAATACTAAAACATTAATTGCTAAACATAAGTTTAAAGTATATATACTTTGGCATCTTATATTTATATGGTATGGAGAAGCTAAATATATTTAGATCTGTTAGTAAACATGAAAACAATTGTTCTAGAGGAAACACACATTTTTAAAGCTATAAAAGGTACCAACATTCATAAAATGTTAGTATAAGACAGGCAGTTCAAAACTGCTTAATTCGTAGGTTTTCACTAAAACTTAAGGTTACTAGGAATTTAAAATTCTAATTAACATATGGGAATTAAAAGTATAAATAATAAGATAAACAACTGTGGATGTGAGGAAAGTAAGGCTTTTTAATTAAAGAAGTTACAAAGTATGAGGATGTATCTTTGTTAAAGGAATAAGAGAATAATCTTTTATTCCAAACTAGAGAGATTATTCCAAAACGAGAAAATTGAAAAAGTATAGCACAAAAACTGAATAGATAAGAAAACTGTAGAATATTTTTGGAAGATGAATCTTGTGAAAGGAATTTTATGCATGATAAAGCTGGCTAAAATTAAGAGGTAACTCTTTATGTTTTTCTAAATAGGGAGCATTACACATCAAAAGTACACTGATGCAAAATTAAAATTTGGTCCTCTGTTTACAATGACAAAGTTTTCTTGGAGTATTGATCTGCTCTTAACATAAAATAGTGAAATGGGTTTTTTTTTAGCCTTTTAGATAATTGGCCTCGGAAAAAAGGATTCTCTGTTATCAAGATGATTCTGTATGCTTCAAATTTTCTTTATTAGATCTTTGATTACTTAAGAAAATTAAGTCTTTTCCATACTGAATGAACTTAGTTTTCTGACAACTATATAAATTCCTGTATTTGCCTCAAAGTCTTACAATTATCACTCTGGATAAATAAATGACTATTACTTTACAGTGACATGTAATATTGTTTTGGTCAAATGTTTTAAATACTTTGATATTGATCAACTTCCCCAAATCATATGCGAAGTTAAGTTTTCTTGATCTCAAATTAACTTTGGGATTTTCCACTTAAGCCCTGGAAAATCCTCTAAGGCTGTGTATCATACCTAGTATAAGATGGATATTAAACACCAAAATAATGACTAATAACAGATTAGATTTTTAGGAATTTTGTACAGTATTTTAGAACACTTATCAGTAATATACCCATAAATATCACTTAAAGAAGGTTTACATCACTTAATATTTCAAAGTGCTTCCCATATAATTTAACATATGAAATAAGCCTAATTATTATATTTTAAAATGTGGTATACAACAGAAATAACCATACTTCCTTGAGAGCTGTGCCATTATCATAATGAACTCAAAACAGATCTTTAACTAATGGCCATTTTGTCCACAGTTTATTACGTTATTCTAATGCTCTTCTGAAAGCTTTTGCAAGCAACTGTAATCCTAATGTTATGCATTCAAAGAAATTCATGGAAAAGACTCTCACAAATGCTGTTTTCTGATAACTTTAAGATCATACCATGGGACTGGGTAAGAATTTCCATTACTCTAATGAAGAAACTGGTGGGTTCATGAAACTGTTAACCAAAGGCAAGCAGAATAAAAATTAATTATATGAGATGAAATAAACTGATAATTATGTGTTTTACAGTTTTTTTTTTTAAATGGCTAATTCTTTTGACTTGCTTTTCTAGGTTTAAGAAAACTTTTTTCTCTTAAGCTATCCAAAATTTACAGCAATTTGGCATAGTATACTTTCTTGAACAAAAATTGAAATATTTACTTTTTCTCCATATAACAAATAGTTATTTCCGTAAGTTCAGTAAGCATATGTTCTGCTTATAACAGTATAGAGTCAGAAATATTGGTTATATTACCAAACTTTGAGATGCGATATCTGAGAAAGTACCTAGAATGAATCCGTATGTACTCAGGTAAAATCTAAAGTCCACTTTGATTTGGCTTTCCAGCCTTGAGAGGTTTTAAAAAGTTGAATCTGAAATTCCTTGTAAAATGTTGCAGCAAAGCACACTTGAAAAGAGCCTATGTGTTCAATCACTATTCTTGTTTCATTTATGTAAATAATCAGGCCAAGTTTAATGAGATTAGACTTACTTTGCAAACAAATTGGTCTTACTCTAATTATCTTTATTATAAATGGTGTAACTTTAGAGAAAAAACATATGTTTATGAACAAAAGTTATACTACACTTGTTATTGGGTTATAGCCCTATTCATTGTTTTCAAGTTTTATTATCAACTTGTAGGCTAGGCTATATCCTGAATTACCTAGTTTCCTCCAGTATCTGGCTACAACTCTATAAGAATAAGAACTGCGTTGTTCCTGAAGCCCTAGAAGCTAAAACTGGACAACTCAATTTAAATTTCAAGGAATATGTCTCATGCCTGATGTGTGGGCCATACAGAGAGCTCACCAAACACTTAATACCATGACTAGAGACATTGAAACTATAAATTAGGACAAGAAGTTGATGACTTTATGCTGTGTACTACTTTTCTCAGGATGTCTGAACATACAATGAGACTCTTGCATCTCTTAAGTTTTCCTTGCTTATGCTTATTTTTCCCCTTGGTAGGATCATGCTATAGTTGTAATTTCACAATTGGTGCCTTCTGTGGATAACTTGATGAAATGTTGGATCTGATATGCCAAACTCAGATCCTTATATGAACTAAGGAATCCTTTAGTCCACCCAGTACATCCCTAACACAACTGCTGTTCAAGTTGTCCCAGTGATCCCTTTTACAGAGTAAGACTTCTAGACACTTTTGTTCTCACTCCTCTTTAATTTAACAGAGTCATGGGTCATCAGACTACTTACTAACTGAACTGGGAGGAATCTGTGCAGTTGCTGACACTTCTTGTTGCACATAAATAAACACATGAAGCACTGTGGGAACGCGGTGGCAAAAAGTTAATAAACAGCCTACTGGGTTAAAATGGGTAGAATCATCATCTGCTCATTCTTTGATCTGTTCTATTTTAATTGGTTTGGTTCATGGGACCCTGGCTAAGAACATATTCCAAACTCTTGGAATTATTCTCCTGATAATCATAGTAGTTTCCTTGGTATGCTGTATTAGCTCAAGTTTTAAATGTTTGCATTCAACTATCCATGAAATGTCAAATGGTCTCTTTGGCTAGAATAGAAAAAAAAAAAAACTCAAAGAAATGCTTAATCATGAGGATACTGTAACCCACAAATGGCGTGTTAAGACCAGAAACCCAGAATAATAGTAACAGAGTTGTGGTAATGCTCCAATACACCTAAAGTAAGAGTGTGATCAAATGGGGAGAACTGTTAAATATAATGCACAGTTTTGGCTTGGGCTGAGCTCCTGCACTAGGCCTAAGGAACCAAACCAAATGCAATCATCCATGCTAAGGTTCCCTGTCACCAAGCAAAAACTAAGTTATTTATTCCAAGTAATCAGGAGAATAAGAGACAACAGTCAAAACCCCCAACAAGCCAGTACTGGCTGGCATGATAAGGAAGTTCACTCTTGCTTTAGCCTTTATAAGAGAAGTAACTGTGAAACAATCAATCTGCTTTTTGTTTTCTGTTTCTTCTTTCCTCAGCCCTTTTATGTCTATAAAACCAGACTCCTGTGCTCAACTCACTAGAACATTCACTCTGTTTTGTAGAAAGATTTGTCATCCAATTCTAGAATCACAAATAAAAGCCAATTAAGATATTTCAACTAAATGTGTTATAATTTTGACAGTGGCTTGATTTATAAAAGTGAAGGAAGATGATCTTAAGTCACCTGATTAATTTCAGAAAAAAATTGTTAACAAGTATATAAAAGTATATAAAATATCACATTTGATGAAGATCAGGCCAGGCGTAGTAGCTCACGCCAGCATTTTGGGAGGCCAAGGTGGGTGGATCACCTGAGATCAGGAGTTCGAGACCAGACTGACCAATATGGTGAAACCCCATCTCTACTAAAAATAAAAAAATTAGCTGGGTGTGGTGGCACACGCCTGTAATCCCAACTTCTCAGGAGGCTGAGGCAGGAGAATCGTCTAAACCCAGGAGGCAAAGGTTGCAGTGAGCTGAGATAGCGCCACTGTATTCCACCTTGAGAGACAGAGTAAGGAGACTCCATCTCAAAATAAAACCAAAAAGCAACAAAAAAGAAAGAGCACGCACAGTATTATATAAATGCTTAAGTAGTGACAATTTAAAGTTATGAAAACATGTGATATGTACAATTAAAGATATGGGGATGTGAAATAGTAATTACAAAGGCAAAATATGGCAATGTTAAAGATTTTTAAAACAAAATGATGAATATGTGAAATATTCTCCATTTGAAGTGAGATTTACTTTGGACTGTTTCATATAGCTTTGATTAAATAAAAAATGAAATGAAGGTACATAAGGAAAATATTAGAAATCAGTGATGATTAGGAAATAAAGTAAAACTAAAGACTCGAGCTTTGGAAAAATAATTTAGACTTTGTAACCTAGCTATATATGGATGTACAGTGCACCTAAATATATTTTCTCACAAAAATTATTTTTTATTCAAGTGACCAGGAAATTAACAATAGACTTAAAGAAACAAGAATATCTAAAACAATTTCTATTAATTATATTTTTAATACACAAATATTATAATTGCTTATATCTACCATTTTAAAGGCATTAGGGTAGTCAGGATGTGGTGAGCAAGAGGCAAAGATATGCAAGACAAATATGCTAGTCTACAGGAATTTACAATTGTTTGATAGCCAAAATATGTGTATGTAATTAACTATAATGCACAATAATATAGTATACTACATCATCTATACTATACACAATTGGAAGCATTTTAATAATCATCTGATTCCAAGACAGTAGATTCAATTAGACGAGCTTGCCTGGAGTGCGCTCTTAAAGTTTAGAAGCCCAGTTTAGTCTCAGCAGGAGAGAAAATGCCATGATCTCTTAGCAACATTTACCATGTTCATGAAGCAGGACAGTGTCACCATTCATCTATTTTTTGAAAAAAAAAAAAAAAAAAAAAAAAAAAAAATTAAAAAAAAAAAAAAAAAAAAAAAAAAAAAAAAAAAAAAGATGGATCTACTCTAAGGATGAGACAAATTGACCACAGGGTGGCTTTACACCCAACCCAAGTCTAATGTAATAAGAAAAAAATAGCATACAAAATAGGTACATTTTCTGCTCTATTTGCAAGAGTGAAAGTGTGCTTCAAATACATCATTCAGTAGTGGTGACAACGGTTAAGAACATAAGACATCTTGCGCATAGGCAGCTATGGGCAGCCAGAATGGTAGAAGGGACTCAAATCCATGTTATATGAAGTTAAAGATTCTCTGTTCAAGAAAGGAAGAGTCAGAGAACTGAAACATAACTTCAAACACTGGGGAACCACCTATGTTGTTCCATATAACTTCAAAAGGTTGAGTTGAGGCCAGTGAGGAGATTTAGAGAGACAAACTTTATTTCATTGGAAGGTAGAGCATCCCAACAGTCAGACTTGTTTTTTACATAGAAACAGCTGCCTGGGGAAGCAATGAGTCAGTATCCTGTCCCAGCTGGAGTTCAAACCTTTCCTAACCAGATAGCTAGTGATAAAGAGGTTGGAAAAAAAAAAGGAGTTAACTTTCTCAAGGGCTGAAAGCTAGTAAGCAGCAGAGCAAGGAGGAACACTTAGGTGCCTGCCTGTCAGGCCAGTGAGTCACTGTTCATTTCATTTGTCTTGCTTTCTCTCCAGCAATCCTTCCCACACCCACAAGTACCCTTTTATCTTATGCAGAGTATATAAAATAAAGGCAAAAGAAAAGGAATTTAGAGAAAAGATGGATTACTGTTGACTAGAAGCATTAAAAAAAGTGTTATGAAAGAGACAGCATTAGAGCTATCTAAATTAAAGGATGGAAAGTGTTTAAATAAATCAAAATTAAGAACAGAGAAAATAACATCAAATACAGTAGCACATAGAACTGCTTACTTAAGTCACTGCTGCTTCCCAGGAAATGGTGCCAAGACTGGACCAGCCCTGCTATTACTTTTGCTATTATTATGAGAGTACTCATAAGAACAGATTGTGTCTCTTCAAAAACAAATACGAGTTCAAAATATAAATATATAAATACCTACGCTTTTCTCTTAAATTTATACCACTGAATAACTCTTCTTCCTCTAACTAGTTTCCAAACTAATGACTATGTCTTGGATGCAACAGGTATTCTATATGTTGCTTATATTGTTATATTATGCTATGTTAAAATAACACAGTAAGAATTCAAAATCTGTGCGTTAAAAATGGGTAGATTTTGGTTATATGCACTTGTAGCAAGTTGCCAATGTGGTGTTACCTTTTGTCTGAAAAGATTTGATGTTAGAAACAAAAAAGCATCATCATCAAGCCAAATGATGTGGGTATTAAATGCTCTTTTTCCCTGTCTTTTGCTGCCTCTTCACTATCATAGTATTTACCTATAAATACAGTATTCAGTAAAATCTTATGGGATAAAATATAGTCACATGGAATAAAAAAACCCTCACAGTAATCACATACTCTTCATCTGTCTTCCAGTTAATACTGTCATAAAGAAAGACTCATTGCAGGTGGCCTTACCGTCTCCAGGAGCTGGCAAAAAATGACAACAGTACTAGCAAGAAGGGTCATCCTGTATTAAAGCACTTATGGAACCATTCTGTCGAGGTACGTCACTTCCTTGCTGTGGGGTCATAGGTTAGTCACTTAATCTTTCTGTGCCTCAGCGTCCTCATCTGTAAGTTGAAATAACAATGGGGCCTCACAATGCTGATGTAAGGGCTATGTTAGTTAATATGTATAAAGTAGTTCAAACAATGTCTGATACACACTAAGTGCTCCATATATGTTTGCTACTTGTGTATTTGTGTTAGCTCATTAGTTGCATAACCTTGGACAAGTCAATTAATCTCTCTAGGCATTGATTTGAAAATTAAGAGATGAAATTGTATAATATCTAAGCCATTTTTCATGACTAAAAAGCTCCAGTTGTGGAGAAGCATGTTCTCTTTCACATTGGAGTCACGAATCTTTTCCAAAAATGGGATGACGGAAAGAGTCTGATAGTGTGGCTTGAACAAAGAGTCTACTGGATTCTCATATCTGTATTTAGATTTAGTCCAAAAAAAATTAAAAAGGGAACCCCAAGTAATCATGTGATAAGAAACAAGCGAGAAGAGGAAATAAAGATCTCTTTGTGAAAGACCAAAAAGGTTATCACACAGCTTTGACTAAGTCTCTTCATTCATTTTAGTAACTGAGCAAACCCAAGACTGCAAAGACACATGTGAAGAAGTCATTGTGGCCAACCCAAAGATACTGTCTAGTGTTTTTAATTGGAAATATTAGTTCATGAATCCCCATGTACATTATCTCTATCCAGGACTGCTCAATTTTGGTATGTGTGAGAACATGGTGTTCTGCTTTGATGAGATCTCTGGAAATACAAGATGTTTCTCAGTGTAAAATGTGCTTCTATGCACCCCAGTGTGAGTAAATATGAAATGGAGATTAGAACAGTTTCTGCTGGTACTATTGAAATCACTCTTTAAGAAAGGGATCACATCACCAGAACACAATTCATTCAGCATAGAGGTTCTGGTTGTATCAACACAAATTCTATTTTCCTTATAGAGGTAATGCCACATGTTATTTTGGTGTTATGTACACATATCAGGTGCACATTTGTACATAACTGCTCTGTAATTTCATAAGTATTTTAGTTCGATATATTTCTTTGAAATGTCTGGTGGTCGGGGCTAGGCTTTATCTTGGTTTTAGGATTTGGAACAAGTCACTTAACCTCTTTAAGTCTTAATCTCAAGGTATGGTGCACATAGAAGATGCTCACAAATATCTGTGCAGAAAAAGGAAGGATGACAGAGGGAAGGAGAAAGGAAAGAAGGCAGGAATGAAGTCAGGGAAGAAAAAAAGGGAAAGAAGGAGGGGAGAGGAGAGAAAGCATGGAAGTAGAAAAAGTTCTCTCCCCCACTCTTTCTTTTTATACTTCCATTCTTTCAATTCCAAGTGTTTTAGATATTTCCATGCCATCTCAAACACAAAACAGGTCATCAACAAATTAACGAAAAATTGAAAAATTCAATAGACTAGCAAAATGTAACTGTGGCCATGTGGCAAATAAAATTTAATCAATTCCACAATTATTATTAAGTTATCAGTTAAGGAACAAATTCTGAAAGTCTATTCTAGAAATAATCAGGACAAAGAAGATCTAGTTCCTAAGTTATGAAGTCTGTAATTTAAAGCACTTCACCATAATTTGTCTGATATGTATGTACCCATTTGTTTATGTTCTGATTTAAGGAGTAGTCAGCTAAAATGTTATCAAAATGCCAAGTCCTGGGTAGTCACCAACATTTTATCAGAAAGGTCCCACTCTAGAGGCTGTTACAAGTCTTTTTACTATCTGCATGTTAATTACCAACTGATTTAATTAGCACTGTGGATATAAAAAAAATTTCATTGATAAAAGTAATGACTGAATTCATGTGATGAATGCTAAAGATGAACTCATTGGAAAAATCAAAGATTTTCAAAAGAAGACAGACTTGAAGCCAACAAGCATATGAAAAAAAAACCCTCAACATCACTAATCATTAGAGAAATGAAAATCAAAACCACAATGAGATACCATCTCACACCAGTTAGAATAGCTATGACTAAAAAGTCAAAAAATAACAGATGCTGGCAAAGTTGCAGAGAAAAGGGAATGCTCATATTCTGCTAGTGATAATGTAAATTAGTTTAAGCATTGTGGAAAGCAATTTGGTGATTTCTCCAAGAACTTAAAACAGAATTGTCATTTGACCCAGCAATTCCATTGTTGGTTACATACCCAAAAGAATATACATCACTGTGTCATAAAGACGTATGCACATATATGTTCATCGCAGCACTATTCACAATAGAAAAGAAATTGAATTAACCTAAACATTGAGTATATACGGGCACAAAGAAGGGAACAATAGACACTGGGGCCTACTTAAAGGTGGAGGGTGGGAGGAGGGTCATGATTGAAAAACTACCTATGGAATACTACGTTTATTACTTGGGTTTGTTATATAGGTGAATTGCATGTCACAGTGGTACCCCAAACCACTGTGACATGCAATTCACTTATATAACAAACCTGCATGTGCACCCCCGGAACCTAGAATAAAAGCTAAAACAGTTACTTTCAAGCTATGTGGGTTAACTAAAATAGTTTGGAGATACTTCCTACTCTTGAATGAACAGAGTGTAGGATTCTAGTAAGGCCTGTACCCTCTCCCTCAATGGCTTATTCTTGATAGATTTAGAGTCCAGCCCTTGGTTTAAATCATGTCTGCTTGGAGCATGTCAACTTGAGGACCGGGTATCCCATGGTGGCTGTGCCCACACTTTTATATATAGGATTTCATGAGCTTAAAACATCTCAAGGACAGAGAGTCAGGAATTCACTGAACTTAGAGAACAAAATCTGTAAACTGTTTGCTTAATAAGTTATTATTAAACAACTGTATGCACAGTAGAATTTGCTCTGACACTTGAATTTAATTCATTATAACATCATCACCATGAACTTCAGTTGGTGCCTGGATGCATCATCTAGTAAAAATAACCTAAAAGCTGGGCATGACAAAATTGGCTTGAATCAGATACTACCACCTGACTTTGGAAAGCTCAAGTCTAGTTATGGAAACTTAAATAAAACACAGTATAAAGTGTAATATAAAGTTATTTGAGTTTCACAACTTGTATAAAAGATGAAGGGATCATAGAAGAGAATGCAGTTATTCAACTGAGAAAGTCCAAGAGATCTATATAGAGGCATTGGTGCTAGTTTGGAAGAATATATCAGAATATTCCAGAAAGTTGTTTGTTGTTTTTGTGGGGGTGAGAAGAAAGGAACATAAAAATGAATTCATACCAGAAATTACAAATTTATTATACACACATATATGCCAAACCCCACAGACACACATGCATATGCTTTAACTCACAAACGTTTTATCAGTGAGAAAAGCCCACAAAAAACTCTCTATAGGGTTTTACATGTACCTGGCCTGGTGAATAAAACTCTAGAATCCTGTTTTTGCCACCAAAAAAATGGTGATTTTACTGACAGTGATTCTCAAACTGCATCTGTCATAATAAGACTAAAAAAGTAACCAGCCTGCTGAGTGAAAACTGGCATTCTCATAAAAAGTTTAAATAGTACTGAATCTAAAACTCCATTTCACATATTTAAAAATATCTTTCATAATAATGATACTCCTTATGATATTCCAAAGTCTGTTATAAGGATGCTCCTAACTATAGGTTAAGATCATAACTCTGACCTCGGAACTTACCTTCTCACCCTGTATGAATAAGAATGATGAGCTGGGAAAATTTAGTTCTACTGGCGATTCCACTGGTCTTAGAAATCAATAAAGCTTTATCTTTAAACATAGATTTTAAATTCTTCTTTTTATGTTTGGTTGTAACTAAACTTATATATTAACAAGCATGTGGTTACTGTAAAGAACATATTGATGTACATTCAATATGTTTTAACTCTCCCTTGCTGCTAGGAATGCCATCACTTATACTATAAATCAAATTAGCAGGCAACTGCAGCCAACAGAGCATTAGACTTGAAGTAATAGGTTCAGATCCTAGATATGCCATTTACCAACTGGAGCAAATTGCTAAAGCTCCCTGGATATGTTACTATATATACTATCTGAAAGGATTAAATAGTAAATGGTTTACTTTATTCACTCAACAAAAATGATTAAGTACACATAATATCATTTGCTTTGCATTACCAATAACAATTATTAGCATTTATGTTAAACAAGCAGCTATTACTTATTGAGCACTTAGTTCATGTAAATATTTAATTATTAGCTATCAGGTTAAGTATTATATCAATTTTACAGATTAAAAAAACTGAGGCTTGGATATGTAATTTTAAGTATTTTGTCTGAACTTCTGAAGGGCAGGGATATGCCTTACTTTAGAAGCCAGGCAGTAGCATTATACCTATTACATAGCAGATACATTATCATTAAAAACTTTTGCCAATAACGTGCTGTGGCACAGTACAAATTTAAAAATTAATATAACACATTATATACTTAATAGATGTTATCAACTATGCCCCCTAGAAACATTATTTCAAATTACAAAATGAATGCGATGATTCTTTATAATCATCTTGACAATACTCAGTTTATTGAAATATTTTGAAAACACCATTGGGTATTGTATTAATAATTAGGAGATCATTTTACAGTGTTGTTGTTTATTTTTGCTATTCTTTCTATAGGAAAATCAGAAAAGAAGTATAAAAATCTTATTTATTTTTCCACACCACAGACTAAAGCTGGCAAAATCGTGCTGCAAGCCTTGCTAACCATCTCCAATGACCAGGTGGCAACATAACCCATGTTACTTGCTCACATTACATTTTCCTTATATGTATGAAGTGATTTATTATCTCCACAGTGTTTTCTCAACCATTTGATTTTCACAACAGCACTGAAAAGTAGGAAGGAATAGGTCAATATTTTTCAGATAAGGAACTGGCAAGAGAAGCCACATGGATAATAAGCAGTGAAAGATGGAGGGAGACAGGAGCAGGAAAGAGAGAGAAGGGTGGGAGAGGTGAAGGGAGAAAAAAAGGCTAACTGCTGTTGTGGGTCTTTGCTTTTCCCTCAGCATCACCATCTCCTTAGTGGTATCCAAAGGGGAGAAAAATAAATGGAAAAAGAGACAAAGAGGAATAAAGAGGGAAAGGGAAAAGAAAGAGAGGGAAGAAGGAAAGAAGAGAGAAAATAAATGAATATGAGTGAAAATATCGAAGTGAAGCAAAATCCTAAGAGACGTAAGAAGGAGTTTAAACAGACCCACATACCCCCAAAGAGTCATTCTTAATTTTTAGGGGATTTTGGATATATCCAATAATCTAATAACAGCACAGAGGCTCTTACTAAAGAAACTGCATGGGGCCGGGCATGCTGGTTCATAAGTGTAATTCTAGCACTTTGGGAGGCCGGGGTGGGTGGATCATGAGATCAGGAGTTTGAGACAAGCCTGACCAACATGGTGAAACCCTGTCTCTACCAAAAAACACAAAAATTAGCCAGGTGTGGTGGCACGCGCCTGTGATCCCAGCTACTCGGGAGGCTGCAGCAGGAGAATCGCTTGAACCCGGGAGGCAGAGGTTGCAGAGTGCTGAGATCGCACCACTGTACTCCAGCCT
>NW_016107629.1:1127362-1171457 GCF_001604975.1 Cebus imitator
AAAAAAAAAAACAAAGAAAGAAAAAAGAAAGAAAGAAAGAAAAGAAACAAACAAACAAACAAAAAACTACATACGTCCAATATTTTACATACAATTTCCTTGCATTCAATGCACCACAAATCCAGTGCCAGGTCTCGTTTTAAGAAACATGCCTTAGAAACAGAAGTAGCTTCACTTCTCCATGTACCACAGTTTGCAGATCTAGAATCAGAGGATGCTTCCACATAAATGTGGTGCTTGTAGCACTGTAGTAGGGTGTGCTACTGAGATGAGACACATGCCTTCAAATCAAAACAATAGAAATATCTCTGAATCCCTTCTGCTGCCACCTACTCCTCTACAACATTTCCAAGCTTAATAGGAAACAAACAATTTCCTACACCACCCATTGAAATCATTATCTACAATAGAACATGAAGTTTTCCATCAAAGGAGGAAAATTGAAATTGAGGATAAAAGGTTTGAAAAAATTTGACTCCTAATATTTAATCACTATGAGTAAAATTCTTTAAAGACTAATTAACACGTTAGGATACAAGTATATAACAAAAAATTAAGTGCACAGGCTTTGGGGACTCTGGCATTGCCATCATGGGACTCAATTGGTCATTTAACTTCCTTACATCCAAATCTCCTGCATAATTTTATTGTGAAAATTGATTATATTAATGAATATAAATAATTTGAGTCTGACATACAGTAATCTCACTAAACTTCCCATTTCTCATTTGTAAAATATACTTAATGATAGTCTCCTATGTCTAAGGAAAGTAGTCTCCTGGGGAGTATTAAATAAAGCAATGCATTAAATGCACCGAACACAGTGGCTGGTGTGTAAGAAATGCATGAAAAAATTTTAGCTAATTTTAGCCCACTTGGACAAAGAGAGGAGTCACCAAAGATAGGAATCATTAATTTTATTCTAAGAACTGAATTCTGATTAAGTTTTGCTTTTCTTCTTATTCAGATTCCCAATTTGTGATGGTCAGTAGGCTAAACTAAGTGGTTTCTATCTACATTTAATTTCTTTCTGGCCTTGGAATCCACTAACAAACAAAAGTATTTTGCTAGGTGCTTTAAAGAGGTTTCCAGATTAATCAACGCAGCCTTGGAAAGCCTAACAGGAGCTAACACATATACAGCGGGGGACTACTCTGATACCCACACATGTTAACTCATTTCATACTCAGTAATCCTATGAGGCCAGTACTCATTACCTCTATGTTACAACGGAGAAAACGGAAGCATAGAGAAGGTAACTGGCTCAAATTCTCACAGCTGGAAAGCAGCAGATCTGGCCTTCAAATCCAAGAAGGCTTCAAAGTCTGTGATCTTAACCTTTACATGTACTGAGTCTCCAAGAGGTGAGTGTTTTGATGTCCAGTTTATGAATGAGAACATTTTGACTTATGTTACATTGCTAGTAAATGGGAGAAACCAGGATAAGAATCCAGACACATCTGTAACCCACGCCTGTGCTTTTTCTCCTGTACCACACCACAGGAGAGTGTTCCAGGAATGGGGATGGGCAGTGATACCTAAGGCAGAGTTTGGGAGAAAAGAGGTCTATGGGAAAGTTTAGGCACATCGATCCAATGGGGAGCTCTGGGCATGAGATGACCTTCTATCATCTATCTTCACCACATGCACCCTTGGGATAGCAGCAATAGCTACATTCCTCAAATCTGAGTCTCAGGGTCCAGAGGGAGTTTCCTGGGGTTGCAGACATAAATAATCTGAGATGTACCTTAACGTTCAAACCTGCTGTGCTCAGCGTCAGGGGCTGCCTTGGTTGGTGCTGGTTTTCTTTATCTTTATTTTAGCTTTATGAAGATAGTAATCTAACTTCATCTCCTTTCAGTCATCTATGTTGCTCAGAGATCTAAGGAACAGTAGCTGCTAGTGGTCACTGTATACAAATCTGGGGAGCAGAAACCATTGTCCTCACCAGTTCTTTCAATCAATGAACACTAAGGGCCACTAACTAAATCAATACCTGTATAAGCAGTATGCAGTGCTCTGGCAAATGCTATACAGAACAAACTCAACAGTACCTGTTTTCAAAGAGTTTATAAACTATATCATTAGTATAAATAAGCACAAATTACAGGTGTTTTCTGAAAATACAATTGAAATTATATTAGGCAATACAAAATAAACTTGAAGAGGAAGAGTTTCAAATTATGTATTTTGGTAGCATTAGAGTCCTATACACTACTACCTAAAAAATGTCCTAAAACACCACCCATCAGACTTTGTCTCTGCTAAATTCCTACCAATTTGAGAAAATCTCTCAGCCTGGCATGGCATTTCAGGTCTTGTGACCCCAGCCTTCATCTTCAGGTGTATACCCCATTTCCGCCCACACCACTCTTAGAAACAAAACAAACCAACTTGTTTCAGGAGCACAGCCTCCGTTTGCTGCCTCCACAGGGTTGTTGACGGAACTGCTTCTGTGATGTCCTAACTCAAATTCTGTTTCAGCCTATCCTTCCAGACACCCCTTAAATGCCACCATCCTCTCCATGAAGCCTTTTCCCCTGTCTTCAAATAAAAGTGATCTCATCCTCTTCGGAACCACTAGAGGTCTTTGTGGTATATACAGATGCATGCATATGCATATATACATACACATGTATAACTTCTGTCATAATTATGATCTGTGGTATGTTTATCTAATTTCACAAATTAGGTTGTAAACTCCTCAGGATCACTTACTTACTATGGTTTACTGCTGAAGTTGCCTTAGAAACCTCTACGTGGCCAGATATAATGCTTGGAACACAGGAAGTCAATAAATATTTACTGAATTATTATTTTCTTAATAATAATTATGTTAATGATGTAGTGAACTCTTATGGAGTATCAACTATGGGCCAAAGATGACACTTGCATATTATAACTATAATTTGATATGCAAAACTTTGTCACTAAGGGAATTGAGGCTTAAGGAACTTAAATACATTCTTCAAGATTACACAGCAAGTAGAGTTCCCAACTCTTAACAAAGCATCTGGCTGTACTTTGGATTTGAATCCAAATTTATTAGGCCCCGAACCTGGGCCCCAAGTCAGCACTATGTAAAAGTGACAAAATTCAAAATACACATTGTTTTTAATTTTTACATAAATGAATTTCACAAGTATGAATCAAATATACAGATTGTGGTAGTGAGGAGAACTGCTTTTCAAAATTACACTCAAGAACTAGAAATCAGTTTGAAGCTTAAAGGTCTATATATGAACCTTTATTACTACCGCACAAAAAATGTAAAAGAGACCTTTTGAGGCATTTATTTAGAAGAATGTTTCATGAGCAAATTGAGTTTTCATCCTGTTATAGGAAAACCACACTTGAGAGTATGCTGGAATAAGGGGAGAATTCTGGGTGTAACATTGTTAGGCTTGGTCTTTGAACAAGCTAATCTTTCTAAGCCTTTGTGTTCCCAAATATTAGACGAGAATAATAATTATTGCTTTCAGAGAAAATGCAAATATCAGAAGGATATAAGGTATGCAGAAATTCTATCAGAGTATACAGAAGAAAGTAATAACTCAACAAATGATGGGTACTGTTAACATCATTATTAATATTATTATTTTGATGCCCAAATGAGCATGCTAACCCAGTGTTCTTGAGAGAAGTGGAGAGGCAGAGCTGCCCTTACTGCTCTCAGACCCTCACATGGTGACAGTGCCCTATTCCTAGAAACAGAAGGGAAAGCAATGGCCGGAAGCACAGCCATCCTCCAAAACCCACCACTTCCTTCTCTTCTAAACTGGCTCCCAAATCCATGCTCTTGTACCTAAAAGAACTAAAAGTCAAAACATGGAAATCAAGTTGAATTCTGACTTTAGAAAAATCTATCCACTTACATTCTCAATGCCTGCCTCACCAGCCAGCTTCAATCTTCTTTCAGAGAACAAGCTCTTTGGAAGCAGTGGAAGTCGCATGGCATTTGGTATCAGTCCTACAGGCATACAAATGCCATACCTACCATTTTTTTGTTTTCAGATATTCCCAATTTATTATCTGAACCTCAGTTTCTTCAAATATTAATTGGGGATAATATCTCCTGGTAGAGCTACTCTGAGAAATATATGCAACTATGACTATTTGGCACCCAGAATAGAGCAGGCACTAAATAGTGACTAATTCATTCTTTTTCTCCATCCTATATTTCCTCTAAGTGGAGAATCAGCCAAATCTTTGGGCCAGTGTGTTCTTGTCTCTAACTAGCACCTGACATCATGACTGGCTGGTTAAGAGTGAAAAGTGCTATCTCATTTAAATAAGACATAGAATGGTAATTAAAGGATGAATTACAGATATTATTGATTATAGCTATGACCAAACCAATGAACTGTAAGTGACAGGCTTTTCCTTTTTTCTTTAAAACCATCCTTGAAAAAATATCTGGGCCATTCAGTTTCCTGGAAAAAATATACAGGAAACCCAGATCTCCAGAAAGTAAAAAGTGCCCCCCCAAAAAACGACCATTTTTTTTTTTCTCTGCCAGCTTGTGAAATGGAGAGAAAAGAACATAAACATGAAGGCTGGATTTGGGGCTATTGACAAATTTTAGCAACTTATAATATATATTTTAAAAAGTAAAACATTATCTGGGGCAAAGTCTAACACATTTCAAACCATTATGCTAGAGGTTTTGAAGTCAACTATCACAGAACATGTGAAAAAGTTTCTTTAAGGTTATCAAGAAATTCCTTGATTTGTTCACTGAATTCTATTTTATGTGTTAGGAACTTTTCATTATTTTGCAAATTAGTAAGTAATTGCTCCTAAACTCAAAAAAGAAGATGTATATCCAAACCTTATGGACTTAGCAGACATTCTTAACATTCATTCTTGCAATTTACACATTTTGCTACTGCAAATAAAACTTCATTTTTCCTTTTCTCTTCATTTTCTAATTCCCTGTGTGTTATCTACTGAGAGAGACAGCGCACATCACCGGAAGGGAACCCCCAAGACTTTGTCAATATTAAAGGAACCATAACATAGCAGGTTTTCTGAAGAAACACCAACAATTCTCCTCAGAATAAATCTGTAGCATATTCACATATGTAAGTTATTATAATAAAATTAATATTATGTGTAACATCCCAGTAATTTCATATGTATATATGTGATGTGTATATATACGTGTGCGTATCTATACAGTCATTCTTTCTCTCTCATCACACACACACAGACTCAATAAATCCAAAAGACATGCTCTGTGAGGTTCTAAGAGAAAAGGGCTTAAACCGCCCAGGGAGCGGAGCAGCCTTTAAATAAATCTGAAGTGCTCTGGTAATTGAGGCACAGCTCCTGCTTTTCAGCAAAGCACTGCTGCTGAGGCCTCTTCATCTAGAAATTCTCAAATTCTTTTTCAGATATTTCTTCCCTGGTCAGCTTAGTCCCATTGGCACTTTCATCTGAAGAGGAAGGAGGTGGTGAAACAGATATACGTGCCACGACTCGGGAAGCGGGAGTCCCTTCCACACCCCAGCAACTGATCCCCCGTCTCCTCGCCGGCCCGCCAGCCACTGCTCTTCCTCCAGGCGCAATCGGAGAGAAGGCAGTGAGTGAGGCAAGGCCACAGAGTAGATGGAGTCAAGATTCACCCCCAAAGCTCAGCTCCTTTGCAACCCCGATGCCCACCTCTCACCACCTACAGCCCCTCTTCCCTTCCATCCCCGCCCCGTCACCCGACGCTGCAGCCACCGCGGAGGATGCGGGGGTGTGGGGGGGTGGCCTGTGGGAAGCGCTGGGGGCGTCCTTCGCACCCACCCGTCACGTTCCCTAGAATGTCCTCTGGGGAAGGGGCTGCCCATAACTTGGAGGAACTTAGAAGGCAAAGCCTGCCGCGCCCCAACCCTCCGCGGGGCCTCCACCCGGAAGGCGAGGGGCGCGAGGAGGGAGTCGGCGAGGGCGAGCGCCCCCGGGCTTACCACGAGCACGGGGACCCCGGCGGCCAGCGAGTAGAGGAGCACGGGGGGCACGGCGCTGCTGTCCTCCGGGCCCGGGTAGGGCTTGCGGTAGGCGCTGTCGTGGCAGAAGAAGCCCTGCACGTTCACGGTGAACGTGTCCGTGTACTCGAAGTAGTACGCCAGCATCACCGTCCCTGCCATGATCACCATCTGGAAATAGAGCATGCTGCTGGTGAGCGCCGCGGGCCGCAGGGGCATGCACGCCTCCCGGGCCGGGCCGGGCCGAGCCGAGCCGAGCAGGCGGCCGACGCGGCGGGCCCCCTCCCGGGTCCGCCGAGGCAGCCACCGGGGGCGCGGCGGCGGGGGCGGCGGGAGGACGAGGCGCGGGAGGCGGGTTGCAGCCGCTGGAGGAAGACGCGGAGGCAGGTCCGGGCTTCGAGGCTCGGGCAGGCTGCGGAGGAGGCGGCTACCCCCGGACGAGCCCCCTCTCCCCTGCCCGCCCCCTGCCCGCCGCTAGCGCCGCCCGCCCGGGCGCGGGGTCGCGAGGGAGGGCGGGGAGTCCCGGGCGACGGGCAGCGGCCGCTGCGCCCCTAAACGAGACCATTCGAGAAGCGGCGGCGCTGGGTCAAACCCCCAGGCCAGCCCGGAGGAGGCAGCGTGGGCGGACGGGGCGGCAGCCGGCGGGACGCCGGCACCTGTACCCCTCAGAGCGCGGACGCTGTGGGGCTGGAGAAGCTCCTCGCGGGGGTAAAATCAAAAAGGGGGGAGGGGAGGCAGTCGAGATGGAGCTTCCAGAAACTCTGCCGAGGCACCAGCTGAGCGGTTTCCCCGCACAACGCCTGGGAAAATGGTGCGTGGACGCGTCTTCCTAGCGCAAAGCCCACCAAGGCTCAAAGTGCCGATACGGCGCCTCGAGTTTCAACCGGTGCGTCCGGCCTGCATCCCTCGAATTCCTTGACCCAGACCGGGGCGGGAGCCTGGCGGTGGTTTCTAGGAGCTGTTAGAAAAATCTCAGGATTTTAGGTTCAGGGTTTCTTTGCCTCCCCTGCAGCCTCCCAGGGCTTTGTATATTTAAAAAAAAAAAAAAAAGAAATCGTAGCCCAGTAGCTCCCGAAGCATCATCTCTTGTACAGCGGCCCCTTTCTGGATCCATGCATTCTCTTGCTCATCTTTTCAGTCTGTCTTTATTAGCTGCTTGTGAGAGAAGGCATTGCATATTCCGGGCGCTGAGCAGTCCCAGCCACCGGGGAAGGAAAAAGGACTATTTGCCTCATCTCGTTATTTATTCCCTGAATTCCAGGGAACTGCAGGGTTTCCTCAGCGGTCGGGATAAAGGAGGGGGAGACCAACGCTGGCTCACAGCACATGCATACAAAAATGCATACATCCATGGATATCCACGCCTATGCGTGGGTATGTAACTAACTATGGAACTTCATGTATGCAAGGAGCCCATTCTGTCATGCCATGTGGGTCCCTGCTGCAAGCTTAGTCAGCAGACTCTCAAGGGGTCTTTCTTTGAGCCTCAGGCTGACACCTCTCTACTCCAGTGAGCAGGTGAGGAAGCATGAATACAACCAAGAGGAGGAAAACATTTTTAGAGCCCTGCCCTGCTTATTGAAACCTGAGATCACCTTAGAAGGTTTCAAGAATGTGGGTTCATTGTAATAGGCTGTAGCTTGATGAATTTTAGAAGTGGACCTTTTTCATCAGAAAAAAACAAACAGCAACAACTGTTAAAAAGCAGCTGAAATTTGGCAAATGATTGGTAGTTTCTTTAATGTGGGATAGCTATTATACCTACCTCACCTTCCACGTTGTTATAAACACTATTCCACAACTAATTACTTAGAGCTACGGGATAAACAGCACTAAGCAAAGTGTGTAACAAGTGCAATTTTGGGCAGTGGGAGTAAGCTGTTCCAAAATGGACATGAGCAGCTTATATTATGAAAATATAACTACGTGTTGTTATAGATACGTGTTTCAAGGTTTCATTCAGAAAATCATTTTAAGACTGTAAGGGCATTTAAACTGGTTCTCTGGTTCTTAATAGGAATCCACCCAAATCGTCTCACTCAATAGAAATTTTGGAAGAATGATGTTAATTTTTAAGGGTTACTCATTTGTTCAGTCTAATGAAAGTGCGCATTCTTTTCACAACGAAGTTTCATTGTAATGCATTGTTAGTGTGTATGAAGTGCCCAGCACAGTCCATGCAACAGAGCAGAGTCCTTGTCTGACCTGTTCACTGCTGTGTCCCCAGCATGAGCACTGCACTGTGTTGCACATTATGGTTATTCAAGAAAAATTTGTTGAGTAAATTAATGACCTGACCCCTCTAAGAACAATGGGAAACTGTTTTCACATAGAAGCTTTGTCAAGGGTTAAGGAGTCAGAATCTGGAAAAACACAGCCCACATACTTACATGGTCGCTTACATGAAGTAGAAAGCCTAAGTTCAGCAGAAGAGCAGTGACTCTGGTATTGCCACAGTGCAAATGCCAGCTCTGTCACTTACCACCTCTGGAAACCTGGGCATGATGCTTCAACTCTTTCTGACTTAGTTTCATCACCAGTAAAATTGGAATAACATTACTACCTACTTTACAAGGTGGCTGTAAGGATTAAACGATGCTAAGTTCATTTTGTCTGGCACATTTTATAAAATGTAATTTCTAAACATAAATCTTAAGGTATCTAACCTACCTTAAGTAACTCAGGGCATTTCAATAACCATCACTAGTCACTTTCTTCTCATTTTATTGCTTACAAAATGATTCTGAGTGAACCCATATTTCTGTTAAAGTGTGCACATGTTTTTTATAGATTTGTGCACCTTCTGTTTTCTCCTTCAAATGCTATTCATCTCAGGAATAAGATGTTATATTCCTTCAGAATTCCAATATCCCCCATAATTTGTCTGTTTTAGATGGTCAAAGAATGTTGTTGACTGATTCATAGTTAGCTAATCATCCAGTGCTGAAATTCAAAATTAATATGAATCTTAACACATGTTATAAGAATACCAGTATTAAATTCACCTTCCATGAATGTTTGAGTGGTCTAGATATTCACAGAAGTGGTTCAGGGTGGATGAAAGAGTTATGTGCCCTTGGGCTAATTCCTTCACCTTCCTAAGCCTGAGCTTGTTGGGGGACAAAATGAAGTAATTTTTTTAACCTTTGGGCTTATTTTGGCAATTGAATGAAAATATGTGAGCTACGTGGTCCAAAGTAGGCATTTATTTAGGTGTTTCTTCACTTTATTTTCTATTAAGTCATTTAAGCTAATTCTTTTCCAAATATATGTCTTTCCAACTGCAAAGAATCCCTTGGAATCCTGCCTCAATTTTCATTTAAGTTTCTGGCTCTTTCTAAATTAAAAACAGCACTACTGCTGTTTAATCCTTTGCAATCCTGCCTGAATCCTTAATTTCATTCTTAGGCACATCATTGTGCTTTCAAATGTATTATAGGTGTCAGTCTTAGCAAAACACTGTCTTGTCCCTCAAACTGTCCCTATCTCACCTGCTGCTGACTGAATGTGGAATTTATAACTTTTATTTTCCAATTTCTCATCGTTCCTATTATATTTAGATGTGCATGACTTCACCACTCCCACGCCTACCTCGTTTCTCCACCAGAAAACATGAACCATGGTCAATATTAAGACAAATCTTGGGAGGAACATTTACCAATTCCAATACCTGTCCTCTCTCCACCCCAATACTATATGCTTTACTAAGGTGCTCGACTAGCGCAGGAAGATATAGCCCTTGTCCATATGGTTTATAACTATTCTTCCACAAACAGAAGATGGATGTACAAAAAGTTAAGGTGGAGGGGGCCTTTACCTTGGTAGGAAGTACAAGGACAAACCGAAGAGTCCTTGAATGAGCAAGCATTGAATATTAGTGGAGGGTTTAGGTAAGTGAATGTATTCTTCCTACTTAACTTTGAAAACCTGAAGTGCCTGCTAGAAGAGTACAGAACATCTGTACCTGGCTCCTCAAGATTATTATCAATTGGGTTCTATACAACAAATCTTTTATTGTTGAAAGAGCTAGATTGAGATTTTCCTCTAAGGGCCAAGGATTTGACCTTCATTGGTTTATAGACATAGTGTACATACCTGAACATTCCCAAAAAAGATACAGAATGTTAAATGTGGATTTCCATGTGCTTCGGGTAAATAGTACATAAACCCAGCCATTTTCCTAAGATGTTCCCATTCCGTATGCAAAACCAGAGAAAAAATCTGTAGCTGAGTTGGTGGAATATGAAGGATTGAGGTGGTTTTACATAAGACAAACTAGGGAAGCATCCCCAAAAGAATAGATTTCTCCTTTCAATAGCAGGGACAACAAAACCTATATTCATAATGCCAAACCTGAGCTAGAGATAGTTAAGGAGATTCAAGGGTGCACAAAGTTAGGTGAGTTTGAACTAATGAGGAACTTTAAATATTAACATATAGATTGGTGGAAGATTTGGAAAAAGATTTTTTTAATAGGCCAGGTAACTGCTTTCAGAATAAGAGTATATCGTATTTTATTGTAAAATTATTTAAAAGGCTGCAAAAGGTAATATCTAGCAGCTTGTTATTGGACTGAATCTGGAGAATGAACAAATACACTTGTTCACTAACTCCCGGACTACTTGATATGAGGAATATCTCTGAAGCTTGAATAAGAGAAATAAGATGCAGAACCTGGTTAACTCAAGAAATGTGCGTAAAGACATTCACATAAATTCAAAGATACAAAATTCTGAAAGGCAAATTTGAAAAGGTAGGAACGTTTGGGATTACACCTTTGACCTCTTCTTACTGACATTGTTCAGTACTATATCCTCACAAAATGATTTTCAGTGCTTAATTTAGGACTTAGCTGCTTTCTTAAGAAAACAGGAAGAAAAACAGCTAGGGTAGTAATTGGAGTGTCTGACTTTGAGTTTTCAGTTGTATTAGGATGTTTATCTCAAATGCCAGATGCTTCTGACCTGGACAAGTAGTACTTATCTTGGGACCACTGAGAACTCTGTAACTATGTTATTTTGTTCTACATTTCCACTATTTTAAGTTTCACTTTTAACACAGTTATCACAAAACACATATTTTATTAGACACTAATTATATTTCACCAAAGGTACAGATATGAAATTAATGGACCAGGTGAATAGAACTGAAATAACATAAAATATTAAGTCTGGGAAAGAAATGAAATACTTAACTAATATGTAAGGGAATGCTCCTATGAGAACATAACACTTTTAAATTATTAAGTTAGCAAAAGTTAATTGAAACATGCTGATAATGTTTGCTGTGTAAACCTGGTAGTTACTTAGTCTCTCTGAGTCTCAGTCTGCTCATCTGTAAAATTGGGTGAATGAATCTTAAGTATGCAAAGACATTGAAAGTCTTATATTTATAAAATGCTTCATAAACAGTGAAGCATTGGGAAAATCTGCCTTAGAAAATATGTGGTCAGGAAAAGAAAATGCCTAATCTAAGTAGGTCCTGGGTTTTCTTCCCATCACTGTGTTCCAGCTCACAAAAACTCGGATTAATCACTGCCTGGTCTGTTTCCATATCTGTGAATATTGTTTACTATCTGTTTTAGTCAAAAAAATACACATTGTTAGTATAAATCCATGAGTCTGTAAAATCAGAGGATGTTTCAAAATATTCAAATTCCCTGAGAATAACTTTAAACAGTTACTAAGAAAAGTACATAAGAGTGTGTCAGTAAAATATGATGGTTAAATGCAGGGATTGGGACTCAACAAATCTGAGTTTGTATATTTGCTCCATAGAATCACGACTGTGGGGCTTGAGCAGGTCATTTCAATTTCTCAGTTTCTACAGTATCCTAAAATGAGGAGAATGTTGCCTACTTCACCGAAATGCTGTACAGAGCCCAGGCCATTCGTGAGAGCCAGTGATCGATCATTACTGTGATTGTTATTCATCATCACACTGGTGTAATTCTGCCACTGTTCGATCAGCAAAACTTTCATTGATCCATTTGGAACTTTGGCTGCATAAAATCTTACAGAAGTCTCTTTATAACTTCACGTTTCTTGAAGACACTTGAAAGTCATTATTTGTGTTATGATAAATGAAGAACACCCTAAACTAAATCACAAATCCTGGTAATACTTTGAGAAACAAAGGTTCTTTAGCAATGATATGCAACACATGGGGCAACTAAGCTGATGGCAGCTGCAGGTTCTTTGTCAAAGCTACAGACTGTGAATGCTAATCAGCATTTGCCTGGTTGTCCTTCAGTGTCCTGCGCTAGGTAAATGACTGAAATAAAAATATGGCAGAAACCAGGCACTCAAAACCATTCTTTATGTTAATACTTGGACTATAATCAACTACTAATTTTTATCTTTAAAAATTGGGATCAAGAGCAGAGGAACAAATCAAGGTTCATAATCTTGATTAATGAAAACCTGATTTATTCATAACTGGGCCCCCTGCCACACTGGAAGCCTCAATTAAATGGAGAAGATTTAATACTGTTCTGCACACCACATTTTGGAAGAGAAGTAAACCAAGACTAATACTGTTACGCCTCTTCAGTAAAGTAGAAATAGTTGTGAGAATCAGAAATATGTGAGTAAAATAGCACCCCCACCCCGTTTCTGATGTATAGTAGTCACTAAATAAAGTCTTGTTGTTTTTTAATATATATATATATATATATATTTCAGGAACTGTTTTACAAAATGTTGATCTTATCCCACCATCAGCACTTAAAAAAATCAATCTTCTACATCTTGTACTGCTACAGTAATGAACACTAAAAACTGAGCATTGAAATAATGACCCCCATGTCAGATCATCAAATATAAATGCAGTATATTCAGCATGTTATGATTACTAATTTAAGGGTTCTGACAAAAAGGAGGGTTTCTATTAATAAAAACTGTAGTTCCCCAGGATACCCTATTTTATGACACTTTTATGAAGTTAATTAAGGTTTTACTATTCACGTTCTTCTACCTTTATTGGAGATCTATATAAACCTAAAGATGTATTACAGCAAGTCATCAGTGCCAGAAAAAACAAGTGAAATTATTTTATACTTACCCATTAATTAAATATGTAAAGCATCATTACACATTAAAGCATTGGTTATGATGGTTGATTGATATAATAATGAAATGTCTTTAGAAATACTGATAAAATAACATTGATACTCAGAAAAGTAGACAAAACAATATTCACAATAATATCCTTCTCTTCCAAATACTTCCTCCAACTTTCTTTCAAAATGATTTTGTTTAATTTCACAGTGGTATAGTATAAACACTTATTATGATTATTAATTATTGTTATCTTGGGACAGAATCTTGCTCTGTAATCCAGGCTGGAGTGCAGTGGTGTGATCATGGCTTACTGCAGCCTTGACCTCCTGAACCCAAGCCACTTTCCTACTGCTGCCTCCTGAGTAGCTGGGACTACAGGTGTGCACCACCACTCCTAGCTAATTTTTTGACTGTTTTATAGAGAGGACATCTCACTATATTGCCCAGGCTGTTCTTGAGTTCCTGAGTTCAAGCTATCCTCCTGCCTTGGCCTCCCAAAGTACAAGGATTACAAGTGTGAGCCACTGTACCTGGCCTAAAAATATACATATGCACGTATATATAATATATATGTATATGCACATATAGAAACACTTTTTTTAGACAGAGTTTCACTGTTGTCACCCAAGCTGGAGTGCAATGGCGTGATCTCGGCTCACTGCCTCCTGGGTTCAAGCGATTCTCCTGCCTCAGCCTCCTGAATAGCTGAGTTTACAGGCACACACCACCATGACCGGCTATTTTTTTTTTTTTTTTTTAATTTTTTTTAGTACAGATGGGGTTTCACCATGTTGGTCAGGCTGATCTCAAACTCTTGACCTCAGGTGATCTGCCCATCTCGGCCTCCCAAAGTACTGGGATTACAGGTGTGAGTCACTGCGCTCGGCCAATAATTATATTTTTAAAGTTAAAAATTTCCATGATTTAGTGTCTTCCATTTCAATAATTAAGACATTATTTTCTTCCCTTAACGAAAATTACTTTCCTTGCTTATAGTTGTAAACTCTTGGGGAGAATAAAGCCCCACAATTTGGTAATCCATTCAAATATGATCAAACTTAGGGCAGGAAAATCAAGCCAGAGCTTCTGCATCATCACCAAAATAGCATTCTGAAAATCATCTGAAATTTTTACAGAAAAACGCCCTTGAGACAATTGCATTTCGTCCACCTTTTCATTCTTCATGACAGAATACTTCATTCAAAGCAGATGATTAGGAAACTAGACAGAGCATGAAGGAAGTCTATTTTTCCTAAGTCAGTTATCATTCTCAAAGGCAAGAAGAGCCAAAAGTGAACCTTGATCTGCAATTTGAATCCTATTCATCTTAAACAAAGAAACCAGCTCCAAAGTAATTAACTAATTGTCTCAGGTCATGTAACTACAGAGTAAGAGAGAGAACCTCTCGGTTTTCTAATTTCCAGTTTACTTTATTACTTTTATTATTTTCAGCAAGTCAAGTCATATTTTTATCATAGGCAGCTTATTGCTTTTGACTGAGTGTATGTGTATCTACTCTATTTAACTCTATCTAAATGACTTCATATGAAAAAGGATTCCAAGCATGTCCTATATCCAGGTTCTCTAAATCTTAGTCCAGATGTTCTTCTACTGTAAAATACTGCTGCTTGGCCAGGTGAGGTGCCTCACACCTGAAAATCCAGCACTTTGGGAGGCAGAGGAAGAAGGATCACTTCAGCCCAGGAGTTTGGTACCATCCTGGGCAACATAGAAAGACCCTATTTCTACAAAAAATAATAATTAAAAACTAGCTGGGCATGGAAGTGTGTGTCTATAGTCTCAGATACTTTGGAGGCTGAGGCAGGAGGATCACTTGAACCCCAGGAGGTTGAATGCAGTGAGCCATAATCGTGCACTGCATTCCAGCCTGGGTGGCAGAGTAAGATCTTGTCTCAAAAAAAAAGAAAAGTTTCTTAATGTATCTACCTAATTAATATAAATGTGGGATATTTCAGTTTGCATAATGGGTCTAACAACAATGTGTGTTTTTGGTTGAGAGAAATAAATGAGAGAGAATATACAAATATACGTTATAACTTGTGTTACAAAGGGATCTACCACAGGTGTATTTGCAGTTTCACTTTTAGGACTTGTTAACTTCTAGGAAACAAGTCACTAATGGTGGCATTTCAGGGATGTGGCAAAATGAATTTGGGGCCGAGTGGACAAAATACATGATAAGCACAGGACTTACGTGTGCTGTTACATCATGCAATGCAGAGGCCTTGAGAAATTTTGAGCTTGAGTCTGCAGACTTTTAAACCTAATCTATTTGTAATTCTACAGGAGCATAAAACTCCTCCTTTTGGAAATAGAAATAGAAGTTGCTCTTGAGTGACACAGAGTTTTCATTTTGGTGTTCAGTGGACCTGCAGATGAGGCTGTAGGTTTGAAGAGTAGGTGCCCCTATAGCTCTTTAATATTTGATAATCTGTCTTGGTTACCTAACCAGGAGGTTAGAGGGGAATTGGGTGTAGACACCTTTATCAGTCTCCTTGAGTTGCCATAAGAAAATAACCACAGGCTGTAAACAACATAATTTTATTCTTGCTGGGTGCGGTGGCTCAAACCTGTAATCCCAGCACTTTGGGAGGCCAAGGCAGGTGGATCATGGGGTCAAGAGATCGAGACCATCCTGGCCAACATGGTGAAACCCCGTCTCTACTAAAAATACAAAAAAACTAGCTGGGCGTGGTGGCGTGTGCCTGTAGTCCCAGCTACCTGGGAGGCTGAGGCAGGAGAATTGCTTGAACCCGGGAGGCGGAGGTTGCAGTGAGCCAAGATCGTGCCACTGCACTCCAGCCTGGTGCCTGTGACAGACCGAAACTCTGTTTCAAAAAAAAAAAAAAAATTTATTCTCTCATACTTCTGAACACTGGACGTCCAAGAGAAA
Source organism: Cebus imitator (assembly GCF_001604975.1). NCBI lineage: Eukaryota > Metazoa > Chordata > Mammalia > Primates > Cebidae > Cebus > Cebus imitator. The sequence continues at coordinate 1,143,310 of NW_016107629.1, forward strand.
TGTACCCATCAAGATTGGTTTCCAGTGAGGCCTCTCTTTCTGGCTTGCAGATGGATGCCTTCTTGCCCTGTCCTCAGATGGCCTTTCCCTCTGTGTGTGCACAGAAAGACATTGATTTCTGGTGTTGCTACATCTTATAAGGACACCTGATTAGGGACCCACCCTTATTACTGAATTTAATCTTAATTACCTGCTTAAAAATCCTGTCACCAAATGCCATTACATTGGAAGTTAGGTCTTCAACACATGAATTTAGGGAGACAAAATTTAGTTTATAAAAGCTTCCGGAGTAGCTTAGGCTCTACTTGGGAGGCTGTTACAAACTATAGTCTCCTTGGAAGAATGCATGGCTCTCCTAAGTCAACATCTTGGAATGTTTTCTTAGGTGGAATAATGTGAAATTGTCATTTCTTTAGGTGAAAAAGACTTGCCCACTCGCAACTTCAAATGGATCAGTCTATACAAAGTCATATAGGTATGCTTTATTGCTGAAATATCTAGATGATCTCATAAATTCTAACATTGAAAAATAAATCATATGTATTCATTTTTTTTTTTTTTGAGATGGAGTTTGGCTCTTGTTACCCAGGCTGGAGTGCAATGGCATGATCTCGGCTCACCGCAACCTCCGCCTCCTGGTTCAGGCAATTCTCCTGCCTCAGCCTCCTGAGTAGCTGGGATTACAGGCACACGCCACCATGCCCAGCTGATTTTTTGTATTTTTAGTAGAGACGGGGTTTCACCATGTTGACCAGGATGGTCTCGATCTCTTGACCTCGTGATCCACCCACCTCGGCCTCCCAAAGTGCTGGGATTACAGGCGTGAGCCACCGTGCCCGGCCATGTATTCATTTTTAATGATGTCATGCCTCCCAATCTGACAGATTTGAACTCTTTAAAGTGAGACAAAGTTAATTTTTATTACCTCATTATGAAAGTCAGAAAGCATGAGTTAAAACTGAATTAATGGCACAAAACTTTAATGATTTATTTGACAAAACAACGCCACTAAAACCCTCCTCAATGTGATTTCCATGCTGTAAATGTTGATATTGAAGGTCAGTCTTACTCACTTACATAGCCAGAAGTAGGAAATGATAAAACATGGGGAGTTTGGGATAAGCACACTCATATTTTTTATCTTTGGATTAGAAATTTAATTGCATCTTCTTGCTCATACAGATAAGAAAGTCATATGCTACGCTTCAGGAATTGCAACAGATCAATTACTGACAAGTGATGGAATCCAGTATCAACTGAGATAAGGATGCTTAGAAATCACCTTCATCAGAAGGCTTTCCTAATGCTGTCTGGACCACCCAAGCTTCCTTTGCACTTAAGTTTTGCTTCCTTCTTTCCAGTTGGATATGACTGCATGACAAGGAACAGATAAAATTTCCGTCGATCGTATGTCAGCATCAGATTACATAGCATCACCAGTTCTGCTGGTTATATTTCAAACAGATTCACCAAATTACTGGCCTGTAGGAACTCACTCCATAAGATAACCTTTTACTGGAAAGTCATGCAACCTAGTGTTTTGCACTTGTGTAGAAACTTACTTGTTAAGAATTTATGATATGCAAAATCTCTACTATGCATAGTACAATAGATTATCCCCTGTCTGTTAACAAAATCATTCATAAAAAGTCAGTATTATGAGTTTCCACACCTATAAATCAGGATAATAACAATTTCTAAAAATATATACCAGGCTGCCTTAGCTTTATGACAGATGGGAGGAAAGATAGATGTGTTTGACTATTTACTAGGTGTTAGACACTCATGCTTTCATTTTATTTATTTATTTTGAAAATTCTATGAAATTAATATCATTACTCCCCACTTTACAAATTTTGAGGGTCAGATTACTTTCCTACTTACCCACAATTAATGTAACAGAATTGATGTTTGAACCTAGCTCTGGCTAGTTCCCAAGGTTATTTCTATTGCATCATATTGACAATTTTTAATACGTTATGCCAATTCCAAAAATACCATTATATGTATTCAACAATATATTTGAATAAACAAGCTGTGACATAACCATATAATAGAATACTAATGAATAATAAAAGAAATAAAAACCTCCATAATATGGATAAATCTCAAAGACAATATACTGAAGGAAGGAAGCCAGTCTCAAAAGGTTATATTCGATACTGTTCTGTTTTTATATCATTCTTAAAAAGACTCATCTGGGCTGGATGCGGTGGCTCACACTTATATCCCAGCACTTTGGGAGGCCGAGGCAGGCAGATCATGGGGTCAAGAGACTGAGACCAATATGGTGAAACCACGTCTCTATTAAAAACACAAAAATTAGCTGGATGTGGTGGCCCACACCTGTAGTCACAGCTACTCAGGAGGCTGTGGCAGGAGAATTGCTTGAATCTGGGAGGTGGATGTTGCAGTGAGCTGAGATGGCGCCATTGCACTCCAGCGTGGCAACAGAGCAAGACTCCGTCTTAAAAAAAAAAAAAAAAAAAAAGACATATCTGTAGCGACAGAGAGTAAATCGGTGTTTCCCAGGGCCTTGGGGAAGGAATGTGGTGTGACTATGAAAATATCACGAGGAAGTTCTTTGGGCTGGTGGAACTGTCTTGCATCCTGGTTTTTGTTATGGTGATCTGAACTATGTATATATTATAATTTATAGACTTGTACACAACAAAAACATGAAGGAAAAAGAAATATCTGAAACATGGAAAAAGAAGAAAGGATGACAATATACTAAGACTTCTAATATTTTTATAGTTTTATTTTTACACAGAAGGTGACATGTCTTGTGAGAGTCTTTAGTTCCATATGGACAGACACATATTCTGAGATATCTGCCTTTGAGAGATGATAAAACATGGTGCTTAGGAATAATGGTGACTGACATGTAACAGTCTTTTGAAGTTGGTATATATAGTGTTTATCCTAAGGAGTATTGTGGACATCTCAGACAAATCAATGCATTAAGAGCAGATCTCATCCAGTAGCTGGAGAGAACTTAACTCCAATAGCTCCTTTTCAGGATAGCCAGTGGGTGGCAGGAATCGGCACCCTGTCCCAGTGATTAGGAAGACTGTACCAATGCCTATGGAGAACTAGGGGACTAGGAAGGAGGCATTGGAGGGGAACAAAACACATTTGTGTCAATCCAACCTAGAAAGTGGGGTTTGGCAAGAGGCTGGGAAGGGGAGAGTGCCAGAATTCAATGTGGCCATATCAGATAGTAGGTCACCCTCTGACCACATCCCCTGACCATGTCCACTACCTGAATCTAACAGCTTATTCAGCATTAGCTTCAGAACTTGCATCCTTGAAGCTTAATGATGGAGGCTTGGGGGGAAGAGCTGGCTCATTAGTTTACTTGTGGCTTCATAGGGTTATTGAACCTTCCCAAGGGTTTGGGGATGCTATCAAATGAGTTCAAGTATGTAAAGAGTACTATAAACTTTAGGGTACCACACAGGCATTAGTTATTATTAACCTTGAAATTGGGAGACTAACTCAATGGAATACATTAAGCTAAAGGAGTAACATCTGTAAGGTAACCAAAATACCAAATGCTCAGTGTTTCAAATTTTTAAACATGCATTTCACGTAAACAAAATCCATATGTGCTTGCACATTGTGTAAATATTCATACTGCATATTAACAAACACATATAAATGAACTGAAAATTGTGAATTACTCAGTAAAACCATAGCAGCTCATCTTGATTAGAAGATTACCCTTTCAGAAAAACCATTAAAATGCAAATATATTAAATAAATCAAATTTGGGGGGTTCAAATTTTCTGGAGACATACAATCTTTTAGCAATATTGCATCTCTACAAAATTTCCATCTGAATTGTACTAATGATGTTCAGACTGCGAGTGCAATGAAAGAAAAATGCCTAAGACTGTGGGCTTTAGCTATAGCAGATGTTATATGTTCTGACAACTAAATCAAAAGGAGATGGATAAAAAAAACTTTGCATACACTTTATATGTATTTGCTAGGAGAGATATACTCTGTAATAAGTGGTTCACTGGGGAAATAAAAAAGTATATATTATTTTTAACAAACAGTTCACATATATCAAAATATTAAGATATTTACAGCATTATGCTAATATTTTTTACAAGGCATACTGGGTAAAGGCCTGAGTTCTGTTCTGTTTTAACAGTGACTTTTTCAGGCAAAGCTCCTTTCTACCCAACTGATTCACAAGCATTACATTCAGAGACGTATGTTCCAACAACTAAATTAAAAGGAGGTGGATAAAAAAATCCTTGCAAAAGAAAAAAAAATCTTTGCACACACATTTTATATATTTGCTAGGAGAGATATACTGTATAATAAGTAATTCACAAGGAATATACAAAAGTATACATTATTTTAAACTAACGCAATTCACATATATCAAAATATTAAATACATTTACAGCATTATGCTACTATTTTTTACGAGGCATCCTGTCTTAACAATGGCTTTCTCAGGCAAAGCTCCACTCCACCCAACGGGTTCACAAGGGATACTGAAGAGATCACCTTTGATGTATCTGTGGCTACCAGGCTTCTCAAACGAAAACTAAGATTTAGGCTGAGATAGTAAACAGCTATTTGGTCATCACCAGTGTCTCGTTCTGCTGAATGCTTACGCTTATCCTTTTGAAGTTATCCAAGCAAGGCTGTTCAAAGCCACTGTCTGACATAACCCACTGGAGAGGAAGTCTGACAGACTCTTAAAACACTGCTTGTCTTGTATTCTGTGACTTCACCTTTTTTCACCCTAACAGGGCTCCCAAACTATGCTGCTCACTGAAATCGCCTGGGGAAACTTAAAACTCTTGCAGCCCAGGTCACACCCTATTCCAATTAAATCAGGATGTCTGTGGGTGGGAGTTACGTATAGACACAGTTTTTAATAATCCCCAAGTGATTTCAATATGTAGCAAAATTTGGGAACCACTGCTTTATGGCCAATCTGATATAGAATATAGTGCCTGACACATACCCAGCACAGCACATGTATTTGCAGCATAAATTGAAGAATCTAGCCTCAGGATAAAGAGCCTTCTAGCTATTGCAACCTTCTAGTCTTGCGCCCATTTTTGCTGTAATTTCCCCAACATTCACTCTCTCAGATAATGAATATTCACTCTCTCAGATAATGTATTTAAGCCTCATTAAATAGACATTCAAATCAAAATAACACTTATTTTTTTAAATATTGAATTACTAAAGATATATGCAATGATAACCCATGTGAGTGAGAATGTGCTGAGATGAATATTTTCATGCACTATTTGTAGTACAGCCTTGTTAAAAAACTATTGCGTGATAAGTGACGAAAACTGGTTTCTTGACACAGTAAGTCAATATTTTAAAATCTGTCCTAAGAACAGAATTGAGACCTATGAAAAGAAATTATGATTTAACTACCTTATTTACATCATGATGAAATGGAAAGTTTTTGATGTCCAGAAACAGAGCATGGTTGAGTAAATTGTGGAACAGCAACTCAATAGCATATCATGCAGCAACTAAAAATATTACTAAAAAAATTTAAGAATGCTGAAAATCTTTTATAAGAAGTAGAATTAGACTTTTATTCTCTTTTTCTCTAGTTTCCAAAACTTTCTTTAGGAAACAATATCGCATTCATAATGGAAAAACATAACAAAATGATATTGCTAAGATGGTCATAATCTAGATCTAAATTGACATACGAAGCCAACATGATGTTGCATAAAATAGGAAATAAATGGCATTTCGCGAGGGAAATCTGCCTGTGAAAGGCCTATTCTTGTTTAGCTCTGTCACAGTTATGCAAGTACTGTCAGGGTTTAGGGGCAGTGCGCTCACACAATGATCTGGAATTGGTTAGGGAACATTTCACAGAGAAGGGAGGGTTTGAGTGGAATCTTGAATATGTTTGAATTTTGGTAAGAGGACAGATTTTGGCAGGAGTTTCAAAACCTCAAAACTTTGAACAAAGAAACGGAAGGCAGGCGTGAGATAGGTGTGTTGGCAAAGAAAGTGGAAAATTGGCTTAGCCAAATCAATCAGTGTTGGGAAGAAGTGGGAAATTATTTTTGACAGGGGGATTGAACCCAGATGGTAGCAAGCTTTAGCAGAACAGATCTAATAGTCTGGGCTGTATCCTAAAAATAATGGGAAGCCATCTAAACTATTTGATCAGGAAACAGATAAGATTAAAACAGCACACTGTGATGATTATGTGGACATTGGTATGTATGATAATTCACAAGGTGAAGGGAAGGAGGCACGCATACAATCAGTTTGGAAGCAAAGGCAGTGATCCAAAAATGCAAAAGTGATCTTTTGAAAATTAAATCTGATCAGGTTGCTCCTTTGTTTAATCCTGTCAATAGCTTTCTTTCATCTCAAAATAAAGAAAATATTCCCTAATATTGTCTATAAGGCTCTACATGGCCTCTCCCAACCTCTCTAGCTTTGTGACTCTGGACCATGTTCTCCCAACTCAGCACTTAGCTTCTTGCAACCTCTCTTCACCATGCTACATCTAAGTATAAGGTATCTGCACATGCAGAGTGTGACCTAGAGTGTTCCTCTGCTTTCTTTGTCTAATTAACTCCTACTCATACTTTACATTTCAACCTGAGTGTCACTTCCCAGAGAAGTCATTTCCCACCTCCCTAATCTTCCGATTATAGGCTCACATAGCACTAAGTGCCTTTGAGGCATTGCAGTTGTCTATGTTGAGACTGTATGTTTGTTTGGGCTACTATTGATAACTCGTCATTCACTTTTCTAAGCCTCATGAAGGATGAATTGAGGTACCTTTCTTTTGTATCTCCACTGCCTTAATCAATAGTTAAGTGAATATATGAAAAATAAAAAGTGGAATAGGTTGGCAGAAGTACAAATTGAAGAGAAAGAATGAACACAAGAGATGCTTTAAAAGAAGAACCAATAGAACAAAGTTGATGCGAATGATGATTACCGGAGAGTCACAGTGCTGCTGACCAAAACAGACGGGAGCACGGGGCAGGGGATGGAGAGAGAGTAGGTCATTTTAATATTGGAAAGTTTTGATACACATAATGACTTGGAGGTACAGCCTTGGAAATGATTTACATAAAGATGATGATCAAAACAATAAAAATGGAGAATATCCCACACTGTGTATGTACACATAGCTTCATATTTCCTTAGGGAGAGACCTCTACTATAGTAATACTCATGGTGTGTCTTCCTCATTTTTGCCCAAGTGGGAACAGTGATTTACCTGACTGGGAGTGACAGTGGTATGCATTGGTTCACGTTTTTCCACTAGACAAATCTTACCTACTTAAAAGATGAAAGATCCAGAGACATGCTCCCTTTTTGTGGGGAGGCAGCAATTCTCGGTCCATATGTCTAACCCACAGATCTGTTTTGTTTCCTTGAGTAGTTTCTTTCAATCTTGGAGCTTGGACTAAGTGGGGAAGCAAAGGATATTAACATTTCTTTTTAGTTACAGATCTAAAGAAATAGTTAATATACCTTTGCTGATCTGCTATGTCTAACTTTGTAATTAGTTTTAAATTATTTAGTAGGCCAGTAGAGCGGCTCATGCCTGTAATCCCAGCACTTTGAAAGGCCCTAGTGAGAGGCTCTCTTGAGGCCAAGAGTTCAAGACCAGCCTAGGTAACATAATGAGACCCTGTCTCTACAAAAAGTATTTTTGAAAAATTAATTGGGCCTGGTGGTGCACACCTGTAACTCAGTCCTGAAGATGAAAGGCAGGCCTAAAGTGTTTCACCTCCAGGAAATGTGTCCTGCACTCCCTTGCCTCTATCTGCTCCCCATACCAGCCCTTTTATTCTCTTTTCCTTTGGAAAAAATAGCAAGAATAAACACACTTTTATTTTTATTTCTTAGCAGCTAAAATATCTTATGAAAATGGCTCCTTTTAGAAGAATCTTATATCAGAACAACTAAAGTTTTGCCAACTTCATTGATTGATCCAATGCCATGTTTTGTGACTAAACCAAGTCATGCGCCACATCAAATCAGCATAGCATGGGAAAAAGGCAAAGGAGAAAGTTAATTTCACAAGGTTTTTCACATGGCCTAGCACTTGCCCAGTGAAAATCAAGAATCTGTTATGCCTTCTACCTTTTTTGTTTTTGGTGAGAAAATGTTAAAATGTTTCAAATATGCAATAAACAAAAGGCAAAAGCAATGTAATCATTCACAAGATTTGTTACATATAAAAGCATTTTATTTATTAATGGTAAAGTTATATGTAACTTCATCTGAAAACAAACACTATTTCCTCTTTAATTTAGCTCTGGTATCAAAATCTTTCTCATATCATAAAGTATGTTACAAATTGGTTACATATAAAATCTTTATATTGAATAATGATTTTTTTCAAGTAATTTGAAGCATAGAAAAATAAACTTAACAATGAACTTTCATTTGTTCTTTTTTTAAAAAAGAAAATGAAGTTATAAAAGGAGTAAGATAATTCTATAAATTCCCCTGAATCAGTGAGTTAGTCTCAGTTGAAAAGTAGCTTCTTAAAACTCACAAAAAAGAATGAAATCCATGAAATAATGAATAAACTGAGTTATAGAGGGGTGCTGGTTGCTTTCAGGATGTGATAATAAGAGCTATAAATTATCATATGTCTCTTACATGGGAGGTACTGTACTAATCACCCTATTTTTCTTTGTACTATTATTGGAAAACATTTCAAATATTCAGAAAAATACAGAAATAATATTTGAAAAGAATCCCAGTGACATCCCATAGCTAAGTGCTGTTTGTTCAGATGTTTATCCCTTCCAAATCTCATATTGCAATGTGCCGTTCAACGTTGGAGGTACGACCTTGTGGGAGGAGATTGAATCATGGGGGAGCTTCTTTGTTAATGGTTTAGCACCATCCCCTTGGTGATAAGTGAATTCTCCTTCAGTTAATTCACTCAAGTTCTGATTGTTTAAAAGAGTCAAGGACCTCCCTCCATCATGTTCTTGCCCCTTCTCTTGCCATGTGATATGCTGGTGCCCCTTTGCCTTCCACCATAATTGTAAGCTTCTTAAGGCCCTCACCTGAAGAAGATGCTCGCACCATGCTTTCTTTACAGCCTCAGAGCTGCGAGCCAAAATAAGCCTTTTATCCTTATACATTACCCAACCTCAGGTATTTCTTTATAGCAACCTAGAAATAGATTAATAAAGTATTTTTAACCACTCTGCTAAAAAATCATGGAAAATTTCAAAACTGTAAATAATTAGAGAATAGTAAAATAAGCCCTCGAGTTCTTATTGCCCACCTTTGATAATCATCATGTTATGATCAATCCTGCTTTATCTTTACTCTCACTCTTCATTTCCCTCAGATTATATGGAAGCATGCCCCAAACCTTTCATTTCATCCATAAATAGTTCAGTATATATTATGTATATATATTCACTTTTTAAAAATAAAACAATGATTAATGTTAACTATTAAAATTAAATATCCAGTCGATATTCACATCTCCCTATCGTCTCTTTTCTTAACAGTTTCTTCAAATAAAAAATCAAATAAGGTTTGGATTTTGCAATTTCTACATTAATTTATAGGTTCCTCTTCCATATGTTTTTCCCTTGCAATTTATTTTAAACATTAATTGTTTAAACCATAGAGTTGCCGGTAATCTCAGCACTTTTCGAGGCCAAGGAAAGCAGATGACTTGAGCCCAGGAGCTTTAAGACCAGCCTGGGCAACATGGTGAAACTTCATCTCTACAAAGAAAAAAAAAATACAAAAATTAGCCAGGTATGATGGCGAGTGCCTGTACTCCCAGCTACTCGGAAGGTTGAGATGGGAGGATTGATTGAGTCTGGGAGGTCAAGTCTGCAGTGAGCTGTGATCATGCTATTTGCATTCCAGCCTAGGCATCAGAGAAAGACCCTGTCACAGAAAGAAATAAAAATTTTTAAAAAGCCAAAGAGTCCCCATAGGCTAGATTTTGATAATTGCAAGCCTATAGGGTTGATTGACATGTTCCTTTGTCCCATATATTTTTGTGTATTAGAAGATCAATCTAGTTTTGTATGCTTTTGCAAAAATACCTCATAGGTATTGGTATGTACTTTCATTAGGAAATAAATACCATTTGTTTTGTTTTGTTTTTCTGTATTACTGATATTATCCACCATTGATGATTATATCCTAGATCTGTTTATTCTTTTAGGGGTTAAAAATGTTGAGATTTTTCAATAGATATTAATTCTACTTTAGTTGGTGCTAAAATTATTTGCTGCTCATTCTATTTCAGCTGCTGATAATATTGTTCTTACTGTTAATACACATTTTGCGACTCACCTATTTTTTCATTAAACCTATGGATAAAACTAAGCTATAGTTTGCTGATCACTAACCAAGCCCAAACTTTCATAAAGTTTGGATGCTTCTGGGAACTTCGTGTAAGCTTCTAAGAATGCCATCCTTTGAAAATTAAGATTATAATGGCCCTTTTGTACTCAAACGCAAGCTATCTGAGGGCAAAGTATGTGAGTCAGTGTGTGTGTGTGTGTGTGTGTGTGTGTGTGTGTGTGTGAAAGATAGAGAGAGAGAGAATGAGAGAGCTGTCTTCAACTCCATGACTGTAATCAAAATAGTTCTAATGGAGTTTTCAGGTGTTCCCTTAGCTGTCTTCTTAATTCATTTATTCCTTTAATATCTGTTTTTTTTTCTTTGTTTTTCCTTTTCTGTGAGAAGAATGGATGACATCTACCAAATTGAATTTCTTGTATCTTGTTCTCATTTTAGTTCATGGTAATCTGGCTTCTGATCTCACTGCTCCTTGAGACTGATCTTTGTAAATTCACCTAAATGCCCAATTTTTAAAAACACATTATTTTCTTTACAGTTCTTGACCTCTATGAGTTAGAAGTTTGGCATTATGAATTGCTCCTTCCTTCTCAAGTTTCTTCACTTCTGGATTTTCATGAAGCCGCTGTGTACTGGCTTTTCTTCCATTTCTCAGATTTCTTCATGGACTTCCCTTCCTCCATTAATCCCTTAAATGTTAGTATCTCCGTACCTCAGAAATTATTACCCCTCATTTTCACGTGGGACTCCAGCATCTTATGCTCATGATTCTGAAATCCATCTTCCTTAGCTTCCTTTATTTCTCTCCATAGTGCTTATCACCATCTGGCATTTTTGCTATCCTCAACTAGAAAGTAGACTTTATGATGGCAGATATGTGATCTGTTTTGTTATTTCCCAGAATCTAGAACAATTGGAACAATATTCAAGAAGTAATTACTGAATGAATGAGCAGATTTTCCCATTCATTCGTTTATTTACAAATGTTTATTCCATGCCACTTTGCGCCAGGCACTCATCTAGACACTGCGGATAGAGCAACAAGCAGACAAAAGCTTTGTGCTTCAGGGAGCTTGCATTTGAGCACAAAAACAAGGCATGTAAGTAAAAAGTAGTGTCAGTTAAATAGTGATGAATACAAAGCAAAGAAAAATAAAGCTGAAAATGAAGAGATGAAATGCCAAATGAGAGTTGAAATTTTAGATACAATTACACAATTTTAGATACAATGCTCACAGTGAGAAAGAAGATGGCTTTCGAGTAAAGATCTATAGGAAATGAAAGAACCCATCACAGGTATACTTGTAAGGAAGAATGTTCCAGGAAGAAGGAACTTCAAATGTAGTTGTAGGAACTTGCCTGGCTTGAAAAATAACAAAGAACTTGCCTGGCTGAAGTAGGAACTTTCCTGAGTTGAAAAAGAACAAAGGTACCTGTGTGGCTAGAGTGGAGTACATGAGAGGGAGAGTACTAAGAAATAAGATCAGAAGTGGTCAGAGGGCAGCAGATTATATCTGACCTAGTAGGTCACAGTCAAGACTTAGGTTTTCACTTTGAATGAGATGGGAATCTATTGTTGGGAAATACTGAAGGGACAAAATCTGACTTACCGCGTAGGGGGAACAGGTTGCAGAGGGATGTGAGGAACAGACAGAAACAAGATCATTTAGGAGGTAATTCTAATGATTCTCTGACCTCTGGGACCATACATCTGCCTGCCTAATAAACTTCTCCACTTACATGACTTACAGTACCTCAACTTTAACATATTCAGAATTAAATCCATTGTTGCCCTCACTTTATCTACACCTGGTATTTCTTCTTGTGCCTTATTGCAAGTAAGTAGCATCACTGTATATCCAGGAATCATAGTAGAATCTTGCACATTATTTCACTGTTTTTCCTCTTTTTTGATGGGAACACTAAATCAGTCCCAAGTGCAATAATATACCTTCTTTCTCTTTGAAATCTTCTCCCTCCTCTTCATTCCCTCTGCCACCATCTTAACTCAAGCTCCGTCATTTCTTGCCTATGTCAGGCAATAGCCTCTGAAAATGCCCTATCTCTTGATTTATATCCCTCTAATCTCCTCTTATTATTGTTTTAGACTGAATTTTCCAACATATGAACAGATGATGTCATTTTCCTTGCTTAAATAAGAATTGTTAATATGATCTTCTCTTGGTATAATTTCCATTCCTCTGTAGTATAATTTCCATTCCTCTATCATCTTTAAGATTTCAAACTATTGTATACTATTCAGGCTCTTCCTGATCTCTCCATGATCTATCTGTCTGTGCCCACAGCACACACTTCCACATATGCATGATGAATCACAATCTTTTGAAAGCCTTTCCTGATAATTCCCATTAGGATTAGGACCCTTTTTTGGGTATTCACATAGTTTTCTATATTTACCTCTTAGTGTAATCATTTTACTTTCTTTAGTTATTGTGTTTATAGACTTCTTTCCCCATAAACCATGCACCCTCTTAGAGCAGAGAATATATAGTTAAGAAGCAAGGTTCATACTCTGGTTTCTCTTCAGATTGTATACATCTTTTGCCTTTTACTATATAGTTAAGAAGCAAACTTTGATATTAAATATACTTAGGTTTACATTCTGGTGTTGTCTGTTCCTAGCTGTGCAATTTGGGACAATGTAAGCTCTTTGAACCTTCAGCTTTCTCATCTGTGAAATGGTCAATTTACCATAAAGGACTGTTGTAAGAATTAAATAAGGCAATACCTATAGAGCGTTAGAATTTGGAATAACTCCTAAGAATTTTTCATAAATGTGAGCTCTTAATACTATCCTTTATGCAATGGAGAATTAGTGAAGGTAAAATGAGGACAAGGGCAGCCTCCAAGGGAGGCAGTCATATCACTAGAGAGGCAGGTACTAAAACAAGAAAAGCAGAACTGGGGCCCTACTGGGGACAGAGGCTGTAGGTCAGCCAGTGGCTCCCCTAATTAGACCAGGAGTGACAGCTAAACAGACCCAAGAGACAACTCTCAATTGAAGCTGTCAGGAGCTAGCTGAGAAGAAAAGTAGGACACACAAGGGACACTTCTCAGAAAAGTGCTTTTCACAAAGCTTTTTTGGGTTGGGTGATTTGAAGTTACGTGGCTCCCCTAAGCAGCAGTACTTTTAGTAGATGTTCAGTGTTACAGGTTGAATTGTGTCCTCCCAAATATATATATATATATATATATATATTGAAATCCTAACTCCTGGTACCTCCAAATGTGACCTTAATTTAGAAATAGGGTCTTTAAAGAAAAATCACTTTAAGTGCTTTTCACATCACTTTTTTGGGGTGGGTGATTTGAAGTTACGTGGCTCTTCTAAGCAGCAGTATTAAAAGCAGATGCTTGGTGTTATAGGTTGAATTATACCCTCTCAAATATATATATATATATTGAAATCCTAACTCTGGTTACCTCTGAATATGACCTTATTTGGAAATATGGTCTTTAAAGAAATAATCACTTTAAGTACTTTTCGCATCACTTTTTTTGGGGTGGGTGATTTGAAGTTACATGGCTCTTCTAAGCAGCAGTATTAAAAGCAGATGCTGGGTGTTATAGGTTGAATTGTGTCCTCTCAAACATATATATTGAAATTGTAACCCTGGTTACCTCTGAATGGGACCTTATTTGGAAATAGGGTCTTTAAAGAGGTAACTAGTTTAAGGTGACATCAAAATGAGCTCTAATCCATATGACTAGTGTCATTATAAAAAAGGGAAATTTGGTTACAGAAACAGACTTGCATAGAAGGAAGATGATGTGAAGATGACCAGGGATAAGACAGACACGGAAAGCCAAGGTTACTGTCAAACACTAGAAGCTGGATGAGGCAAAGAAGGCTTCTCTCCACAGAACTATCAGAGAGATTTCATGGCTTTGCGAACACCTTGATTTCAGACTTGTAACTCCCAGAACTGTGAGACAATAGACTTCTGCTGTTTGAAGCCAACCATCTTTTCGTGCTTTGTTATGGCAGCCATGAGAAACTAACATACCTGATGACATAAACTAACAGCCAGTTCTTTAAGACTAATATACATTAAGCAATGTGCTAAGCACTTTTTAATTTAAATTTTTTAACTGACAAATAAAAATTTTATATATTCATGGCATATAACATGATATTTTGATATATGTGTACATTGTATAATCACTAAATCAATATCAACACATCTATTACTTCACATTCTTATATTTTGTGGTGAGGATATGTAAAATCTCTCTAGCAATTTTTATATATACAGTGCACACATTGTATAATTAAATATATCTTCTGAATTTATTTCTCCCTCCTAACAAAAATTTTGTATCCTTTGTCCAATATTTCCCAAATCCCCAGTTGATATGGTTTGGATTTGTGTCCCCTGCTCAAATCTCATGTTGAATTGTAATTCCCAAGGTAGGAGGAGGGGTCTGTAAAAGTTGATTGTATCATGGGAGTGGATTTCCCCTTTGCTGTTCTTGGGATGGTGAGTGAGTTCTCACGAGATCTGGTTGTTTAAAAGTGTGTGGCAACTTGACCCTGCTCTCTTGTATTCCTCCCCTGGTCATGTAAGATGTGCCCATTTCCCCTTCACTTTCTGTCATGATTGTAAGTTTCCTGAGTCCTCCCCAGGCATGCTTCCTGTTCAGTCTGCAGAATGTGAGTCAATTAAACCTCTTTTCTTTATATGTTACCCAGTCTCAGGTATTTCATATAACAATGCGAGAGTGAACTAAACCACCACCCCATACCCTAGCCCCATGTAATCACCATTCTGCTTTCTGGCTTGGCACTTTTCATGGATTTTCATATTCAATCCTCACAGTTTTATGGATTATGTACTATTATGTCCATTTTATAAATGATAAAACCAAGGTTTAGTGAAATTAGGCAACTCACTTGGAACTGCATAGCTAGTACAGGGGAGAGCCTAAATTTAAAACCAGTCTACCTGACTGAGAGTTCATGCTTTTAATCACTACCTACTGTTTTCCTGGTGCATTCAATAAGACATTGAAGCTTTATAGTAAATATGGAGCAAAACCCCAGTTTAAGAATGTTGTTATCTTGAAAGTGATGCCAGCAAGATGGTGGAATAGTAGGTCCCCAGCTTGCCTTTCTCCATAGAAGCAATGATGTGGCAGCCAATCACATGCAAAACTGAGTTTGTGAGAGCTTTGGGATATAGTTAAGAAGTTGTGAAACCCTAGTGGAATGCATCACCAAGAATGGCTTTTTTTGAGAAGGAAAATACATACCCCAGTTTCAGGCTCACTGACCATGATCCCAGCTGTGAACCAGACGCAGCCCTGTTCTCCTGTGGACTTTACTCCAGTTATGGTTTGCTGTGGTCTTGCCACTAACCCTGTCCATTAAGGGACCTGGGACACTAACCCCATCCATTGAGGGACCTGGGAGGAACCATGACCATCTATGGCTTCAGTGATGGGTCTGACAACTTCTGTCCTGGCTCTGAACCCTGAAGCTGCCCTCTAACTCAGCTCCAGCCTCACTCTACCATGACCTGGGGGCAGTCTTGCTCACCCAGGGATCTGGTGAGAGCCATGTCCATAAATAACCTCCCTAACAGGCCTGCTGAACTTGGACCTGGCTGTGGATCATGAAGCAGTCTTGTGACCCAGTTCCAGCCTCCCTCTACTTCATCCTAAGGACCTAGAGGGAGTCACATTCATCTATACCACGGGAATAAAGGCCTCCTATACTTTGACCTGGCTCCAGCACTGCTTGCCTATGCTTTCAGAGGCAGTCCCATTAGCCTATCATTTCAACAGAAGGAGGTGTTTGCCTTCCAAAATCAGCCTGTAAAGACTGAAAAATCTGTTTGCTCCTTCAAATACACAGACACCAAGGCCAAGTTACATAGACTATGAAGAATTATGCAAATATGACACTGCCAAAGAAAATTAAGCATCAGTAACCAATCCTAAAAATGGAGTTCTATGAGCAGCTTAATAGAAAACTCAATTATCTTAAAGAATATCAGTGAACTAAAATTTAATAGACAATTAAATGAATTAGGTAAACAAGATGTGAACAAAATGAGAAATTTCATTTTAAAAATAGAAGCTGTAAAAAGGAATCAAAAATAAATCCTAGAAGTGAAAAATACAGTAACTGAGCAGCAAAATTTAATAGAGAACTTCTCTTAACAGACTCAATTATGCAGAAAAAAGAATCAATAAACCTGAAGACAGATCATTTGAAATTACCTAGTTAGTGGAACAAAAACAAAAAGGTATGAAGAATATTGAAGAAAGCATACAATATGGTACACCATCCAATTAACCAACATATGTATTGTGGGAAAATTGGAAGAAGAAGAGAGCAAACTGAATTCAAAAGCATATTAAAAGGATCATACACCATGACTAAGTGGAATTTATCTCTGTGATGTAAGAATGATTTCACACATGCAAATCAATAAATCAATATGATACACCACATTAACAGAATGAAAATTTAAACTGCATAATCATCTTAATAGACATAGAAAAAGCATTTGACAACATTTAACATCCATTCATAATGACAACTCTCAACAAACAAGGCATCAAAGGAACTTAACACAATAGAGACCATATATAAAAAGCACACAGCTAACTTCATAATCAATGGAGGAAAACTCAGTTCTTTTCCTCTAAGATCCAGTAAAAAGCATGGATACTCATTCTCACCACTTCTATTCAACACAGTACTGGAAGTCCTAGCAGAGCAATTAGACAAGAAAAATAAATAAAAAGTATACCAATTGAAAAGGGAGAAGTAAAATTATATTTTTTTGCAGATGACACAATCATATATTTAGAAAATTCTAAAGATTCAACCAAAACACTGTTATAATAAACAAGTTCAATAAAGTTTCTGGATACAAATCAACATACAAAAACTGGTTGGATTTCTATACACATACAATGAGCTATCTGAAAAGAAAAGGATTCCATTTACAAAAGCTGGAAGCAGCACACTTCCTGGTTTCAAAATATGTTACAAAGCTACATGATCAAAATTGTATGGTACTGGTATAAAAATAGACATATAGGCCAACAGAGCAAAAGGGAGATCCCAGAAATAAAATCTAGGCATTTACAATCCATTGATCCTAAGCAAAGTTTCCAAGACACACAATAGGGAAATGATGGTCTCCTCAATAAATAGTGTTGGAGAAACCATATATCTACATAAAGAAAAATGAAACTGGACCTTTATCTCACATCATATATAAAAATCAGCTCAAAATAAAGATATAAATGCAAGACCTGAAATGTAAAAATTCCAGAAGAAAACATAGGGGAAAACTCCATGACATTGGTCTGGGC
Organism: Cebus imitator; assembly: GCF_001604975.1. Lineage (NCBI taxonomy): Eukaryota > Metazoa > Chordata > Mammalia > Primates > Cebidae > Cebus > Cebus imitator. The sequence goes on from NW_016107629.1 coordinate 1,161,000, forward strand.
TTTGATTTTGTGGATGTGACCCCAAAAGCACAGGTAATGAAAGCAAAATTAGACAGGTGAGACTGCAGCAAAGTAAAAACCTGTACAGCAAGGGAAACAATCAACTGAGTGAAAAGACAATCTACAAAATGGGATAAAATATTTGTAAGCCACATATATGATAAGTGGCTAATATCCAAAATATATAAGAAAATCAAACAGTTCAATAGCAAGAAAACAAATGTCCTGACTTTAAATGGGCTAAGACATTGAATAGACATTTCTAAAGAAAAGACACAGAAATAGCCAACAGGTTCATGAAAAGTTCTCAACATCATTAATTATCAGGGAAAAGCAAACTGATCGGGGTGCATCTTCACCCCAAGGAGATATCACATCACACCTGTTGGAATGTTTGTTATCAAAACGACAAAAGATACGAAGTGATGGTAAGGATCGGGAGAGAAGAGAACCCTTGTACACTGTTGGTGAAAATGTCAAAACCATCATGGAAGCAGTATTATTTATATAATGGAATATTATTTGGCCTTTAGAAATAATAAAATCCTACCATTTGCAATAGCGTAGATGAACCTAGAAGACATCATGCTAAGTGAATTGAGCCAGACACAGAAAGACAAATACTGCCTTATTTTGTTAATATTTGGAATCCAAAACAGTTAAACTTATAGAAACACAGAGTAGAATGATGGTTGCAGAGGGTTGTGGGGTGGCAGAAATGAGAAGATGGTCAAATATAAAAAGATTCAGTTGTGGAAGATGAATAAGTCCTAGAGAGCTAATGTACAGCATGTTGACTATAGCTAATAATGCTGAATTATAAACTTGAAATTTACTAAAAGGGTTGTATTAGTCTATTTTTATGCTGCTGATAAAGACATACCTGAGATTAAAAAGAAAAATCGGTTTAATGGACTTACAGCTACACATGGCTGGGAAAGCCTCACAATCCTGGCAAAAGGAAAGGAGGAGAAAATCTCATCTTACATGGATGGCAACAGGCAAACAAAGGTGTAATAGGAAAACTCCTGTTTTCAAAACTATCAGATCTCGTGAGACCTACTCACTATCACAAGAACAGCACGGGAAAGACCCGCCCCTATGATTCAATTACCTCCCACCAGATTCCTACCACGACATGTGGGAATTGTGGGAATTACAATTCAAGATGAGATTTAGGTAGGGACACAGCCAAACCATATCGTTCTGCCCCTGACCCCTCTCAAATGCCATGCCCTCATATTTCCAAACCAATCATTACTTCCCAATAGTCCCCCAAAGTTTTAACTCACTTTAGAATTAACTCAAAAGTCCACAGTCCAAAGTCTCATCCGAGACAAGGCAAGTCCCTTCCACCTACGAGCCTGTAAAATCAAAAGCAAGTTAGTTACTTCCTCGATACAGTGGCAATACAACTATTGGGTAAATACAGCCATTTGAAATGGGAGACATTGGCCAAAATGAAGGAATGACAGCCCCCATGCAAGTCCAAAATCCAGTGGGGCAATCACATCTTAAAGCTTCAAAATGATCTCCTTTGACTCCATGTCTCACATCCAGGTCACTCTAATGCAAGAGGAGGATTCCCATGGTCTTGGGCAGCCCCATCCCTGTGGCTTTGCAGGATACAGTCTCCCTCCTGGCTGCTTTCACAGGCTGGTGTTGTTTGTGACTTTTCCAGGTACACAGTGAAAACTGTCAATGGATTTATCATTTTAGGGTGTGGAGGATGGTGGTCATCTTCTCACAGCTCCACCAGGTGGTGCCCCAGTGGAGACTCTGTGTGAGGGCTCCAACTCCACATTTTCCTTTTTCACTGCCCTAGCAGAAGTTCTCCATGAAAACCCTGCTCCTGCAGGACACTTCTGCCTGGGCATCCAGGCATTTCCATACATCTTCTGATATCTAGGTGGAGGTCCCCAAACACCAATTCATGACTTCTGTACACTCACAGGAAGCTGCCAAGACTTGCAGCTTGCATCCTTTGAAGCCATGACCTGAGCTCTACAGTGGCCCCTTTCAGCCATGGGTGGAGCAGCTGGGATGCAAGGCACCAAGTTCCTAGGCTGCACACTGCACAAGGACCCTGGGCCTATCCCACAAAACCATCTTTTCCTGCTAGGCCTCTCAGTCTGTGATGGAAGGGTCTGCCATGAAGACTTCTGACATGCTCTGGAGACATTTTCCCCATTGTCTTGGGGATTAATACCCAGGTCTTCCTTACTTATGCAAATTTCTGCAGCCATCTTGAATTTATTCAGAGAATATGGGATTTTCTTTTCTATTGCATAGTCAGGCTGCAATTTTCCAAACTTTTATGCTGTTTTTCTTTAAAAATGAATGCTTTTAACAGTATCTGAGCCACTTTTGAATGCTTTGCTGCTTAGAAATATCTTCTGCCAGATAACCTAAATCATCTTTCTCAAGTTCAAAGTTCCACAAATCTCTAGAGTGGGGACAAAATGCCACCAGTCTCTTTGCTAAAACATAATAAATGTCACTTTTGCTCTGGTGCCCAAGAAGTTTCTCATCTCAATCTGAGGCCAGTGAAATCTCAGCCTGGATTTCATTGTCCATATCATTATCAGCATTTTGGTCAAAGCCATTGAACAAGTCTCTAGGAAGTTCCAAACTTCCCCACATTTTTCTCTTCCTCTGAGCCCTCCAAACTGTTCCAACCTCTGCTGTTATCCAGTTCCAAAGTCATTTCCATGCTTTCAAATATCATTTCAGCAGCATCCATTCTCGATACCAGTTTATAGTATTAGTCCATTTGCATGCTACTGATAAAGACATACCTAAGACTGAGAAGAAAAATAGTTTTAATGGACTTACAGTTCCACGTGGCTGGGAAAGCCTCACAATCATGACAGAAAACAAGGAGGAGCACACCACGTCTTATATAGATAGCAGCAGTCAAAAAGAGCAAGCTTGAGAAGAGAAACTCTTGTTTTCAAACCCAACAGATCTCGTGAGACCTATTCACTATCATGAGAACAGCATTGGAATTACCCATCCCATGATTTAATTATCTCCCAGCAGATTTCTGACACAACATGAGGAATTGTGGGAGTTGCAATTCAAGATGATATTTGGGTGGGGACACAGCTAAACCATATCAAGAGTAGATCTTAAGTGTTCTTACCACACACATACACACAGATACACAAATGTTAACTATGTGAAATGATGAGAATGTTAACTAGTTTGACAAGTTGTAGACCTTACTATACCATTTTTGTTTGTCAATTATACACCAATAAAGCTGAAACAATTTAAAGAGCCAAAAAACAAACAAACAAAATTTATAAACAACAGATGCTGGCAAGGATATGGAAGAATAGGAACACTTTTACACCGTTGGTGGGAGTGTAAATTAGTTCAACCATTTTGGAAGACAGTGTGGCAATTCCTCAAGGATCTAGAACCAGAAATACCATTTGACCCAGCAATTCCACTACTGGGTATATACCCAAAGGAAATAGTAGAAAGAAATCATTCTACTATAAAGACACATGAATGAGAACATGTGGTGTTTGGTTTTCTGTTCTTATGTCAGTGTACTGAGAATGATGGTTTCTAGTTTCATCTATGTCCCTGCAAAAGACATGAACTTATCTTGTTTTATGGCTACATAGTACTCCATGGTGCATATTTGCCACAATGGTTGAATTAATTTACACTCTGACCAACAGTATAAAAGTGTTCCTGTTTCTCTATATCCTCTCCAGCATCTGTTATCTCCTGATTTTTTAATGATCACCATTCTAACTGGCATGAGGTGATATCTCAATGTGGTTTTGATATGCATTTCTTTAATGACCAGTGATGATGAGCTTTTTTTCATATGTTTGTTGGCTGCATAAATGTCTTCTTTTGAAACGTGTCTGTTCATATTCTTTGCCCACTTTTTGATGGGGTTGTTTGTTTTCTTGTAAATTTGTTTAAGTTCTTTGTAGATTCTGGATATTAGCCCTTTGTCTGATGGGTAGATTGCAAAACATTTTTTCCATTCTGTTGGTTGCCAGCTCACTCCATTGATAGTTTCTTCTGCTGTGCAGAACCTTAAGTTTAATTAGATCCCACTTGTCTATTTTGGCTTTTGTTGCCATTGCTTTTGGTGTTTTAGTTATGAAGTCCTTGCCCATGCCTATGTCCTGGATGGTATTGCCTAGGTTTCTTCTTGAGTTTTTATGGTATTAGGCTTCATGTTTAAATTTTTAATCCATCTAGAGTTCATTTTTGTATAAGGTGTAAGGAAGGGATCCAGTTTCAACTTTCTGCATTTGGCTAGCCAGTTTCCCAACACCATTTATTAAATATGGAACCTTTCCCCATTGCTTGTTTTTGTGAGGTTTGTAAAAGATCAGATCATTGTATTTGTGTGGCATTCCTTATGAGGCCTCTGTTCTCTTCCATTGGTCTATATATCTGTTTTGGAACCAGTACCATGCTTTTTTCATTATATTAGCTTTGTAATATAGTTGAACAATGAGAACATACAGACACAGAGAGGGGAACATCACACACTGGGGCCTGGGGGGGTAGGGGAGGAATAGCAGAGGGTGGGGGGATTAAGGAGTGATAGCACTAGAAGAAATACCTAATGTAGATGACGGGGCAATGGATGCACCAAACCACCTCCATGTATACCTATCTAACAAACCTGCACGATCTGCATGTGTACCCCAGAACTTAAAGTATAATAAATAAATATATCAATTAATTTTTTAAAAGACACATGCGCACGTGTATTTATTGCAGCACTGTGTATGACAGCAAAGACTTGGAACCAACCCAAATGCCCATCAATGATAGACTGGATAAAGAAAATTGGCATATATGTACCATGGAATGCTATGCATCCATGAAAATGAATGAGTTCATATCCTTTGCAGGGACATGGATGAAGCTGGAAACCATTATCCTCAGCAAACTAACACAGGAACAGAAAACCAAACAAACACTGCACGTTCTCACTTATAAGTGGGAGCTGAACAATGAGAGCACATGGACACAGGGAGGGGAACATCAAGCACTGGGACCTGTCAGGAGTTGCAGGGCTAGGGCAGGGAGAGCATTAGGACAAATACCTAATACATTCACAGCTTAAAACCTAGCTGAAGGGGTAGAGAGGTGCAGCAAATCACCATGGCACATGTATACCTATGTAACACACCTGCACATTCAGCACATGTATCCCAGAACTTAAAGTCAAATTTAAAATAAAATAAAATATAATATAATAATAATGTCAAAAAAGTAGTCTGGCATAACATTGACAGATTAAAGTATGCAGTAACCATAAAAAACAAATAATTTGAAGTAGGCATTGCTGCCTACTTTATTTGCTTCTATCTTGACTACTCATCTAAAGTTGGGCCCAAATGATATGTATTCCAGAAACTACATTTATAACTGCCAGCCTAAAGTAAACTTCAATTTCTGTTTCTCTTACTCTTCTCACCACAGACCATGTAGTATTAATTATTTGAATATTGGTCTTATTTTTTCTATTGGGATCTAGATTTCTTGTTGGAACAAAATATATTATCATTGCTTCCCATGACACTTTATATGGTACTTTGCATAGAAGAAATATCTGTCACAGGAATGAACTTAAGAAAAAGTTAGTGAATGAATAAATGAACCGTTGCTTTTATGAATTGCTTTGTTATTTAGAAACATTCACTATAAACATTACCAACAACTTGCAAGTATGCTATTTCTAAATTTTTGAAGAAAATTTTTAATGTATTATACTCAGGCAATCTCCCTTGATCCCTATATGCCACCATTCACTCACTCATTCATTCAACATTGCTTTTTGAATGCCTATTATATACAGTTATCCCTTAGTAACTTCAGTGGAATGGTTCCAAGACCTCTCTCAGAGACCAAAATCTATGGATGCTCAAGCTTCTGATATAAAATGGGATAATGTTTGCATAATACCTACGCGCATTCACCTGTATACTTTGTCATCTCTAGATTACTTACAATACTTAATACAATGTAAATGTTATGCAAATAGTTGTTATACTGCATTCTTTATGAAACAGTGACAAGAAAAACATCTGTACGTGTTCAATACAGACACAATATTTTTGCCATATGTTTTCTTTCTGTGGTTGATTGAATCCATGAATGTGGAACTCACAGATACAATGGGCCAACTGTATCAGGTACTTTACAAAGCAATGAACATTGTTTTTTGCTTGCCGAAAATCTCCTGTGTTTCACTATTATCTTCCAGATAAAGTTAAAACTTTTTAGCATGATACATGTATATCTGCCTACATCTCACTCATGTTGATACTATTTTTATCTGCTTTTACAGAAGACAGAAAAAAGAAAGAGTAACTGTATCACTATGTAATCCAATAAATCTGATTATTTTCAGGGGGGGCATTATTTATTCATTGAGTACTAACTGGGTAGCTTTAATAAATTCTCTGGGAACCTAAAACGGAGGATTTGACAGGCTTTCTGCTCTCCAGGTTTCTCCTTCTGAAATTTGGTCACAAATTTCAGAACTTACTGAGTCATATTCAAAATTTATTTGAAATCTGTTTTCATGTAGATGAAAACATGTATTTTCATGTAAATGGTATAAAAATATTTTTTTGAAAATAATTAGCTCAAGTGGATTTAAAGTGTGTACTATAGGTTTCTTAAAGAAAAAAATGTATACATTGATTAATCACTTATGTGTATGTATACATGATATACAGATGACACAGCTACTCCCTGCCATAGAGTTGAAGTATCTCTATCGTAAAAATATTAAGCCTGATTTAAGACCAGAGAGAATGACATAGAAGAAAATCGGTAGCATTTCCAAGTTTTCATATCCAGTCCCCATTCTTGGAAAATTTCAAATACAGAGATCTTAATAGCTGACTACATTTTCATACTAGTTAAAAATATCATATATCTTATTTTTAGTCTTAAATGAACTAATTTGTATCAACATTTGCTGTTTTAAATAATGATTTTCACATATTTCATACTGTTTTTCTTTTTAAGACAGAGTCTTGCTCCGTTGCCCATGCTGGAGTGCAGTGGTGCCATCTCTGCCCACTGCAGCCTCCACCTCCTGTGTTCAAGCAATTCTCCTGCCTCAGCCTGCTGAGTAGTTGGGATTACAGATGTGTGCCACCATATCAAGCTGATTTTTGTATGTTTAGTAGAGTCAGTGTTCTGTCATGTTGGCCAGGCTGATCTTGAACTCCTGACCTCAAGTGATCTACCCACATCGGCCTGCCAAAGTGCTGGCATTACAGCCTGAGCCACCGCACCTGGCCATCTATGCTTTCTTTATAAATTGATTATACCAAAAGTCTTCTGAGATTTAATGATACATGATCCTTGCTCTTTAGACAACTAAATATATAGAAATATGATTTTCTCATATAAGTGAAGCATTCATTACAGACAGCCTTTAAATAAACAGCTCCTGATGAATTTAAATGCTGACAATTCATCAACTAATTGACAGAATATCCTGAAGGGCAGAGAAATGGCAAAGGTGTTATGAAGGATTGTCAATTGCAAATCAATGAGAAATGCAGATAAAATAAATTGTTCTACTATAAGTCAATGTAAGTAGATTTGTCCTTATCGAATTTGCAGATAACTTTTTAGAAATTTCCTAATAAATAAAAGACACATTTTCATAATATTAATTCAAAGCTTTAGCATTTCTATGCTTTTGCCTCCAGGTTGCAAATTTCTCAAATTAATCTCTAATACATTTTTTAAAACATGATTTTGGCCCAGTGAGGCTAGCCTTTCTTATGCAAAATTAATTACATGAATACAGTAAATGCTTTATACATTCCCAAGCTCTGAAAACTCCTCTGCCACACCAGATTGTCCAGCTTTTATGCAAAGCTTAAATCTGCTTTTCTTGTCAAGCCTTTTTTTTCCTGACCTTCAGTCCTACTTTTCTTTTTTTTTCTACATTTTAGGTTTTGGGGTACATGTGAAGAACATGCAAGATTGTTGCATAGGTACACGCATGGCAGCGTGATTTGTTGCCTTCCTCCCCTTCACCTATATCTGGCATTTCTCCCCACAGTATCTATCCCCAACTCCCCACCCCCTGCTGTCCCTCACCTATTTCCCCTCAACAGAACCCAGTGTGTGATGCTCCCCTCCCTGTGTCCATGTGTTCTCATTGTTCAACACCCTCCTATGAGTGAGAACATGCAGTATTTTATTTTCTATTCTTGTGTCAGTTTGCTGAGAATGATGGTTTCCAGTTTCATCCATGTCCCTACAAAGGACACAAACTCATTGTTTTTGATGGCTGCGTAATATTCCATGGTGTATATGTGCCACATTTTCCCTGTCCAGTCTATCACTGATGGGCATTTGGGTTGGTTCCAGGTCTTCACTATTGTAAACAGTGCTGCAATGAACATTCGTGTGCATGTATCCTTATAGTAGAATGACTTATAATCCTTTGGATATATACCCAGTAATTGGATTGCTTTTCAAACTCCAAACAAAAAACACATTTACTAATACTCAAACCCAGTAGAGTATGTATTCTTTCAAAACCTCTTTATGTAACACCAGCCTTGTGCTAGGTAACATGCTGAGTGCTGGTGACACGGTGCTAACCAAAAAATGCTTTCCCAATATTATTTAGGCTCCAATCTAAAACCATCTCCAAACTCCCTTCATTAGATAAAAGCTTCCAATTGTTCTTCCCATTTAAAATCACACTTTAAGCTGTGTTCTCTGAAATCATTATTTTAGTTTTTCTTTTTCTCTTCTCATTCTTTATATTCAGTTTGCTACATAGTACTACCTTCTGCAAAATTTTGGTGACATTTATTTATTAATTTATAAAAAATTTATTGAGACCAGAGAGAGATCCAAGATACCTGAACAGGAACAGCTCTGGAGTGCATTTCCCAGTGAGAAGAATGCAGACGGTGAGTGATTACCGCATTTCCAAATGAGTTATTCCTGCCCACAGACCAGAGAAGTCCCAGGCTGAAAAGTGCCACAAGTTTCCAGCATGGCTGTTTCAGCTGATGCTGTGGGTCTCCACACAAAAACTCACACAAATCCGGGTGGCTGTTTCAACAGGCACCTGGAATGCCTGGGATACAGAGCCACCCATTCAACTGAAAAAAAAGGGAGCTGAAACAGGGAAACAGGTGATCTGGCTCAGCGGGTCCCACCAGTACAAAGACCAGCAATTTGAAATGCTCTGGATTGAGAGTTTCACCGCAAGCACAGCTGGACCCGGGATAGTCCAGCTTGGTGGGGGGAAGGGCATCAGCCATTATCGAGGCAGTCCGCCACTACCAAGGCAGTCTGCCATTATTGAGGCAGTCCGCCCTTACTGAGGCAATCAGCCATTACTGAGATAGTCCACATTTACTGAGGCAGTCTACCATTACTGAGGCAGACTGTCATTACCAAGGCAGTTCTAACTGTACTGCTGTAAACAAAACTGCAAGGAAGTTCACACAGCAGCTGGGCAGAGCCCACAGGAGCTCAGCAATGCCTCTGCTGGCAGATTGCGGCTAGACTACCACCTTGCTGGGCAGGGCAGCTCTGAAAAAAGGCAGTAGCATGTCAGGACTTATAAATAAATCCCCACCTTCCCAGGACAGAGCACCTGGGTAAAAAAGGCATTTATGAGTTCCACTGTGTCAGACTTAAGCATATTTGCCCAGAAGCTCTGAACAGAACAACAGAACTCCCAGCTCAGCATTTAAGCTCCTATAAGGGACAGACTATCTCCTTAAGCAGCTCCCTGACCCCTGTATATCCACAGAGACAACAGTAAAGTAGAGATCATGCTGACATCTGGTGGGTACCTTTCTGGGATGAAGATAACAGAAGAAGAAATCAGCAGCAAACCTTACTGTTCTGCAACCTCCACAGGTGATCCCCAGGCAAGCAGGGTCTGGAGTGGACCTCCAGCAGTCCTACAGTAGGGGGGCCTGAGTGTTAGAAGGAAAACTAAAAAACAGAAATAACTTCAACATCAACAAAAAGGATGTCCACTCAGAGGCCCCATACAAAAGTCACCAACTATAAAGACCACAGCTAGATAAATCCACAAAGATGGGAAGAAACCAGTGCAAAAAGGATGAAGACACCAAAAGCCAGAATGCCTTTCCTCCTCCAAGGGATCACAACTACTCGCCAGCAAGGGAACAAAACTGGATGGGGAATGAGTCTGAAGAATTGACAGAAACAGGCTTCAGAAGGTGGGTAATAACAAACTTCTCTGAGCTAAAATAACATGTTCTAACCCAATGCAAAGAAACTAAGAATTTTTAAAAAAGGTGAGATTGAATGCCAACAAGAATAAACAGCTTACAGAAGAATATAAATGACATGATGGAGCTGAAAAACACAACAAGAGAAGTTTGCAAAGCATATACAAGTTTCAATAGCCAAATCGACCAAGCAGAAGAAAGGATA
>NW_016107629.1:1172363-1213638 GCF_001604975.1 Cebus imitator
AAAAAAAAAAAAAAAAAAAAAAACGGTCTCTGATAAAATAGACTTTAAACCAATGAAGATCAAAAGAGACAAAGAAGGGCATTACATAATGGTAAAAGGATCAATGGGATCAATGCAACAAGAAGAGCTAACGATTCTAAATACCTATGCACCCAATAAAGTAGCACTCAGATACATAGAGCAAGTTCTTAATGACCTGCAAAGAGACTTAGACTCCCACACAAGAATAGTGGGAGACTTTAACAATCCACTGTCAATATTAGACAGATCAACAAAACAGAAAATTAATAAGGATATCCAGGAATTGAACTCACTCTCCACCCCAAATCCACAGAATATACATTCTTCTCAGCACCACATCACACCTACCCTAAAACTGACCACATAATTGGAAGTAAAATACTCCTCAGCAAATGCAAAAGAACAGAAATCATAACAAACAGTCTCTCAGACCACAGTGCAATCAAATTAGAACTCGGGATTAAGAAACCAACTTAGAATCACACAATTTCATGGAAATTGAGCAACTGGCTCCTGAATGTGGACTGGATAAATAATGAAATGAAGGCATAAATAAAGATATTCTTCAAAACCAATGAGAATGAAGACACAACATTCCAGTATCTCTGGGACACATTTAAATTAGTGTCTAGAGGGAAATTTATAGCAATAAGTGCACACATGAGAAGCACAGAAGGATCTAAAATCAACACTCTATCATCAAAATGGAAAGAGCTAGAGGAGCAAGTTCAAAAAAACTTAAAAGCTAGCAGAAGACAAGAAAAAACTAAGATCAGAGCAGAACTGAAAGAGATAGACACACACACAAAAAAACCTTCCAAAAATCAATAAATCCAGGAGCTGGTGTTTTGAAAAGATCAACAAAATAGACAGGCCGCTAGTGAGATTAATAAAAAAGAAAACAGAAAAGAATCAAATAGATGCAATGAAAAACGATAAAGGGGTTATCACCACCAATTCCACAGAAATACAAACTACCATCAGAGATTACTACAAACAGCCCTACACATATAAATCAGCAAACCTGGAAGAAATGGATAAATTCCTGGACACTTGCATCCTCCCAAGCCTAAACCAGGAAGAAAGTTGAAACCCTGAATAGACCAATAACAAGGGCTGAAGTTGAGGCAGCAATTAATAGCCTACCAACCAAAAAAAGCTCAGGTCCAGATGGGTTCACAGCCAAATTCTACCAGATGTACAAAGAGGAACTGGTGCCACTCCTTCTGAAATTATTACAAACAATACAAAAAGAAGGAATCATTCCCAAATAATTTTATGAGAACAACATCAACCTGACACCAAAACCCGGCAGAGACTCAACAAAAAAAGAAGACTTCAGGCCAATATCCATGATGAACATAGATGCAAAAATCTTCAATAAAATACTGGCAAACCGATTGCAACAGCACATCAAAAAGCCTACCCATCATGATCAAGCAGGCTTCATCCCAGGGATGCAAGGCTGGCTCAACGTATGCAAGTCTATAAATGTAATCCACCACATAAACAGAACCAAAGACAAAAACCACATGATTATCTCAATAGATGCAGAGAAGGCCTTTGACAAAATTCAACAGCCTTTATGCTAAAAACCTTCAATAAACTAGGTATCAATGGAACGTATCTCAAAATAGTGAAAGCTATTTTCAACACTCCCACAGCCAATATCATACTGAATGGGCAAAAACTGGAAGCATTCACTTTGAAATCTGGCACCAGACAAGGATGCCCTCTCTCACCACCCCTATTCAATATAGTATTGGAAGTTCTAGCCGGAGCAATCAGGCAAGAAAAAGAAACAATGGGTATTTAATTAGGAAAGGAGGAAGCCAAATTGTCTCTATTTGCAGACGACATGATTGTATATTTAGAAGACCCCATCATCTCAGCCCAAAATCTCCTTAAACTGATACGCAACTTCATCAAAGTCTTAGGATACAAAATCAATGTGCAGAAATACACCAATAATAGACTAAAGGAGAGCCAAATCGAGAGTGATTTGGCTTCCTTTCACAATTGCTACAAAGAGAGTAAAATACCTAGGAATACAACTAACAAAGGATATGAAGGACCTCTTCAAGGAGAACTACAAACCACTGCTCAAGGAAATAAGAGAGGACACAAACAGATTGAAAAATATCTCATGCTCATGGTTGGGAAGAATCAATATTGTGAAAATGGCCATACTGCCCAAAGTAATATACAGATTATACACTATCCCCATCAAGCTACCAATGACCTTCTTCACAGAACTGGAAAAAAACACCTTTTTGGAACCAAAAGAGAGCCTGCATAGCCAAGACAATCCTAAGCAAAAGGAATAAAACTGGAGGCATCATGCTACCTGATTTCAAACTATACTACAAGGCTACAGTAATCAAAACAGCATGGTACTTGTACTAAAACAGAGATATAGACCAATGGAACAGAACAGAGGTCTCCAAGGCAACAGAACATATCTACAACCATCTGATCTTTGACAAACCTGACAAAAACAAGCAATGGGGAAAGGATTCTCTGTTTAATAAATGGTGTTGAGATAACTGGATAGCCACGTGCAGAAAACAGAAACTAGACCCCTTCCTGACACCTTACACTAAAATTAACTCCAGATGGATTAAAGACTTAAACATAAGACCTAACACCATAAAAACCCTAGAAGAAAATCTAGGCAAAACCATTCAGGACATAGGCATAGGCAAGGACTCCATGACTAAAACACCAAAAGCGTTGGCAACAAAAGCCAAAATAGACAAATGGGATCTAATTAAACTCCAGAGCTTCTGAACAGCAAAAGAAACAATCATTAGAGTGAACCAGCAACCAACAAAATGGGAAAAAATTTTTGCAATCTACCCATCTGACAAAGGGCTAATATCCAGATTCTACAAAGAGCTACAACAGGTTTACAAGAAAAAAACAAACAAACCCATTCAAAAGTGGGCAAAGGACATGAACAGACACTTTTCAAAAGAAGACATATATGAGGTCAACAAACATATGGAAAAATGCTCATCATCGCTGGTCATTAGGGAAATGCAAATCAAAACCATATTGAGATACCATCTCATGCCAGTTAGAATGGTGATCATTAAAAAATCTGGAGACAACAGATGCTCAAGAGGATGTGGAGAAATAGGAACACTTTTACACTGTTGGTGGGAGTGTAAATTAGTTCAACCATTGTGAAAGACAGTGTGGTGACTTCTCAAGGACCTAGAAATAGAAATTCCATTTGACCCAGCAATCCCATTACTGGGTATATATCCAAAGGATTATAAATCATTCTATTATAAAGACACATGCACACGTATGTTCATTGTGGCACTGTTTACAATAGCAAAGACCTGGAACCAAGCCAAATGCCCATCAATGATAGAATGGACAAGGAAAATGTGGCACATATATACCATGGAATACTATGCAGCCATAAAAAAACGATGAATTTGTGTCCTTTGTAGGGACATGGATGAATCTGGAAACCATCATTCTCAGCAAACTGACACAAGAACAGAAAATCAAACATCACATGTTCTCACTCATAGGCGGGCATTGAACAATGAGAACACATGGACACAGGGAGGGGAGCATCACACACTGGGGTCTGTTGGGGTGGTTACTAGGGGAGGAACATTTGGCGATAGGAAGGTTGGGGAGGGATAACATGGGGAGAAATGCCAGATATAGGTGACAGGGGGATGGAGACAGCAAACCGCTGTGACATGTATGTACCTATGCAACAATCCTGCATGATCTGCATATGTACCCCAGAATCTAAAGTACAATAAAAATATTTTTAAAAAATTATCGAATAACTACCATGTGTCAGTCACTATTCTAGATTGTGGAAATATTGCAATGAAAACCAGACAAAAATGCTACATGTTACAGGGGAGATATAGATAACAAATAAAAATAAAGTGGTAAGAAAAGCTGTGAAAAAGCAGTTCCTGGAAAGGATTAGGAAGCATCATTGTGAGCAGATTAATTTTAGTAGTCAAAGAAAACCATCTTTTGCTCTGTATATGACATAGAGTATCCCTGGCCTCTTATCATCTCTTACCTATAATCTGCAGTTTCCCTGGTTCCACATCTCACCCTCCCATTCACCCCTTTTCAGTCATTCCAGACTACTCTTCAAATGAGATAATAACACATTTTATAATAATTTCTAATGGAATTTATGTTAAACAATGACTGTATTCTAATTAACTCTAATCTAAACATAGATTCAATTCTAAAATCATTTGTTTGCTCTGAACCTCCTGACGTCACCTTAAAATGACTTCCTGCTCCTCCCTGATGCTGACTCCAAAGTTTCATCATCTTCTTTCCATATTTCTGTTCATGCCGTCCCCCTGTCTTGGAATTCTCTAACTTTTCTTTCATTATTCTACCCTTCACTTAAGCTTCACTTCAAGCCTCACTTTTCTTTCGAAATTCTTCTGTCTAACCTGGTATTTATACACAGTCTCTTTCCCCAAGCTTCAATATGAAGATTGAAAACCAACAATTTAGTTCTTCATTCTGTCCCAAGTTACATCACTCTGATTAGTGTGTTAGGCTCCACCCTCCTTCAACTCGCCATACTGACATCAGCACTATTCATCACGTGGTATCTTTGTCTTCTGGGAGCAGGTACAAAGTTCTTGAATGTTCCTTTAAATATCTCCCATTTTCTACAGCAAGCTCTCCATGTGTGCTTTATGTCCACGTGTACTCAATGTTTAGCTCACATTTATAAGAAAATGGTATTTGGTTTCCTGTTTCTGTGTTAATTCAGTTAGGATAATGGTCTCCAGCTGCACCCATGTTGCTGTAAAGGGCAAAATTACTGACTGTGAATATTTTTTGTTTGATTTTTGTTTTTTGGGTTTTTTTGAGACAGAGTCTTGCTCTGTCGCCAGGCACCAGGCTGGAGTGCAGTGGTGCGATCTCAGCTCACTGCAACCTCCACCTCCCAGATTCAAGCAATTCTCCTGCCTCAGCCTCCCGAGTAGCTGGGACTACAGGCCCGCGCCACCACGCCCAGCTAATTTTTTTGTATTTTGTAGTAGAGACAGGGTTTCACCATGTTGGCCAAGATGATTTTGATCTCTTGACCTAGTGATCTGCCCTCCTGGGCCTCCCAAACTGCTGGGATTACAGGCGTGAGCCACCATGCCTGGCCTGTTTTTGTTTGCTTCTTAAGGCAGACAACAGACGACCTGGAAACACTTTCTTTCTTCGGTTTTTTAGGTGGCTAACCTCCCTGTTCCAAAAAAACCTCGAAGCCCTGCTTGACCTATTCAATCTTTTGTAGATTTATTTGTCACTACCTATCTCCAGTAAATAATTTGATTTTCTACATCAAAAGTTTTCACTAACCAATGAAAATCTCATGTTGAGGTGTAATTCCCAATTACACTGCAGATGGATACTTATTTACTGATGGATTTTTGCCCTGGATTTCACAGGCCATGTATATGGGTAGAATATTTTTGATGTTGTAATTTGTGATGCGAACCAGTAGTTGGTGGTTAAGAGTAATGACTGGCAGATAGGCTGTTACTCAACCATGCATCTTCTTTGTATTTCAGTGCATTTGCAGCAGTTCTTTGTGATGTGGGAGGGGGAGAAAGATGATCCCCTCACCATGTCTGCTCCTCAGCCTTGGAGGAGCTCCCTCCAATCATTGGCACAAAGCCCACATTTCCTTTACTAGGTATTCTGAGCCTTGTGGTTCCATCAGACAGAGGCCACAGCTGGCAGACAGGCCACACCCCTCCAGAACCAGCCCTGGAAAGGAAGGCACATCCTGCTCTGGCGCTGGCCCACTAGCCCAAGCATCACACCTCTCCCAGTGTTCTGAGAGTGGGGCTCCTCCCCCACAGGAGCACCAGCTGTGAATCTTGGTTCAGCACTCACGAACTGCACTGCAGCCCTGAAGCATTGAGACCAGCCCATGGTTCCATCTCCAGTCCCTTGGGGCTGGGCACCAGTGGCACTGGAGGATCCAAAGTACACCCAGGCTTCCAGGAAGGTACCCTGCTGGGGCCCCTGCAAAACATGCAAGTTGGGCAGCAGAGGCTGCGCTGTGTACACACTCCTGCGGGAGCGGCCAAGTATGGGCTTTGGGAGGGGCTGACAGCAGGTAGACCTGCAGAACAGCTGTGCCCCAGTCCCACGGGAAAGTCTGCTGTGCTCTCTCTTGGCCCTGTGGTCAGCTTGGACTAGAGCTACTCAGAGGGGGATGGGAGCCTTGGGGGTTGAGCACCTATTAATATGTCCACATTGCACTGCAGCTGCCCTGTGTGCACAAACTCCCTGGGCTCTGTTGAGGCTGGAGCCCTGTCTCTGCCTACTTTTAGTGTATATACCCCTGTTAGCTCAAATGTCTATGGAGGTCATGGGCTCTCTTTTAGGATCCCAGGAGTGTTCAGTAAGAGTTGGCTGCCCCTCTGTCTCTTCAGTCACCCCTTCCTTAGTAGCTACTGAGTGGTGGGAACTAACCCTGGCATTCAGCAACTCCTCACAGGACTCATAGCTTCCTCCCCCTTCAGCCTTGGTGTCTGAGCCATGGCTCCATTGACTCAGTGTTTTCTCTCTAAAGATCTTTGCAAAGTTTCTTAATTTACTCAATAATCTGGTCTCTCTCTATGGGAGTAGCACTTCTGGCTGCATCTAATGGGCCATCTTATATCTCCACAATTGTTTTCCTTTATTCTCTGCCAAAACTTCCTTTAATCCTAGACTGCATTCTAGAATATACAGTTGGTTTTAAATTATAACGCTTTGTAATTTATACCAAAATGCATCATCTTTGTATACCAAAAATCCTAAAATAAATTTGTCTTTTCGACTTTGTATGAAAATTGTGATGATAGTTTGTCATTCCTTGATGGTCTACTGTTTCTGATACCTCTGGGCATGCTAAAATTGTGGCCAAAATTTGCTTATCACTCTTCAATTTACAAGACAGATGAAGGTAAGGTAATCTTAGTCTTGCCCAGTTTTCTGTAACCAAAGAGACAAAAAAATGTAAACATGAAAGGGCCCTCTAATAGAGTACACGTGTCATGTTTTATATAGCTAGTCTGTCCTTGGCGCATCCTCTTTGCCTAAGTTGTAAGAGGTACACAGATAGAAATCTGGATTATTTATGTCGTTTTCTGTGCTCTTGGATGCTTCCTCTTGGTAATACCACATATAGCATGCCTTATAGAAATAAAAAGTTTAAATCTTGTTGGAACTTCGCCTAGGGAGATTTTGCTTCTTTTTTTCAACTCCATTCCTATAACCTCAGTCTCCGTAGGATAATATACATACAAAGAGAGAAAAGATTCTTTGCTTTACTTAAATGCTTCTGGGTGTGATAAAATAACATTCTGTTCCTTTGTATATCAGTATAATTTTACCCGACTTGACTTTCTATTGCTAGTTTAAAATTTGAGTTATTTTAAAAGGGGAAAAATACATGTACATATAACACATATTTTTATTACTGCAAACCCTGTTCATTCTAGCTCTATGCTGAATGCATTAGCCTATGCTTGTAAAAAGAACGAGAGTGATCCATCCCAATCATGTCTAATCTACATCTAGCACCTTACCTGAAACTTAACAAATCCTTGAAAGGGAAATATCAGATGTGTAAATAAATAAATAAATGCAAGTTCATTTTTTTCAATTTACTATTTCTATATTGAGGGCCTTTCTGATAATTTTTAAGCACCTATCAATTTTTAATCATTAATGATCATATAGGGAATTGGAAGAATATTTTGAAGTATTTCAACCTTAGCAAGCTCTAAATAAATCATGTGAGCTTTCAGGCATCATTTAGAAACTAGTATAAAAATGAAAGAAAACAAACTGATCAAATTATGAAAAAATAAGTTGTCTTAATGTTTGTATCAATTCAGCAATTTGATTTTTATATCCATTAAATAGAAGTGAATTCTTCTACTCGGGCAGGATAATCTTCCTGATTTGGTCAGACTGAGCTATTTCCTACTTCCTGTATATACTCTTTCACTTTGCCTGGGTTTCCCTTCCCCTGTCTCTCTATACACAAATTCCATCTGTCCTTCAATAACAATTCAAGTGGCACCTCTTCCATTAGTTCTCCTCATAATTTCAAACTGAAAATAGTATTTTCTTTATAAAATTATAGCTATTTGGTTATGAAACTTGTCACAATGATCATTAATTAATTGCAAATACAGAAAGCCTGTTTAAAGTTCTCGCTCTGCATTTACTAACTGAACGGTCAAGAGCCTATCAGCCTCTACATACCTCATTATATTAAAGTGACAATGACAATGCTTGTGGCAGAGACAATGCTTTTTCTTTATTATACATTTCTTTTTACAGGCCCATTGGAAAACACGATTTTCTAACTTCTTTTTGGATTTTCCTTCAGATCATATGACTGATTCTGACCAGGAAAATGAGAGTAGACATGACTAGACTAGGGGAGTTATCACGTGGTCTGCCTCTTTCACTGCACACTATCCCTTTATCCAGTATCCCTGTGTTGAGATGGATGGGCTAAGACTAAGGCTTGTAAATGGTAACCCCTGTGAAGGATTTTAGTCTCTCTGATCTATGCCTGAAGGTGGATGCATGCTGACCCACACAGCACTTGGCTTGAGTGAGAAATAAACTTGTGTTGAATTATGTCAGGTTAATTTCTTATCACAGACAGTTTATCTTACCTGACATCTATACTCTCCTATTTCATAGAGTCGCGGTGAGAATCTAGTGAAGAGTACCACTTTTTGAGCAGGTTGTGTGTACCAATTATTGTGTTAATTATTTTATCTATATGAACTAATGTAATAGTATAGTGAAAGTATTTTGGAAACTACAACTATTAATTATATGAAACAATTAATACCTTGTCCCTGTACATATTTTCACATTTTCCTCATCTGTAAGTTTTTTAAAAGTGAATTGGAATACAATTTGTGTATTGAGGGCAGTATAGCATGAGGTTTAAGGATGTGGGCTTTAAATCTGAATCTCATCCTTGCCTTATAGCAGCTCTGTGACTTTGTAAAAGTTGCTTAATATCTCTATATCATAGTTACTCATCTGTAAAACAGGATTGATAAATGCACCTACCTAATAGAAAGTTTGTGGACCACAAATTATTTAATGCACATGAAGTGCTTAGAAAAATACCTCTCATAAACCAATGGTTCAAAAAAGTTTAACTGTTTTTATTTTTACAAGTTCTTCCCAAAATTTAGTAGTGTTTTAGAAAGTGAATAGGTGGTAATGCTAAAATGTTTTCTTGTCTCTGCAGTAATGAATTTAACCTAGATTATAATGTGACTGCTTATTATGTCTATAGTCAAATTTACTATAATTTATTTTCCATATTTAGTTTTTCCTTTTCCTTTTAGCTTAACTTTTTACATTAAGAATTTTCCTTAAAAAATAAAGACACAATTTTGATTTTTGTGTCATGCAGATGTATAGATGATGTGGGACCTAGCTGACCCCAAACAAAGATATACATACATCTGCTGAGTCTGCAGAGGCAATCACTGTTAGACATTTATTTGCACAAGTTTCCTTGAAAATGGCAGAGTATGAAGGCAATGAAGATGGACAATGTGATTTCCTTTCCCAGATCAATGCTTAAACCTCAATTAATCTCAGCCTTGTACAGCAAAGGGCAAGAGGCATAAACTGAAGGAGATGTTTTCATGAGGAACTTTGTAAGAAGAAGAGCATCCATAGTGCAGAATCACATGAGCCTTCGCTTTTAATTAGGGAACCTCAACATATATGCTCTAATAATTAATGCTTTGTTAATAAAATTGATGTTCCAGAATTAAAAATTTGCTCATTTAACATAAAAAAGTAAAACTGTACCGTAAAATATGACTATACATATTTTTGTTTTGTCTATAATTTTAGCATATTTAAGCTTAAATTGGCTTAAACATCTTGTAAAATGATCTAAACCAAAGAATTGTGAAAATGAAAGTACGATTTTTCAACAAAATAGAATATACAATCTGTACTAAATAATCAAGCAATTCATTGAATTGTTTGTTCATCCATTCATTCAACAATTATTTATTGAGAAACTACCATATGCCGGGCATCGAGGTAGACCCTGGATGTCCACTGGAGAGCAACGTAGACATTGTCTCTGTCCCGTGAAGCTTATTCTAATGAAAGACACATAGAATAAGCAAATATGTAATTGTGAGGCAAAAATATTATGAAGAAAATTCAAAAACTATTATGAATAAAACTCTGACAAAGAATATGATGAGAACAATTACCTTGGATTGTCAAAGCGAGCCTCTCTAAGGAAAAGTCATTTAAACTGAGACCTGAACTTGAAAAGAAGCCAACTCTGCAGAATCTGGAAAAGAGCATTCTAGGCACAGGGATGTTCACCTGCAAAACTTCCAGCAGTGTTTCATGCACAGAATAGTAGACAGTGACAGAAGGTGGTTTTAGCCAGACTGAACACAGAATCCTATAACTCACAGTAAGGAGTTGAACTTTTTTCTTTAACACTTGGGAAGACATTGAAGTGTTTTTGCATAGACACAAATTGATTTGTCTTTAAAATAAATCACACCGGTTGTTTATTTAAAAGGCTTGACAGCTGGAAGGCGTATGTGAAAGTTGTTGCTATAATGCAGGAGCTTGGGCCAGGGTTGCAGCAATAGACAGAGAAGTTCATACATTGGAGGTTTATTTAGAAGGTAAAGTAAACAGACTCAGCGATTGATTTGACTTAAGGGACAGAAAGCATAGTGAGAGAAAAGAAGTGCCTAGGATTATTTCCAGGCATAGTGACAATAGATACGGTGCCCCTGGACAAATGACAACCATGCATGGAGATGAGGAAGACAGACAGGGGACAGCAGTGAATGGTTCTCTCTGTCCATTCCAGCTTCTTTCAAGTTTCTAGATCTTCACAGATTCGTTCTGGAACTTTAATATCATTGCTTACTTAACTGGGTCTTATATGGGAGTGAGAGAGGCACATCTAGAAAATTACAGAGAGAATTTGGGAGAGCAAATTTCTACTTTTTTTTTTTTTAATTAATTTGCTCTAGCCTATATTGCATCTGTAGGAATTAGAACTATTAAGGCGTGGGAGATGGGATATGGGAGTGTAGTTAGAAAGTAATAGAAAATTAGTAGCATAAAAATAAAGCCTGTGAAAAATTTAAAGGTTGGGCTATGGAAAATTTAAATTGATGAATAAAACATTTAAATTAGAGTTTCAAATACTTCATTAAAACTTACTGTTTCCAAAAAATATTCCTAAAAATAAAAATTTTCATCACTCACTGAGCTGAAATAGCATGTTTTTCCAGCCTTTCATGGTCAATACTTTAGGCAACTCCATTATCTTGCAGAACTCTAAGTGTGTTTTCATTAATGAATATGTGTTTTCATTAATGATTATAGAAGTAAATAAAGGCAAATGAGAAAATAGTTCTAAGTGGTCAATTCCACTGCAATTTCTATAGATCAAAGTTTCAAAAGTATATATGTGATACATTTAGTTAACCTGATACTTAATTTAATGAAATTTTCCTAAAATAGCACAGGTTAAACTAAATGTTAGAAAATTTAACTAAAATGTAAAAACCTTCCCTTAGATGTTTAGGAATGAGGTTATTGAAAAGTAACCATGTTGCCGTTTTAATCTCTCTGAATGTGTTTCTGCATCTATAAAATATTAATAATATCCTTATTTCAGAGTTGTAAGAGATAAAACAGATAATATATATAGAATGCAGGTCCAGTGTTTGGCATCATTGGTTGCTCTAAAGAAAATAATGCATTTGTACATGAAACTACATACATAGTAAAAACAAGTTACAATACATTATAAAATGAAAGATCAAACATGTTATATTATTATTTAGCTGACAAATATCCTTTGGATTTCAGAGAGTGAAAGAACAAGTGGAAAGTGTGAGGATGGATAACTTATTGAGAGATTTTGCTGTAAAGATAGGCAGAAGAAGAAAATAGTAGCTGGAAAAAGATGTGGGGTAAAGAAAGGCTTTTTCTTAAGATGGGAGATATTGTGGCATGCCTTTATGCTAGCAAAAAATATCTACAAAGAGGGGGAAAATAAGGATAGAAGAGAGAAAGGACCAATTACAGGAGAATACCTTAGAAAAAGTGAGAAAAATATAACTCTATGCACAAAGATATGGTGTGTTCTTAGATAGAACAATCAATCTATCATTATCCTAGGAAAAAAGACTAGTTATGTGTATATAATTTGGTAAGTTTGGTAGTAAGAGCATGGGGACATTGTATTCTTGTTTCTTATATTTTATCAATGGCATAAGAATCAAGGCCATCTTATAAGGATAAGGGTATTGGAGTTTTATGAAAGAGGAGAAAATGTAGAATATTTTACCTAGGAGATTGAAAAATTGAATTAGCAGAGGAAATGTGGTAGAATGACTTGCAACTTAAGGCCTGTGCTGATTAATTTAAAATTACAATGGTTATTATGACTCTTTTCTCTAGCCATGTTCAGCTGCTTCGGGCAGGAGAAGAAAGGAAGAAAAAAAAAAAAAAAGAATTTAACCAGGGTTGGTGTTTTGATAAGTTATTACAATGGAGAGACACTAATTCCAAATGGAGAAGTCAAAGATTTGTGTAGACCTTGAGTGGCCAAGATATTTGGATGGTTTTTCCAAAGAAAAGGATAGTTTTGGAAAACTAAATGTCTAAGTGAGCCATGGAATCATGGAGATCGTCAGATAGTTGGGTCTAATTAGCCTCTGCATTATATGTATCTTAAATGTTTTAATGGAGTGAGCTGAAGTGGGAGGTGATGAAAAAGAGGAAGTGGGGAAAGCCCTACCTATTGGAAGGGACCAAATGTTGGTGACTTTTGACTGATGTATTTTGTTAACATACACAAAGAAAATTATGAACTTAGAATTTGACAAAATACCATATTGGATACAGCCTTTTTATCCACACAACTGAGATATTTTTCTGGGTTTGGAAACCTGTACCAAATTTAAGAACTAAAGTGAAATTTTAAAAGGTAATAAACAAACAAAAAATCTTTGTCCTTTGGACAAGATTTTAACTTTTAAAATTAACTGAAGATAATAACATAAATCAGTAAAAAACAGGATTGTTCAGGCAACCATATGATCAAACATGCATTTCAGCATGTTTACTTTTCTTCTATTTCATTTTTGAAAGTAAGTCATTTTTTATGCCTTCTCCATTCGATATTGTGATGGACAAAAAATACCAGCTATGCCTTATAATAAACCAAATGTTATTTCCCTGTTCATCTCTTCTTTTCACATTTTTATTTCGTTTTAAATTTATTTTAGAGACAAGGGCTTGCTATGTTACTCAGAATAGACTTGAACTCCTGGGCTAAAGTAATGGTCCTGCCTCAGACTTGACAGTATGTGGCACTGAAGGTTCACTATCATGCCCTGCTAAGGATTCATCTCTTTGTGTCCCACCCACCACACTCACCATTCCACCAGTGGAATCAAAGAAATATCAAAAACAAAAGGCTTTACCCTTAAATTTGTGAAACTCCTATAATGTTCATATCACTAAATGACTCAACAGAGAAAAGCACATTTATTTTTTTATTTATTGAGATTTATAACCCCTTTAAAAAGATTAATAATGCTCTCAAGTACAGAAAATTAAATGATCAGGATTTCACTTGATGCCTTCTAATTTTTTAATTCTAAAATTTTATAACTCTGTGTAATTAAATCAGTATTATCAATAACCCATTAATAAGTTCCTATTAATAGCTTCATTTTTATTTTCTTTGAATATTTTTCTATTAGATGCATAATGCATAATTTCTTTGTCATTAAATTGAAAAATAATTTAAATTGTATTTCTTTATAGTGATTTTCTCTAAATAACTCTTCTAAATGATGGGAAGAATGTCCTGGCTAATGTATATAAGAATTATTGCCAAAATTATCTCCACATTGTTAGTGTAATAGCATAGTAATATACAATTTAGAAGGAATATGTGTTTAGTGTTTAAATGTTTGTTCCTTTATTTTTTAAGAGAAATCTAAGACATACAGGGTATGTACCGTTAATTAGGAGTTTTGTTGAAAATTTATGTTGTTATCTTACTTAATCTTTGTAATATCAATATGAGATAAGTGTTATTATCTCAACATTATCTACGAAGTTTTGCAAAAAATATTTTCTAAATAAATGATTTTACATCTTAAAAATATATATCATACACTGTAGCTAGATATTTACCATTTATTTATGTAGTACATTATGAAGTGACTTTCTACATCAGAAACTTAAGTACCTGGATGCCAGGGTCCTTTATATGGAAGAGTCTATCATCTCTGTTGTTTGTATAATAACTTTGATTTTGGAATCTCACCTTAATTGAGTAAAAGAAATTTTATCATATGAAAAGCTTGCCTTCCAGATGTTTGTGCATTGTATGGAGGTTGTAAAGGGAAGCACCACGGAAGGAGACTGGGGCCAGGTGATAGTAGGGGAAGCGGAAATAGCAGTCTACACCAGTGAAGGCAGCAGTCAGCTGTATGTGAAATATATATGGGATACTGGGAAACTCCTTGAGGAATTTGTGTGTTGATAATGATTTGCAGCCCTATAGTGCATTATCCCCTTGGCTCATTGGCAAGAGTTCAAGTCAGAGGAGAGCCAGAAGTCCTAAAATTACAGCTGTGAGGTCTCAGAACAAGCCAGGATTCTGACTGGATTGAACGAATTCATTCCCAGCACCTCCACTGACCTTGTGACACCAGGATCCATAAGAAGTTCTATATATTCTTAGAAACAAGGAATGCAGATAAAGAGAGGTGCTTATTTTGACTGAATTCAAATAGAAGGATTTTTTTTATTAAGCTAGATTTTAAGACTGCTTGACTTAATCACTCTCACAGAGGTTACAGAGGAAACTATGAATTAATTACTTTACTAAAGACTATTTGTGACATAGAAGTCATCATACTTTTGAAATCCTTACTATCCACTTTAATTTTTAAATTTTCTTTATATTCCTTGAAGTTTTTTTGTTGTTACTCGTTTTTAAATTCTTGAGCTGATTGATTTGTTTATACCTTGTTTAGTAATGAGGACATCCACGATTAAAATATTTTCCTGAGAAATGCCTTTTTTTTCCTTTCCCAGAACTTAAGTCTTGAATTTTAGGAAAGTCTGAACATACACAGAAGCAGAACAGTGACACGATCCCCTGTGTGCATCAGTTACCCAGTTGGAGCCATATCAATTGATGGCCAATCTTCTTTCATGTATAGATTCTCCAGATAAATCTCCCACCATTTGATTATTTTGAAGTGAGACATTCATTTTATCTAATGATTCTTTCTTCTTATATAAGTTGGTATGTCTTTTAAATATTCTCTGCAGCTCTTTCTCTCACTTGTCTCTCTCCCTGCCTTTCCCCTCTATGTCTCTTTCCCTCCCTCCTCCCCATTTTTATTGAAGAAAATTTACACTATTATTCAGTTGAGTTTCCCACAGTACAGATTTTGGTTATTTTCTTTTGGTGTCAATTTATTCTATTATTCAGTAGAGTTCCCCACAGTATGGATTCTGATTTTTTTTTTTTTGGTGTCATTTGCTAGGTTCTCTCTGTCTCTTATTTCACTGTAAATTGGTTTGTATGTTGAGAAGCGTGAGCATATTCATTCCATAGGTGGAGTTCTATGCTTTCATCAAGAGAAACATAATATGTTGATGATATTTTTACCATATTAGCAGCCATTAATGATTACTGCCTAGATTGTTTATATTAGATTTATATTAGAGTTGCAGAATGGCCATTTGCACTTTTATCATTCTTCATTTATTAGCTGCAAAATTTCCACAAAAGACAAACTTTCACTCATCAATTATTTAGTTGTTCTGAGATATAGTTCCTGTGGGACTAGCAGGTTGAATGATTTCTTTTGTTTATATTTTTCAAAATATTGAGTTGGTTCCTTAGCGTCTTCATGGATATTTGAAGAATATTTTGGGAGTTGGAGAGTTATTTACCCCTCTAGATTCAGGGATTCAATTATATCTGATTTGTTTCTATCCAGAGCAGATATTATTGCTCAAAATGCCCATCTTTGTCCGATGGAAACCTCGTCATGTTAACTCATGAGTCATTCTGATATGAAATTTGCATACTATGAGAAATTTCTTACTTTCTGTTATGACAAATGTTCCGGACCTATATTATGAATTTTCTTACCCAGACCTGAAATTAGTTTTATTCAGTGAGCTCTTGTCCTAAAAGTGGAAAATGACATTGAAATACCATAATCACAGTACTGGGGTCACACCTTACAAGTTTTAATGGACGCTCCTTATCATTTTTTTCTAAATAATCTGCAATTACCACTTTAAATTTTTCTTTGACCCAAGAGGAATATTTAAAAATTTTCAGTTTTTTTCAATTATCATTTTCTATTTTGTAGTTTTCTTTTTCAGAGAAAACCATTTCTATACATTTTTGCTTTTGTGGTTTAATGAGTTTCTTGTGACCTAACATTTTAAAATATTTTATCAGATGTTGAAGAAGAGAATGTATTGTAACTGTTGTAGGATGCTTAAGTTTGTTTTATATCAGTTAAACAAATTTACACCCATAGTATTGAAAGGCTGATTCTTTGCAGTTTATCTATATGGAAACCTATGTGATAGTAAGACCCTAAAATAAAAGTAGCTCAAACAAGTTCAACATTTCTTTCTCTCTGTCTTTCTTTCTTTCTGTAATAACCCCAGAATAGGCAATTAAGGGTAAAGATGGAGTTCCTTTGATCTTATTGCTCTGACATTTCCAGAATGTTGCCTTATCCACATCGGAGAGGGCTCCCCACCATGCTCATGTCTCAGCCAGCTGGAAGGGGAAAGGAAACAAACGGGTGGATACCTTCCTATTAAGGGAATGAGCACGGACCAGAAACCGTGTACGAATTCTGCTTATATCATTGGGACCAGAACTTGATTACATGGCCGTATTTGTTAAGGTATTTGATTATTTTTGTTTATTTTATTCTTGTACTTTAGGTTCTGGGGCACATGTGCAGATCATGCAGGATTGTTGCATAGGTACATATACAGTAACATGGTTTGCTGCCTCCAACTGCCCATCACCTATATCTGGTATTTCTCCCCACGTTATCCCTCCCTACATTCCCCACACCCCACTGTCCCTCCCCTTACCCCCTCTGAACTGACCTCAGTGGGTGATGGTCCCCTTCTTGTGTCCACATGTTCATTGTTCAACACCTGCCTATGAGTGAGAACATGTGGTGTTTGACTTTCTGTTCTTGCGTCAGTTTGCTGAGAATGATGGTTTCCAGATTCATTCATGTCCCTACAAAGGACACAAACTCATTGTTTTTTATGGCTGCATAGTATTCCATGGTGTATATGTGCCACATTTTCTTTATCCAGTCTATCGTTGATGGACATTTGGGTTGGTTCCAGGTCTTTGCTATTGTAAACAGTGCCACAATGAACATACGGGTGCATGTGTCTTTATAATAGAATGATTTATAATCCTTTGGATATATACCCAGTAATGGGATTTCTGGGTCAAATGGAATTTCTATTTCTAGATCCTTGAGGAATCGTCACACTGTCTTTCACAATGGTTGAACTAATTTACACTCCCACCAACAGTGTAAAAGCATTCCTATTTCTCCACACCCTCTCCAGCATCTGTTGTGTCCAGGTTTTTAATGATCACCATTCTAACTGGCATGAGGTGGTATCTCAATGTAGTTTTGATTTGCATTTCTCTAATGACCAGTGATGATGAGCATTTTTTCATATGTTTGTTGGCCTTGTATATGTCTTCTTTTGAAAAGTGTCTGTTCATATTCTTTTTGCCCACTTTCGAATGGGTTTGTTTGCTTTTTTCTTGTAAATCTGTTTTAGTTCTTTGTAGATTCTGAATATTAGCCCGTTGTCAGATGGGTAGATTGCAAAAATTCTTTCCCATTCTGTTGGTTTCCAGTTCACTCTAATGATTGTTTCTTTTGCTGTACAGAAGCTCTGAAGTTTAATTAGATCCCATTTGTCTATTTTGGCTTTTGTTGCCAATGCTTTTGGTGTTTTAGTCATGAAGCCCTTGCCTTTGCCTGTGTCCTGAATGGTTTTGCCTAGGTTTTCTTCCAGGGTTTTTATGGTCTTAGACTGAGAAAGAGAATCCTTATTTTAGATATCTCTGTTAAAATATTCTTACCACAAAAGGAGATGAGAAGAGACATTTGGGTCAGGGGGCTGAGGAGAAGGGGAAGTTGTCCATTAGCAGTCTCTAATATGACAGAAATGCTGCTTTGTCCTTGAAATTAAAATTTTTTCTAACATTTGTAGAAAGGATTCGGTCTCTTTCATTAATTTTGGCTTTTGAAGCATAATGATTTTCTTTCATGTAGATATAGGTTTTATTCCATTAGGGAAATTTTCTTCTCTCTCACATGTACAGTTCTTTTGTTCAGGCTCATTCATTTCTCTAAGATCTGGACCTCTCCAGTTTGTGTGACAAGCATCTAAGTATATAGCTACAAAGAATGTCATTTCTATCAGTGGAGGCATTCAAGCTCGATGATTTTTATGGGTGAAGAGGAATCTCTAATTTTTGGTAGAAGCTTTGACTTATGGCTTCTGAGATTCTTCTCAACTTTAGGATTTTCTGATACTATAAAATGTTTATATGATGTTGAAATTATTTTCTCTCTTGTGTGCTTCATATGGGTCTTATTGACCATGTGAAACCTACAAGGGGTTCTAAAAGAAGTCAAAGCTGCAATGACCAAATCAAGATGCAGATATATTATTTTCAGGGAAATATTTGCCTACATAGAGTATTTTATCTTGAATGAGTTTCCTCCTGACTGAAATACTTATGAGTTCTCTGGAGCATCATAGGACAAAGTTCCTTAGTCTCATATCCCTTTTCTTTCCCAAGGTGGTATCTCACAAACTGATGTTTGGGTGTCTTTTAGTGCGGAGGGATTTGAACCAGATATATACTCATCCCTATTTGGTCGTGCCCTTACCACATCCAGACTCTGTGTTGTAAAACAGAGCTATAAAAGACTTGCCTGTGTCCTTGTGGATCTTATGGCCTAGATACCATGGTATAGGGATCTGATTAGAAAATTTATCTTGAAAACCGTTTCAGCTCTGATTGTATATGTACTACAAATAGCTGTGAACAGTAGAAAGGGATTAATTCTGATTAAAGTATTAAAAGTTAGCTATCACTAGATGTGGTGGCTCATGCCTATAATCTCAGCACTTTGGGAAGCTGAGATAAGTGGATTATTTGAGTCCAGAAGTTTGAGACCAGCCTGAGCAATATAGTAAAATCCCATCTCTACCAAAAAAAAAAAAAAAGAAAGAAAGAAAGAAAAAGGAAGTTACCCAAGCATCGTGGTGTGTACCTGTAGTCGCAGCCACTAAACTGATGGAGGCTGTCAGTTCAGTTGACCAGGGGAGGTTGAGGCTGCAATGAGCCTTGATTATGGCACTGCAATCCAGCCTGGGGGACAGAGTGAGATCCTGCCTCAAAAAAAAAGTTAGCTATTGGTGAAGCACCAAAGTAATATTTACATAGACCGGTGTTAATGTTCAGCTTAACCGAGGAAGCAAAGTATTTTAAGGTCATCTTGAGTTACTGATTAAATAGGTGAATCACCAATAAATCAGTCTACCAAATTTTGGAAGAAAATAATATGGTATAATTTTTAAAAATTATCTTTATGTAGATAATGTAGATATGGAATTATAGGAATACAATAGTTGAACATCTATCTCACATATACAGGTCACTAGAATATTTTTCCTTTACTGTTTTGGAAGAAATTATATAAAAGTTACAATGCTCTTTCTTATCAAAAAATATCAGAGGCCAATTTTCAAACTGAGTGAAAGTACTAGTTCCATAAATCCTGTGATTTCATTTTTGCAATATTTAAATGGTTATTTGAGTACCGCTTTGTGAGATTTAGTACAAAAGACATTTATTGAGAGATAAAAATGCCCTAGGTCTTAAAGAAAAACTTCGTAATGTACTCACAGTCCATGCCCAGTGGGCATGCAACCTAATTAGACTGATAGACCTAATGTAATCCTAGGAACTCACACTACATTAACAAGTCAGTTTAAAACTGGGCCGACAATGTTAAAATCACACGAGGTTCATTATGCCTTAATGCAAACTGGGTGTACCTAAAATTGTAAATAACTTGAGAAAATAAAGACTACTGATAACAATTTGTATACTACAGTGAGGATCCAGACACCTTTTCATCTGCCAAAGGATGTATCTCTATTATGTTTGTTTGTATCAATTGCTCAGTCAGCCTCAATCAAAAGCTTTTGTAGCCACTTGGTGGTGGTTCTGCTTTATGAGCTTAAGCTCATCTAATCCTATGTACATCACTAAGTTAGGTCAATTCTTAAATGGAAAATCCCAGGGGAAATTAAAGATCTTTTTTGCCACAAGCTGGGAATTTAGGACTTGTACCACACCTGACATGTACACACAGCTATCACATCAAACACCAATTGTGATATGGAGAGATAAATCAGCTGCACTGAGCCCTTGGTCAAGTACTATCTAAACAACTCTACTTCAAAGAGGACATAACCTCAGAGCTTGTTCCTTCTGACCTTCTCTTGGAATCTTAGGCAGAATAAGAGCGTTAGATAAAACTCCCAAATCACTCTTAACTCCCACATGCCATGAAAAAGTCTTGAAAAATGCCACATGCTCTCAGAGTGGGATGAATGTGGGGATGTGGAGATAGTTAGGAGTCCAGTTATGGTAACTACTGGAGGTTCCACAGTGGCCTGGCAGGCATCGAGTGATCTAGGAGTCAAGTACAGCCATGTATAGTGTCCTGCAGTCACACCCAAGCCCTCTCAGCACCAGTAAGTAAAGGTAAGCTTGAGTCAGGAGATAGGGGGGGTGGTCTCTGGGCCTTGATCAGATCCAGGAAGATGCAATACATCCCCCAGGCCCAAACATCAGCATGGTACATCAGCAGATACCAAGACCTGTCAGTGGAGCCAACATTTTCTCAACCACTATGGTTTATGTAACCCTCCACATTTTGCAATTTGAGACCCTCTTGGACATACCAGAGGGAAAGATGGGAACCCTGAAAGATGCAGAATTTACCCAAATAAGATACTCATCTATAAAACAAAGTTTGAATTGTTGGATCAATGTAAGTTACTGAATTAAACTAAATTATATTTTCTCTGCTCCACAGCATTGTTGGTGAGGGTGGCAGGGAGGTGCTATTAAAGAAAGATTACATCAGTTATTGCAAGTAAGCTATATTTTTGTGGATGTAAATCTGTGACTCCTTCACAAGCATAAACACTGATTTTGTGTACAATCAAGTTGCTATGTCTTTGTTACCAATTGCCATGTACAGTTTATCGATGTTAGGACAGTCAAAAGTCAAATATAAAAATCAAACTATTGAGACCAAATTGGAGATGACAGGCTCAGGTCCCCAGTAGGATGTGTTCTTCCAGGCCCTTGGTCCCTCACTCACCCAAGAATAGGGGAGAGGACCCCACTGGGCATGGTGGGCTCATTTTAAGTAAATATCACACCCCAAAGAGTTTTGCAAAAGGGATTTATTTAGGCAGAGAGAGAGAGAGAAAAAGGAGAAAGAAAAGCAGCATCTACAATGTTGTGGAAGGGGTTCCAGAGAAGCAGTCCACCCAAATGAGAGAGAAGGGGACTTTTAACCTGGGAGTAATTTCCGCCCTATTCAAGTTTTCTGTTCTATGAAAAGAGCTCCTTTAAACTTTCCGCTAGAGTGATTGATCTTTGATTCTGACCTTTGATTTGTTGTTTGGTCCAGAGTCCTCCCATAGCTTCTGGCGGGCTTTTTAGACAAAAGAAACTTACCTGGGCAGTCTATCTTCCCACAGGCGCAAAAGTTAAACAAAGACATCTATGCTCCCTGATGGAGATGTAGGAAGATGTACGATGCTGGGAAGTTCTTGCCTTTGAAACCAGGCCCCCTTTTGGACCCAGGAAGGGAATACATTCCCTCATTATCAGGTATGAAAAGGTGTCAGGAAACTCTATGTTCAAAAATTCCAAAGATCTGAATTTGATATTAAATATGTAGGTATATCTGAAACAGGTTGCTGAATCATTTAATAGTCATTCATTAATTACGAGAGCAACAATTTCTGCTTTGTCTACTAATGCATCTTCAGAACCTACAATATAACCTGTAATATAATAAATGCTCAATAAATGAATGTTGAATCAATGACTGAAGAATGAAATATGGATGTTGAAATTATAGTCATGATACCTAGTAGTAGGCCAATCATTAACTTGAAGTAAAGTTATGAAAGATTAAATATCGGCTACTCATACCTGTTTTTCTTCTACTTGTTTTTACTGGGAGGTCAATCCCTGAGTTTGGTTTACTGACTTTCTTTCTGGTCCTAATTGGTGGTCTAAAAACATTCCATAGCAAAACTAGGGTAAAGCTGTGACCGTGAGTTGACTCAGAAGTGTGAGGATCCACCTCTATTGTCCCATGGGTATGAGCTACTTCTCTCCATACCTAGACTAGATGTTACTACCCTTTAAAACAGTCTAGAGTTCTTCTTCATTGTGACATAATCCAGCAGAGAATTTCTATTTGACCTTGTTGTTTTAGCTAGTGGTTGAATAACTTAGAGATAAACAAAGTTTCCCACAAAACAGAAAAACGTTGTTGAAAATAACAGAATTTTCTTGCAAAATTAAAGACTGTGTCTTAAAAAGTGTTGTATATGTTTTCTTATTTGCAATTCTTTATATTTAAAAACATACAATTTAATGAAAAATATTAACAAAATAGTTATGAATGCACAGAATAATGGAAAAGTTTACAACAACAATGGAAACTAAATTTATAGTCAAGCTAGTTTCAAATTCTTGCAAGAATTTTTAATTGCAAGATCAGCAAAACTGAATTGAGGGACAAATCATGATTTAGGCTTGCTTTGCCTTCAGAAACAAAATACATTTCTCCGTATATGCTCCCTCTCTCAGACACATTCTGGTTTGTATGTGCCAGCAAATGTCCCTGATTTTTAATACATCTTCTGTGAAACACTAAAAAATGATTCATTTGTTCATCTTTTGGATTACAATGGGATAAATGCACAAATATATGTGTAAAATAATATTCATCTTAGCACGTATTTTAATAGTGAAATACTGGACCTAATTTAAATGCTGATTATAGGAAGTGGACATATAAATGAAGATACAACGATACAGTGGACTACCTCAAAGCATTAAAAATGTTGATGTCTCTATGTGTTAACATAGTTGTCTTTTTTTTTTTTGACAGACAAGACAAGAGTGAGACAGCCTCACTCTTGTCACTGAGGCTGGAGTGCAGTTGCGCAACCTTGACTCACTGCAACTTCTGCCTCCTGGGCTCAAGCGATTCTCCTGCCTCAGCCTCCTGTGTAGTGGGGATTAAAATTAGCCCACCACCATGCCTGGCTAATTTTGTATTTTTAGCAGAGACGGGGTTTCAGCATGTTGGCCATGCTGGTCTCAAACTCTTGACCTCAGGTGATCCTCATGCCTCAGCCTTCCAAAGTGCTGGGATTACAGGTGTGAGTCGCCACACCCAGCCTAGATTTTTTCAAACAATATATTAAAAAAAAATGCTTAAAAATTAGTAAATGCTTTAAAAGTGGTTGTGACCCTTTACCTTTTCTAAGGTATATGTAATTATAACAGAAAAAGCCCTAATTGATTACCACCAAAATATTTAAGGAATTGCCTCTTGGAAGTAGAATCACCAATGACCTTCATTTTCTTTTCTTGTTTAAGCATTTTATCATTTATTGCAATGACTTGCCTTATATTATGTTAAAATCAAGTCAATTTCTTAGGAAAAACTTCTTAATGTTTGTATATAACTGTGAATAAATGATCAAGCTCTACTATCATAAAAGGGAAGTAGTCACATAGTCACACATTAAATAGTAATCAACACACAGAGCTCTTCCTCCACACTGTAGGAAAGAGAGAAATATGATGTGAATTAATCAACAGGCTCTCCTTCCAGTATAATGTGAATAGTCACATCCTCGTCTGAATGTGTTGGATTTGGCTATTGGAGAGCACGGTAATTCCCTCTCTCCTCACATGGCTATAGCAGATTGGAGGCTTTTGCAATATTCTTGAGAAAAGAGCAGCAATTATTTCAGTAATGAGAGCTAATTTATATGAAATCATTTAGTCTCCATCACAATTCAGTTAGAAACTTTGGGCCACTGACCACAAAGAAATGCTGCCTTTAGATCTTGATATAGATCAAACCAAATAGATCCTGATATCTCCATCTCTTCATTTACTCATCTTTATTGCAGTAGTGACTGGTAAAGTGAGGAACTTTGTGTACATGTGTTAGGGATAGAGATGTTCTATTAAAGTGTGGATAATAGGTAATTCATCTCTTTCCTCTAACTTTATCTTTTAGTTTCACCTAAATTTTGTAAACTTCAAAAAATACTTTAACTTCATTAATCATCAATACCCTCATCTGTAACTTGGAAATAAGCATGCCTGCCTTTAAATCTCTAGGCATAAGATCTGAATGCTCAATAAATGTTAGTTGTTATAATTAATAATATTGTTGCTCCTTTAGACAAGAGAAGAGGAGAAAATTTTGAGAAATTAGTAAAATTTTAAAAGCTCAGCTGGGCCTAACTGACAGAAGTAGAGGAACAAAGAGAAACAGAACACTATGGGGAAGAGACAGAAAGGTGACAAAGAGCAAAATTTGGGGTGACATGGAAGGAACATAGGGATTAAAGCTCTACCAACTCCAAAGTTCTGGAAAGGCAGCATTGGGCAAAATGCACAAAAGTAGGAAATGTGTGTCATCTCTTAATCCACTAAGGGCACAAGCTTCTAAAATTCAGCAGTTGCTTCAGTTCAAGAATCAACTGAAGGAAAATCTCCAAATAAGGCAATTGTAATGTGGAGACAAGGGAAGGATCCCTCTAAGGCGCAGGATCCATAAGCCCAAGGCATTCTAGAGGGGGAGGCAATAGCAGCAGACAAATGGCTCGCTGCTAAAAATGCCTTTAGATATTTTTGTTGTTGGAGAAATCCAGAAAAAAAAAGCAGAAGATTGACATTGTGCAGAATACAATGCAATGAATTCTGGAGGACGGACTCTAAATGTGGGGAACTCTGCCCTCCAGAGGAAGAAGAGGTTGTATCCTAGGCAGCATGCTCACCCTTCAGCATCCACATGCCAGAATCCTATGGCTCCAAGGAGATATGGAAATGAAAAGATGTGAAATGCATATAAAATGAAAGAAAAGACCTTCAAATAAGGCCTGAAGGCTGGTGAGGCCATCACAGAAAATTTGTCTATGTATATGTATGCACACACATATATATATTACAAAATGTAAGAATGTATTAAATGTGGAAGCCATACCATTAACTTCTTAATTAAAATATTCTTATACTTGAATTTAATTTCACAGGTTAAACACTTGACAAACTAGCCTAGGTTATTGGGCATTCTGGCAAGGCTGAATTCAAATCTACTCTCTTCTTTTCTGGTTTTCTATGGTTCAATGCTGGCAATTGCATTTTGCATTATATTATGAACAGGAATAACTGCTTTTGAGGAATTGAAATTATTTAGTCTATTCTAAATTGCATGGGTGAGAGCCACAGCTGAGATCATTACATGTATCCTGTTGACTTTATGGATTCTTTGTCTGATGGTATGTCACACATGATGTGGCTTGAAATTGAGTGACTTGAAATGGAGCAATTAAATTTTGAAGTTGGTACCCTTATTCTCATGGAAAAGGGCCAATCTGCTTCTGAAAGAGCCCAGATTCTACAGAAGTGAAATTGTTCTGACCGAAAATAGAAAACCATTGAATAGGAAAGATTTTTGATTTTAATTTCTTTAAAACTTAATGAACTTTAATTGGATTTTGTTTTGGGTCCCTAATTTCTCTCTCAGAATATAATAATACAGGGAATTCCATGTTATTTAAGTTTGAATTATTATTGGAGGTATTTTTGTTTGAATTTTTTTATATACTCTCTAGTAAGAACTATGTGACAATATAGCTGGTCATAATTTGAAGTTGGAAATTAAATAGAGGATGAGCTGTTGGCTAAAAGTGCATTGTACCCTGTGAGTTACATCAGTTAATGGCTTACTCTGAGCAATACTTGAAATTTCTGGGAACCGAAATCAAACTATTCACTGTTGTGTCTGAAGGAGATCCAGGGGACAGTGACAGGGTGTGGAAAGGGAGTGGGGCTCTTCTCATACTTTGCTAGTCACTTCTCTGAAGACATACAGCCACAACCTTGGTTATTAACCATATGCTTGGTTGTGGTCAAAGGTTATGGGAACAAACTGTTTGAAAGTGTTCAAAAAGAAAGCTCATTCCCTGATTTCTTTTTCCATCATTCCTTGTAGAGAGGGGAATTTGAAAATAGTCACGTAGGAGCAGAGGTAAAATATCTACTTGGTGAGTTCTTGGAGAGCTTAATGTCTGTGAGCCACACTGAGAGGCAGGGAGTCACTAGTTGAAATGCTGCATTGCTAAGGGATTCCTTTTTCCCTCCCCCATTCCAAAAATTCACTTACTCTCAAGCACTAAGGGCCTGTCTTGCATTTCCATCATCCTCTGTAATCAAACCAAAAAGGCCCCTGGCAAGCCCAGCTTGTCCTCTGCTCTCTCTGATCCAATGTCTCTGCCTAAGAGTAGATGAATACATTCCTAAAACCCAGGTAGCCTTAGTTCAGGAGAAGATATAGGAAGTGCCAACCTGGCCTCAAATCTATGTGGGGCTCTCTATCTAGCTTTACCAATAATAAAGTTGGCATGGAAATTTGTTCTTTATTTAGTCTCTTGATTCTATTTTCAATTAGCTAGAACTAGGAGTTATACAACACATATGCCCATTTTAATTGAAATATTGCTATTTTAGGTTTCAAAGAACCATTTTCAAAATTAAACCGAAGAGAGAAAGGGATTTAAGAAAGAACTTTAAAATTAAGATTATTAAAACAAGACAAAGAACTTTAAAATATAGGAAATTATATAACAAGCACAACCACGTGGGCAAATAATTCTGTTTCTGTCTTCAGAGGGAAGAAATAAAGGCAGCCTCTGAATATGTATAAAATGAATACATTGATGTTTATATAGCTGGATGATTGGACATATGCAGAGAAAGCCTTTAATTTTAAGGAGAATTTAAACTTTTTATCCTATGGTAAGTCAAATTACCCTGGCTACACAGAAAAATCCAACCTTTGAAAAAAAATCTTCTATCACAGCATCCCACCCTAACTCCACATACCTGGCTATGAAAGGTTCTGAAAGTCTCCAATAAATGTCTCATATAACAAGACCTAATTCAGCGTCTATGCTGCTCCTCTAACTATATGCCCTGTATGGTGCTTCACTGATGCAGCAGCTTCTCTACCAGTGGTGTTTGCAGTTCCAGGGTGTGTCAGAGGCTGCTTGCTGATCACCACACAACTTGATGGTTATGAGACACTCTCCTCTTGCTTGTGTGGGCACCTAAGGTGTCTGAATGCCCACACTAAGGTCTCAATTACCACAAAGGTGGGTGTGACCTGTGAAAGGATTTGAGAGTTGTCCTGTTTCCCTTCAAATATTTTTAAAATAGATCTTTGTTACAGTAGTGAAAATTAGTGTTGCCTGTGCCACAAAGTATTTAAACACAGAAAGCAGCCTCTGACACACCCTGGAACTGCAAAGCCCCCTAACAGAGAAGCTGCTGCATCAAGGAAGCACCATATAGTGCTTTACAGTGTTTAGTAAAAAAAAAACAAAAATCTTCCTGTTTTAACTTTTAGATCCATGAAGCTGAGCCTAGAAGAAAATCATGCAACACCCAAGACATTGTACTCAGAGTTTCACCTCCTCTGATGGCTTTGTTGTCAGGTCAGGACCATTTGCCTGGTTCCTTGGAATGAGTTCCCTAGAGCTCTTAATCTCTTGCTCACAATCAGACTTTTTTGGGGCCAACTCACCAGTTCATCAGATAGGATCAGATAGTTTGAAACTCAGCAGTGGATACAGCTTATGTTCTTTTGTAGAAAGCTTCCTAGTCATGAGAAAATTTCTAATAAATCTGTTCTGCAACTTATCTAACCATAACTGAACCCTAGCAGTGGACAATGAGAAAACAATAGTTCATTCTGATATTTCTCCAACATTATTTATAATTATTTAAAAGCAGAATATGGAATAATGTGGCTAAAGGGACTCGGTACAGCACCCATATACCTCATTGACTGCCAGCAGTGTCAACAAGGCATGTTTTTATAAGTACTTGTGCAAGGGAATTCAATTACCTGCTTGTAGATCCTTACTGTTCTTTATTTTCTGAATCAATGGTATTCCCACAAGCACAGCTGCAGGTACAGTCCTAAACTGTAGTGCCCATAACTTTCAGCTGAAGTAATTAGTATTTGACAGAATGCTAGGATAGGCAAAATCCCAGAAGTATTAATCACTTTGATCATCCAAAGAATGTAAGGACTGTCAACTCAAGTTGATTTAGGAACAAGTTGGATAATTCTATATCTATGAAAATGATCTTGAATTACTTTGATTATTAAAGACTCTCTATTTTAAAGCATTTAAAAATGGTGTTGCTCCATGACCCTTTTCTCTAGGGAAAATAACTTTTAAATTTCTGGAAAATTAAACTCATGTATAAAATAGAACTTTCTATCAAAGTGGGATAATTATATCTAAGAGTTGCTTCGGGACCTTAGACTGGGTGAAAACGCGTGGTAAGAGGGGAAATACCATTGATGCAGAAACAAGTAGAGCCTGATCCAATGGAAGAGAATTCACAAAAAGAATGATGA
Source organism: Cebus imitator (assembly GCF_001604975.1). Classification (NCBI taxonomy): domain Eukaryota; kingdom Metazoa; phylum Chordata; class Mammalia; order Primates; family Cebidae; genus Cebus; species Cebus imitator. Next base: position 1,201,346 of record NW_016107629.1, read on the forward strand.
AAATTACTCAAATAAAATAAAAGTTGAAGATGTAAAGGACTTTGAAATGAGCTACTGATAAAACTCCCATGAATCCACAGAATCATGCTTAGAGCCTACGGTGAATGTGAGACAATGTAGGATTGTTGAAAGTTTAATACATCTGTATTTCAACAATAAGAAGGCTTATGAAAGCAATAACTGTGAAAGCAAGTGCTGTTCTTTTACTTGGCAGCAAAGACTAACAGAGGATTGTGAACATACTGATGAAATGAAAAGATATTTGAACTTGGAAGTTGGTGTCTAAAAGAAAAAGAAGCAAAAAAAGAGAGTGTAGGTCAAAGGCTTAAAAAAATAGACAGTAAATATAAGAAATAAACATATCAAAAAATAGAAATTTATACCTCTTAAACCTACCAGAATGGCTATCATGAAAATTAAAAAAAAAAAAAATGCCAAGCAACTGGAATTGTCATTAATTGCTGGTGGGAATGAAAATCTGTGCAATTACTTTGGAAAATGGCTTGGCAGTATCTTCTAAAGTTGAACATATGCGTGTCTTATGGCCTAGCAATCCTACTTCATGTCTCCAAATAGCATGCAGTAGAATGTTCATAGCAGCACCATCGGTAATAGTTCCAAACTGGAAATTACCCAGATGTCCATCAACAGCAAAATGTGTAGGAAGAAAGAGTAATTTTTCCTCTACCCTTCTGAGTTCTTGACCGGGATATCTGCAACAAAAGACAGATTAACAAAGGAAAAGCAAATCGAAGTTTATTAACATGTATATTTCACATATACATGAGACGTATCCAAGAAATGAGTAATTCTCAAAGAGATTAGCTAGAATTTCAGTTTATATAACATCTTTAGCTCAAAGAAGGAAGGCAGCAAGTTATGGGAGACTAATGGTAAGTAAAGTCTAGTTAATAAAGTTTGTTTTGTTGATTCCACTAGTTCTATTTCCTGGCTTATAAAAGTCTAAATGTATCTCTGGTGATCAATCTTTGTCCTTCCTGGTAGAGGCAGAAGGGGAGACATCTTTATAAATGTAGGCCTTGCTTTTAGGCACATGTGGGAGGACAGAAAACTTTTCTTGTATCTGCTTCTTCTCAATTGCCTTCAATTCAAAATAACCTTTATGTCAAAGTGGAATATTTTGGGGTGACATACTTTGCTACCCTCCAAATGGGTACATTTTTATAGAATCACTAATGGAACGGTATAACAGCAATGAGACTTAACAAATTATAGCAGCCTGCAACATGATGGAAAAATCTTAAAATATGGAAAGATGGGAGTGAAAGACAAAAAATTTTGATGCCAATTACACAAAGTATAGAACAAGACAAGAGGAAATACCCCAACAAAACATATCCACCTATGCTGTTATAAGAAGAGAGGGTGATCATGCCTGGAGGAGAAGTGAGGGGGATTCAAGAGTACTGGCAAGACTTTCAAACTGTAATGACCCTCTCCTCTTCTCTCCTCTCCTTCAGGCTGCCATTACCTTTTACCTAGACCATGAAGACAGCATCTTAAGCAGTTTCCTTCTGTTCTTTGCCTACTCACAAACTATTCTCCACTTCATGACCAGAGTGATCTTTTTACATATAAATAAAATTGTGTCACTATCTTGTTTTAAACCCCTTCTGTGGCTTCTGTTTATACTCCAATATTTCCCAAAGCTCATCACGAGATGAATGGTCCTGCATGATCTGGTCTCTGCCCACCTCTTCAAGATCACTGCCTACCATCAAAGCCTCACCATACTGGCGTTTCATCTGCTTACCAAGAACACCCATTTTTCTTCTCTCTTTGCGCTAGTTATTTGCTCTACCTAAAGTCTTCTTCCTCCCTAGATCTTTACATGATTGATTCCTTCATACTATTCATACTCGGCTCAAATACTATCTCCTCAAAGAGACTATCTCTAATGTATTGTTCCAAAATCAGTCCCATTCTACCCATACCACCAGTGTATTTCCATCATATCATATGGTATTTGTCTTTTTCAGAGCACTTATTATTGTCTGAAATTTTGCTAATTTCTGTGTTTTCATATACATTGTCTGTCTTCACTCATATAATATGAGGTCCACAAAAACTAAGATTCTGTCTTTTTGTTTTGTCTACTGCTTTATCTCCAGCTTCAGTAATTTTAGAAGAAACGGAAAGCCTTAAGAAACTTCAAGGGCTTAAGAGCTCAAAATGTTGAACAGAAATTTTCTGGGAAAGGGGTGATGGAATGAATGTTAAGTCTGAGAAAACTGCACAGGCAGAGAACTCAGGGTAGAAAAAAGGTTGAGGTTTGAGCAACTGGGAGAAGTATAAAGCTGAAAGAGAGATAGTAGAGTCATATAAGGTAGATTGGAAGTATAGACAAACTATTAAGATCCATTATGAATAATTTGGATTTTATCATTCATCTCAAGGAAAACTATGGGAGGGCTTTTAAGGTCGGCACTAACATGTTCCTACTGATATTTTTAACAGGTTACTTGGCTGCTGGTTGAGAGAGGGAGATCAGTTTGAAAGGTGAGCTTTAATGAAAGATGATAGCAGCTTGAATTTGATGCTCATGAGAAATATGGAGACACTTGGATGGATTTATGACTTGGATTAGAGGGGACATAAATTTACTGATAAATTTTATGTAGAGTGCATGGTTAATGGAGACGAAGAAGTCAATTATTTTTAAATTTTTCATTTGGGCTATTGCGTAAATGCAGCAAAACTGGAGTAAAAATATATATTAATCTTTATATTCCTGGAGTTTTGTGGCTTGAATAAACGAGTAAACAAACATAGATCAAAGGAGTAAGTGAATAAATAAGTGAATGAATGAAAAGTGCAATGCAGTGAAGAGAGACCAAGATTTAATCACTCTCCTATATTGTTTAAGGGAAACATACCACTATATAGCAGGGTCCTATGGCAGGCATTATATTTTACTACATTTTCACATATTTAACACATACACACCTAGGTAATGTAATGGTTATACTTTTGAACTCAAATACTTTTAATACATGAAAAAAGTTAGCCTGGGAGGTCTCCAGATTCCATCAAGATTAGTAGTACCATTCCTCCCAGATCCTTCTCACAACAAAAGAACTTTGGATATATGTAGCAAACAAATAAACATAGGAAGCCCAAAATGTAAAAGAAAATGTTCTGCCTAGGGATCTCAAAACTTGAGGAAAGACATAGCAGTAGGTCCACTGGATTTCTCAGTGCCTTCCATATATTCTGGACAAGGAGATCCAGAAGCCTCCAACCCCAAACCCCCAAATGACATGGACACAAATCTCTAAAGAAAACCTGTTCCTTTAGCCAAGAGACATGAAAAAAGATTGCCTGACAGCAGAAAACTTTTTTTTTTTTTTTTTGGCAGTATCCTCCCTATTCCAGCTAAACACCAATGAAAAAAATCTCATTCATCCCAAGGAAACAAGGTGGTGGTGGAGTGTAAACACAGTCTGACAGAACCAGAGGGTGCCCTGATTCCCTTTTGGGGTAGTGTTAGCACTGAGCAGGGCCATGTGTCTCTTTTTCATGCTAGAACCATACTGTTTTGATTAATATAGCTTTGCAATGAAGTATTTTTTTTATTTTTTACTTTTTATTTTACTTTAGGTGCATACTATATCTGGCACTTCTGCAATGAAGTCTTAAATCAGGAAATGTGATGCTTCCAACTTTGTTTTTTATTTTAAGAATTGTTTTGGCTATTTGGGGTATTTTTGGTTCCATATTAATTTTAGGATGAATTTTGTTACTTATATAAAGAATGTCATTGAGGTATTCACCGAGATTGCATGAATCTGTATACTGCTTTGCATTATGGACATTTTAATAACATTCGTTCTTCCTGTCCATGAGTACAGGATATTTTTCTATTTATTTGTGTCTTCTCCAATTCCTTTCATCAATGCTTTATAGTTTTCAGTCTATAAATCTTTTGTTAAATTTACTCCTCAGTATTTTATAGTTCTTCATACTTTTATCATGAAATATAGTGGGATTGATTTTTTTGTTTCTTTTTTAAGTAGGTTATTTCTGTATACAAATGATCCTGATTTTTGTATGTTAATTTTGTAACCTGTAATTTTACTGAATTTAATTATTAGTTCAGTTTTTTGTGTCATCTTTAGGGTTTTTTTTTTTTTTAACATATAGGATTATATCATCTGAAGATAGAGATAATTTTACTTCTTCCTTTCTGATTTGGACAGTTTCTTTCCTACATATACTAAAAATGAATATGTGTAAACTGAAATTAGAGGATCAATATGATCTCTCTAAGGAAAATGAGACACTTAGGTATAAATTTAACAAAACATGTACAGGAACTATATGCTGAAAATCCCAACATGCTGATGAAAGAAATCAAAGAAGACTTAAATAGATGGAGAGACACACCACCTTTATGGATTGGGAGACTTAGCATAATAAAAACGTCCATTATCTCCAAACTCATCTATAGGTTTATGCAATTTCTATAAAATTTCCAGCAAGGTTTTCATAACCACAATCAAACATATTCTAAAATGTATAAGGCAAAGCACCCTAGAATAGCTAAAACAATTTTGAAAGGGAAGAATAAAGTAGAAAGAACCACTTCACTTAATACTAAGTTCTACTATGCAGCTATAGCAATCATGACAGTGTGTGGTATCAGCAGAGGGATAGATACACTGATCAATTGAACATAATAGAGAATTCAGAAATAGACTCACAAAAAATATGCCAGCATTCTTCTGTTTTGTGTTGCTGTAACAGAATACCACAAACTGGATAATTTATAAAGAAAATATGTATGTTTCTTACAGTTGTAGAGTCTGGAAGTCTAAGGTTGAGGAAATCACATCTGTTGAGGGTGTTCTTGCTATGTTATTTCATGCTAGAAGGTGGAGGGTCTAGTAGGCACAAAACTGTGAGGGTTCCAAACTCACTTGGAACAAACTCTTGTGACAACTAACCCAGTCTTGTGATTCTGGTATTAATCTATTCATGAAGGCAGAGCCCTTATGATCTAATCACCCCTTATTGGGCCCCACCTCCCAATACTGTTGCATGGAAGATTCAGTTTCCAACATTTGGAATTTGGGGGACACATTCAAATCATAGCAATGCCAAACTTACTTTTGACAAGGGTGCAAGCACAATTTAACAAAAGAAAAGTAGCCTTTCGAACAAATCATGCTGCAGGCCAATGGACATCCATAGACAAAAAACTTAAACCTTGGCCTAAACTTCACATCTTTCACAAAAATTAACTCAAATTAGATTGTGAACTTAAATGTACAACATAAAACTATAAAGCTATTTGAAAAAATAGGAGAAAGTATTTGGATCTAGGACTAGACATAAACTTACTAACATTTACACCAAGACTAGGGCCCATAAAAGAAAAACCTGAACAACTAAACCTCATTAAAATTAAAAACTTTGATCCTGCAAAGACACTAAACATGTTGAAAATGTCACTACAGACTGAAAGAAAATCGTTTCAAACCATATTATCAACAAAGGACTAATATTCATTACAAATTGTCATTAACATAAATATATTAACTCACATATGTTCATTCATATATTAATGAACATTAATATAGAGAACTCTCAAAACTCAACAGTTGTAAGAAACCCAATTAGAAAATGGACAAAGGTATGAAGAGACATTTCGCTAAAGAGGATATGCAAGTGTCACATAAGCACATGATAAAATGTTTAACATCATAACCATTAAGAATGCAAATTAAAACCTCAAAGAGATATAACGATACATCTATTAAAAGCACTAGAATCAGAAATAGTGACAACACCAAATGCTGATGAGGTATGGAAAAACTGGATTTCTCAAGCATTGCTGGAGGGAATGTAAATGTTGAGCTGTTTTGGAAAACTGATAGTTTTTTTAAAATTAAACATTCAACTACAATGTGGCCCAATCATTGTACTCCTAAGCATTTATTTCAGAGAAAGGCACACTTATGTTCACATAAAATCCTGTAGATAAATGTTTATAGCTGGTTTATTTGAAACAGACAAAAACTGGAAACAACCCATATGTCTTTCGGTGGGTAAAGGGTTAAATAAACTGCAGTGCGTCCAAACCATGAAATACTATTCAGCAATAGAAAAGAACAAACTACTGTATTGATACATGCAACAACTCTGATGGATCTCCAGGAATTATGCTGAGTGAAAAAAGCTAATTCTAGTAGGTCATATACTATATGATCCCATTTCTATGATATACATAAAATGTCAAAATTATAGAAATGAAGAAAAGATTAGTTGTTGCCACCTGTTAGGGACAGCGCTGGGGAGTTGGAAGTGGCTGTGGTTTAAAAGGCAACACAGGGAATCGTTGCAATGATGGAACTGTTCTGGTGTTCTGGAGTTGTGATAGATGTTACCCTTGGGGAAAACAAAGTAAAGAGTATTTGGCATCTCTCTGTACTATTTCTTACAGCTAGATGTGTATCTATACTTACACAAAATAAAAAGCTTAATTTTAAAAAAGGTAGCATTGGAGTTAAAAAAAAAAAAAAAAAAAAGCTCTCCTAAAGAATATTCCAGAATTCTGAAGTGAAAGAGAGTATATCTACTTAAAGGACAAAGGTTTACACTAGTTCCTGAGGGCACATCAAGAAAAAACTGGATGACAATTGACAATGTTTGGGGAGAAGATTGTGAAGATATGGATTTAAGAGCTATATGTGAATTTGGTATGAGTAAAATAGGATGGTAAATAAAAATATTTGGGGTATATTCTGAGAAAACAAATATACTATCATGTATAAATACACAAAAAATGACAAGACATCTTATTGAAACGGAAAGAGAAGATGTAAGGGGAAATAAAAAAATACTGTGATTATATGAAATGCATTAGCTGAGGCTTAAAGGATAAGAAGTTAGCTAGATTGACAAGGGGACAGAGATGAAGAGGGGATACGTTCTAGTTAGAGGAATAACAAATGCAAAGCCCAGGACTGTGACTGAATATTAGAGGAAATGCCTATAATTGGGTGTGACTGAAGCTGAACATGAGATGTATTTAAAGAGGTTACAGAGGTTCTCAGAGCAAAGAATTGTCTTGTAAACCATGCTAAATAGTTGGAGGTCAGTCTATACTGAAAGTGATAGGAAATTATTGGAGAAATATGTCTCTTTTCTGTTTGCTATCCCTTACTCTCACACTTCCTTTTTTGTTTCCTTTTTTCCTTCCTTCCCTCCCTCTCTCCCTCCCTCCCTCCCTTCCTTCCTTCCTTCCTTCCATTTCCCTCTCTTCTCCCACCCTATCCTCTCTTCTTCAGCATTCTTCTCAAATTATTTTCTAGTATTCAGTAATACGCTAAACTAGGCACCAAGAATGCAGAAAAAAAATAATAGTGGCTGCCCTAAGTGCTTATAGTCTGGTAGAAAAAGTACACATGCGACTAGCTTACTGTCTTTGGAATTTCTTTTGTGTTTACTTTTGGTGACATAGAAATGAAATATATTAAACCCTGTAATTGTTTCAGACTCTGTGCTTAACATTTTGCCTTTGGTATCGCATTTTATCCTCATTACTACTATACATAGTAGGAAAAATCATGTGTAAGCATATTAACATATCATATAAATGCTTTTTATAATTAAAACTCTGTGGACTTTTGTTCATGAGATCTTCAAAACAGTCTAGACATCCTTCTGTTATGAGTACTCCAGTGAAACCTTAAATGATGCTGTAGTCATTGACTCAAAGAAATTCTCAGTTTCCATTTATTTCAAAAATTCTATAATCAGATGGAAGTAGTAGTTAACTCTTGCACTATTCTTAGATGATTTAAATATGATATATGTATTTTGAAGACAGAAGCCATGATGGTGGCTATGCTCATACCAGGGCCAACATCCATGAGAATCATTTTACGTGGCTTGCCTAAGTTCCCCAGGAATTTCAGAGGCTTAAGACATTCTTTTGTTCTGGTTTCAGTAGTTGAATAGTTGCATTGGTCATAATTACACTGAAGTCTAAATAGGGTTAAAAGCCCATATGTATATATATTTACATATAAAATTGAATCATTCTATGCCCACAACAGTCATATCTAACAAAATGATAGAATTTGAAGAAATCCAAGAATCCTGCAAATGACTGCTGGTGCCCTGGCACATGGAATTCAGAAAGAAAAGAGCAATGTTATTAAAGGATTCTTGAACATTTCTAGGACCAAGAAATGTTTGTAGGTGTGAAATGTCATGTTTCTGTTTCCTGAAAACTATATCCTCAAGGGGAAATTTTTGATTCATTTTTCTACAAAATTCTTTACTAAATCAAGGATATTATCTCTAAGCAAAATTCTATTGAATCATGATTTACGATTAATTGACTTTGATGATAATACATCATAGAATATATCATTAATATAGAGCAGTGAAAATGAATGTTGCAAATCTTGATGTTCTAGTATAACTTTTATCTCTACTGAACTATATGGCCTGAAGCAAGTAGATTTATTTTTGTGGGTCTCTGCTTTCTTCTCTAGAAAATGAGGAAATTGGAAACAGTGACTTTCAAATTGTGTTTGATGTCCCAAGAATCTCTGGGTCAGGAAGAGAGTACTGTGTTCAATGGATCTCACTTTCTGAGGTCTCTAGGCTCGAAAGACCAGAGCCCACTGAGTGGTCAAATGCAAAAGGAAAGTCTGAAGAGTAATCCCATTCAGCCTTTATGATTGTGTCATCACTGATGAGGGGTTCATACCAGGCATAATTTCTAATTTATAAAGAAGCACCTCTAGACAACATGTTTCTGAAAATCAAATCATCCACCCTTTTGCAGAAGAAGAAAAAGGACTAAACAAAGGATGGTCAAAATTATGCTCGTGCATAGTGATAATAAAGGCAGAGCTTTTTTTTATGAAGCTCATGAACTGTCTCATTTTGGGGAAGTCTTCAGAAACTACTTTGTTATAAGAGGTTGAGAAACCAGATCCCTTATGCATTTGTGAGATCACCTGATCTGAAAGCATGTTTCAGCCTGGGTGGCTGGTACCTCCAAAATTCAAATATCATATAAACCAGAACTTTTTGTTAAGAAAATCTGAAAGAATCTGCCAATCAATCTAGTTTCTCTAAATCTCAAAATAGAATTTCAAAAGTCTAGTCAGATTCTTAGGGCAGTGAAACTATTCTGTGTGATACTTTAATGGCAGATACATAATCATTATTTATTTGTCAAAACCCAAAGAATGTATGACACCAAGTTTACCACAATGTTAACTATGGACTTTGAGTAATATGACGTGTCAACATGGGTTTGTTAACTGTAGCGAAGTTCCACTCTGGTGCATGTTAATGGCAGGGAAGCTGTGTGCGGGGCGAAGGGTTATAGGCGAACTCTGCTTTCTGCTCAATTTTGCTGTGAACCAAAACCTGCTTTAAAAACTAAAGTTTAGTTTTAAAAAAATTCTACCATGACTGTGTCTTTATTTATGAGCAAAGAAAATGTTTTCACTAACTGAACAAATATTTATAGGGCACCAACCATGCATAGGACTGTAAGCTCCATGGAGCAGAAACCGATTTCCTCAATGTTACTTCCCTGTCTTTAGAACAGTGTCAGATACAGAGAAAGCATGCATGTATTCAACTGAATGGTGAATAAATAAATGCATGCCTGCGTACATGTGTAAATACAAAGGAAGTGTAGTTGGTGTTTGAGATACAATGGTGAATGTGAGATCTACAAGATCTCTGTCCACAGTGTCTTGGCAGAACAGATAAAGGCAAGTTCACTTTCGGTCGTGACCAACAATTTGAATGGAATCAGGTTGTGTGTGTGTGTGTGTGTGTGTGTGTGTGTGTGTGTATGTGTGTGTGTGCACGTGAGTACATTTGAGTGACAGATAATCATATTGAGGGCAAGAGTACATCACTGATGAGCTTCTAATTTTTCAGACAACATCACAGAAACAAGGATTGGATACCATGAATTTAGGAAGGCTGTCTATAGTCTAAAAATAGCAAATGGAGATTACTGAGATGAAGACCAAGTTATTCTTAAAACCAAGGCCACTAAATTTCTTTCCCTTATTTCTGTGTGTTGGAACAACTTATACTGCTGCCCTGGAAATGAGTAATATCTGTCTAATGGTGCCAAATGGGAAAACTGTATCTAAATTAGTGGGAGAGGCCATAAAACTGTCAGACTCTGCTTAAAAGCATTTGTATCTGTGACAAATTTCTAAGCGTAAGTCTTAGAGATGTCAAACTCCATTTAAGCAATACCCAGGTGCATAGTTCCAGTTTTAACAAGTTTGTTTGCTTACGCTTCCGCTTAAAATTTCATTTAACATAATTCACAAAAAAATTTAAAACCACTGGGCTGTTATATATTCTAGTTCTAATAGATATTCCAGCTGTAATCAAAATTAAAACAGACTCATTTCTTTATTGATTCACACAAGCAAAACATTCTAGAATGTATTAGTTTGTAACTTATTAAGTTCCAACTGTAAACATTACCTTACCATTCTCTACTATTTTTTTCTTAACAGTGATATTATTAGCTTTATTTTTCAGCTGAGGAATCTAAGGGAAAGATTGACTCAGCTAGAAACAAACCAAGTGTCATATCCAGAAAGAAACCCAATTTATATTAATGTTAGAACTGACAGTCTCTTTGAGGCAGGAAATATGTCATTTTCTCCAAAGAATCCCTTCATTTCCTAGCAGCATGCTCTGAATTTAATTGACTTGAACCGAGCACCAGACAACACCATATTCTCAGAATAAAGTAAACAATATTGACCTGGACACTCACGATAAATGATGATAAATGAATTGCTTCGCTGCATTTCTATAAAAGCCATAAATACCAACCAAACAATAACTATGACTTAAAAAATAATTTACATATTTCATCCTGTTTTAACATAAAGATCCAAGAAAATTTATCAAACCAGTGATACGAATACAGAATATAGAAGATGGGAAAAATTATAGAATTTAAGAACGAGGCCACCAAAGACATTTCCTAATGCTTGTGAGGGTTCCAGGTCCATGTGTGATTATTATTCTATCTGATATTTAATCATTTGATCATTATTTAAATAAATTGTGTTTATTGAATATTTTTGTCACTAATTAATGGTTTATAGTCAGTCACTAATGCATGTTTGACTTTGTCAGCTGCTAAGCTGACAAACTGGCAGCCTAGTTTGTTAGTGCTTATATCAAAGATGATCCGTTTGAGTCCGGCTTCAATAAAATAGCTTGTCAGTAGTAGGAAAGAAAGTCTGAGATTCTATTCAACACTTTTCTTTACTTATCCAAAACCCAACTCTGAACCATTGTGGTTCATTCCTTCATTTAATACTATGTCCTAGGCACTCTTCAGGGCACTGGAATTAGAGCAGTGAAAAAAAAAATAGTCTCTGCCTTTCCATGAAGCTCACAGTTGCTTGGGGAGAAAATAAATAAATAAATCAGAACAAATATCTATATAATGTCGGAGGATAATAAATATTACAAGGAAAAAATAAAGTAGGATAGAGATCAAAGAATGACAAACGTGGTTGTTCAGAAAGGACAGTGAGGAACTTGCTATTGTGAAGTAAGTATTGGAACAGACATCTGGATTAAGTGAGTAAATGAGTTATGTGAATATCTGGGGAAAAAATTCTCAAGTTAGAGAATGGCAAATCAAAGGCCTTGAAATGGGAACTTTCTCAGCATGATAAAGCAACTGCAAAAAGGACCAGTGCGGCAAGACAAGAAGTGGTAAAAAATGAAATCAGATAGAGGCCAGGTGTTATGGTTTGGATTTGTGTCTATACCCAGATCTATGTTGAGCTGTAATCCCCAGTGTTGGAGGTGTGGCCTGGTGGGAGGCTATTGGATCAAAGGGTAGTTTCTCATGAATGGTTTAGCACTGATCCCTTGGTGTAAGTTCTTATGAGATCTGTTTCAAAGAGTGTAGCACTTTTTTCTTCTCTCTATTCCTCTTGCTTTAGCCATATAAGATGTGCCTGCTTCCCCTTTGCCTTCCACCTTGATTGAAAGTTTCCTGAAGTCTCCCAGAAGCTGTCATATTTCTTGAACAACCTGTGAAATGTTGAGCCAATTAAATATTTTTATAAATTATCCATTCTCAGGTATTTCTCTATAGCAGTGCAAGAACAGACTAGTATACCAGACATAGTTGCTCACACCTGTAATCCCAGCACTTTGGAAGGCCAAGTAAGAGGATTGCTTGAGCCCGGGAGTTTAAGACCAGCCTGGGCAACATAGCGAGACCTGTCTCAAAA